>NC_141699.1:533130139-533530139 GCF_964263255.1 Lissotriton vulgaris | reverse complement strand
TCAGGAAGCACTACAGGAAATGGCTACTAATGATGAGCCTGAACTTTTGAACCTGGTAAGTAGTTACTTTCAGTTTTGCTAAGATCGTATTTCTGCAATTTTGCACTTATTCGCGGGGCGCGAACTCACGCGAACTCACGCGAACAGTGCGAGCAAAATCCGCTGCTCGCGGATTTGCGGATTTTGCGGGAGATTCGCAAATCTCGCGGATTGCGGATTTCCCGAAAATCCGCAAAATCCGCGAGCGGAACGGATTTTCCGCCCATGCCTAGTTGAATCCTCTGGGCGGACTGCACGGAGCCCACCCGTTTACTTCTTGACGGTTTCACGCCCTCTTGAACTCTCTCTTCAAAGTTCTTTTCAACTTTCCCTCATGGTACTTGTTGGCTATCGGTCTCGCGCCCGTATTTAGCCTTAGATGGAGTTTACCACCCACTTTGGGCTGCATTCCCAAGCAACCCCACTCCAAGAAGACCCGATCCCTGCGTGCCGGGGGCCGCTACCGGCCTAACGCCGTCCACGGTGTGAGCCTTGATCAGAAGGACTTCAGCCCCCTGAGCGACGCCGGGGAGTCGGTCTTCTGTTCGCCACATTTCCCGGGCCTGCCCCCAGGCGGGGATTCGGCGCTGGGCTCTTCCCTCGCCGTTACTGGGGGAATCCTAGTTATTTTTTTTTCCTCCGCTTAGTAATATGCTTAAATTCAGCGGGTCTCCACGTCTGATCTGAGGTTGTTGTCGGAAGAATGACGCCAGAGCATCAAAGGGGGTTGCCGGGGAAGGCCGGGCCCCCCTTCCAGAGAAGGGGGGTGGCAGCATCCTGGCAGCGCGCGCCCTCTTTCCCAGATCGCATCCGGAAGGGTTTCACCCTCCCCCGGAAGCCGGCCGCAGAGGTGGGCACCCGAGGCGCGTGTGCGCAGGCAGCCGGTGGGACACCACAGACAGCCTCACGCGGCACACAGCCAGGCGCCCCGGAACGGGTCATGGGGCGGACCGGTCGCTGAGCCCCTTTCTCAGGGGCCAGGCGCGGGGACAGGGTCAGGGCCTGGCGGGCCGCTGGTCCCAGCCGGGGCGCCCAGGCCCGGAGGCGCAGGGGAAGCCCCCTGGGCCTGCTGGACACCATTCCGGGCAACCTGCCATGTGGCAGGACCCAGGATTGAGCCCGGGGTCACTAGGCTGCCCTCCCCGGGGCCCCGGATGGAGCTCCTGAACCCAGACAAGCAAGGGGAGGCTCCCCGGGCACAACAGAACCCCGTCCCGGGCCTTTGGCAGTGCGGCAGGCCGGGGGACAGGGCACAGGGCCGGAGCACCTGACCCGGGCCCCAGCCGGGGGCCCTGAGCCCGGAGGCGCAGGGGGAGCCTCCCGGGCCCTCCTGAGCCTGTCCCGGGCACCCTGCCACGCGGCAGGACCCAGGACGGAGCCTCGGGTAGGGAGGCCGCCCTCCCCGGGGCCATTGGGGGGCCCCGGCTAGAGCTCCTGAAATCAGCGAAGCAATCGGAGGCTCCCCAGGTACAACGGAACCACGTCCCGGGCCTTTGACAGTGCCGGAAGGCCAGGGGAAGGGGCCCAGGGCCAAAGAACCCGGCCCTGGCGGGTTCCCTGGAGATAGTAAGGGGGCACCCAGGCCCAGAGGTGCAGGAGACACCTCCCCGGGCCCTCCCGGACCCGGTCCAGCGAATCCAGCCATGCGGCAGGACCGGGGACGGACTCGGGGCTGGGGAGGCATCCTGGCCTGTCCAGCTGCCGGCTGAGGACCGCTAGGCCGAGTGGGATCCCAGAGTGCCTTGTCCCTAGTAATCCGGAGGAAGGCTACCCCTCTTTCTGGGAACAAGTGCGCACCGCACGGCTCAATGGATCCTAGGCGCAAACTTGCCCGACCTCCTGCAGCCCTGGCTGGGATCCGGGAGGAGAATGGCACCTCATTGGGACTTCCAGGGAAGCCCGGCCCATTTGGTCACCCCATTGGGAAGCATTGGGTGCGACCAGATGGGCGAGTGGAAAGGTGCGACCAGATGGCCGGGACCGACCTGACGCCAATCTGCCTGCCCCGTGCCTCCACGGGAGGGCTCTCGCCTGCCCTTCAGGGGCTCTGGGGCCGCAAGTCTGAGGCTCCAGGGCTTGGGGCTGCAGGGCTCCGGGGGCTGCAGGGCTCTAGTTCTCCAGGGCTCCCGGGGCTCCGGGACTGCAGGGCTCTAGGTCTCCAGGGCTGCAGGGCTCCCGGGCTGCAGGGCTCCTGGGCTCAAGGGGGGCTCTGAAATCCCGAGAGGTGTTGCCCGTTCATCGCCCATCTGGTCCCCAGCAGGGAACGGCCAGCCCCGGAAGCGTGTCCAGGCATACGCTTGCCCCTAGTAATACGAAGGAAGGCTACCCCTCTTTCTGGGAACAAGTGCATACCGTACAGCTCAGGGGACCCTAGGTGCAAACACGCCCGACCTCCTGGAGCCCTGGCTGGGTTCTGGGAGGCAAATGGCACCTCATAGGGACTTCCAGGGAAGCCCGGCCTTCCGGTCGCCCCATTGGGCAGCATTGGGTGCGACCAGATGGCCGATTGGAAAGGTGCGACCAGATAGCCGGGACTGACATGACCCCAATCTGCCTGCCCCGAGCCTCCGTGGGAGGGCTCCCGCCTGCCCTTCCAGGGCTCGGGGCCACAGGGCTCAGAGGCTCCAGGGCTCGGGGGGATGCAGGGCTCCGGGGCTGCAGGGCGCAGGAGCTGCAGGGCTTTGAGACTTCAGGGCTCCGGGGGCTGCAGGGCTTTCGGGATGCAGGGCTCCGGGGATGCAGGGCTCCGGGGATGCAGGGCTCCGGGGATGCAGGGCTCCGGGGATGCAGGGCTCCGGGGATGCAGGGCTCCGGGGCTCAAGGGCTCGCAGGCTGCAGGGCTTAAGGGGGGCTCTGAAACCCCACACTGGGCCTCAGGCACGGGAGGACTGCCCAGGACCCATGGAGCCCGTCCTGGGTACTTTGCAATGCCACGGGCTGGAGGAGGGAGCCCCGGACGCCTGGGAGGTGTTGCCTGGTCATCGCCCATCTGGTCCCCAGCAGTGAACTGCCAGCCCCAGAAGGGTGTCCGGGCATACCCTTGCCCCTAGTAATCCGGAGGAAGGCTACCCCTCTTTCTGGGAACAAGTGCGCACCGCACGGCTCAGGGGACCTTAGGCGCGAATGTGCCCGACCTCCTGGAGCCCTGGCTGGGATCCAGGAGGTGAATGGCACCTCATCAGGACTTCCAAGGAAGCCCGGCCATCTGGTTGCCCCATTGGGAAGCATTGGGTGCGACCAGATGGCCGGACTTCCAGGGAAGCCCAGCCATCTAGTCGCCCCATTGGGAAGCATTGGGTGCGACCAGATGGCCGAGTGGAAAGGTGCGACCAGATGGCCAGGACCAACATGATGGCAATCTGCCTGCCCCGAGCCTCTACGGGAGGGCTCCTGCCTGCCCTTCAGGGGCTGCAGGGCTCCGGGGCCTGCATGGCTCGGGGGCTCCAGGTGCTCCAGGGGCTCCGGGGCTCCAGGGCCTATGGGGGCTGCAGGGCTACGGGGGCTGCAGGGCTCCAACCAGGCCGGGGAGATCAGGGAGTTTGGCCAGGCATGAGGGACCCCTGTCCCGGGCACACAGACCCTTAGGACGCGCCCCCGTTTTCCACGATTTTTTTTCTAAAATTCTGCTTAGTGTGCGTAGTGGCGCTACGCAAACGACGCCCAGCCCTAATCCAAATGCAGTAGCTCCCTCAAGGTCTGCCTGTAAGTCCCCAATTCCTCAGTTGTTCCAATTCTGATCTAATAGGTCAATGACCTCCATGCAGCAAGATATCCTATTCTTTTTATCCCAATATCATGTGTAAGAGAGATCTTCGGGGTATTTTTGGGCAAACGGGTAAGCATTCTCATGATTTTGTTTTCCCCAATGATGAGAGGCTGAGGATTTTCTCCTGCCCATAGCTCAGATCCATAAAGTGTAGCTGATTGAGCTCTAGCTTTATAAACTCCTAATGCGGGAATGATGGCCTTTAATGAGGTGGAGTGCTGTTTCTTCACAACAGGAAAAGAGTTCTGCATTAGGATTGTATTTGACTTGTTTATGGAATTTTTAAAACAAGTGTAGCATGAAATTATCGAAATGACAGGACTCAAGCAGCTTAATTTAAATTGTAACCTGGTCTCAATATTATGCCAGATGGTAATGATGGGAGTTGGTGCTATGAGAAGTAGCATCCACTTCTTTTTTTTCAAAGGCAGGTACCAATGTACAATTATATGTCATTGACGATAGAGAAGAACACCATGAGATGTGAAAAAACAGTATGTATGCGTTATTGGGTGGCAAGAGAATTTTTAAGTTTTAGGGTTGGTGGGGATTTTTAGGGGCAAGGAACATTTTATAATTTAGGGTGGGTATGGGTTTTTTGATAAGGAATTTTTAGGGTTTAGGATGGTTATGGGTTTTTGGTTGTGTGGTTTAGGATGGGTATTTGTTATTGGGTGGCAACGGAATCTCTGGGGATTTCGGTGGGTATGTGCTTTTGGTGGTAAGGTATTTTTTAGTTTTATGGGTAAGTATAAGTTTTTAAGTGATAAGGGCTTTTTTAAGGCCGAGAGTGGGTAATGCTTTTTGGTGGGCACAGGAATTTGTAGGGTTTAGGGTGGGGATGGGTTTTTGGTGGTAAGGGATTTTTGATATTTTAGGTTGGGTATGGGTTTTCAGGCGATATGGGCTTTTTTAGGTTTTGGGGTGCAGATGTGTTTTTGGGTGGCAAGGGACTTTCTAGGGTTTATGGTGGGTATGGGTTTTTGGGTGGTAAGGTACTTTTTAGGGTTTATGGTGAGTATAGGGTTTTAGGTGATAAGGGCTTTTTTTAGGGTTTATGGCCGGTATGGGTGTTTTGGTGACAAGAGAATATTTGAGGTTTAGAGTGGGTCTAGGTTTTAAAAGGGGGCAAGGGAAATGTTAGGCTTTAGGTTGGGTATGGGTTTTTCAATAAGGAATTTTTATGGTTTAGGGTTGTTATGGGTTTTTGGGTTGTGAGGTTTGTCATAGGGTTTAGTGTGGTTATGGGTGTTTGGGTGGCAATGGAACTTTTAGGATTTAGGCTGGATATGAGTTTTTGGTGGTAAGGTATTTTTAGGGTGAGTATAGTTTTTTAGGTGATAAGGGCTTTTTTAGGGTTAAAGGTGGGTTTGGGTTTTTGGGTGGCATAGGAATTTGTCGAGTTTAAGATGGGTATGGGTTTTGGTGTGGTAGGAGATTTTTTTGTTTAGGGTGTGTGTGGGTTTTAGGTTATAGGGGATTTCTTAGGGTTTACGGTGGGTATGTGTTTTAGGTGGCAAGGGAATTTTTAGGGTTCAGGGTGGGTATGGATTTTTGGGTGGTAAGTTATGGTTTAGGGTGGGTATGGGTTTTTAGGTTGCAACTGCATTTTTTATATTTAGAGTGGTTATGGGTATTTGGGCAGAAAGGGATTTTTTGGATCGGTATGTGTTTTTTGGGTGGCAAGGGTATTTTTATCGTTTGGGATGGGTGTGGGATTTTGGTGGGAAGGAATTTTGTAGGGTTTACAGTGTGTATGGGTTATTGGGGGGCAAGAGAATTTTTAAGGTTTAGGGTGGGTGTGGGTTTTTGGGGGCATGGAAATTCTTGTTTAGGTTGGGTATGGTTTTTTTGGGTGGCAAGGAAATTTCTGGGGTTTAAGGTGGGTATAGGTTTTTGGTGGTAAGGGCTTTTTTAGGGTTTAGGGTTGGTATGGCTTTTTAGGTGGCACAGGAATTTGTAGGGTTTAGGGTGGGGATGGGTTTTTGGGTGGCAAGAGAATTGTTAAGGTTTAGAGTGGGTGTGAGTTTTTGGGGCAAGGGACATTTTATGGTTTAGGTTGTGTATGGGTTTCTCAATGATAAGGATTATTTTAGGGTTGAGGGTGGTTATGGTTTTTGGGTTGTGAGGTTTGTCTTAGGGTTTACAGTGGTTATTGGAATGAATGAATGAACGTTTTTTTATTGTTTCAGTTAATTAAAACCACAACAATACATTTTAAAGAAATCAACTAATGTGTTTAAAATGTCTTAATATATATGTACAATCTCTGTTAGTATATTCTATAACACTCTCCGTCTAAAACAGAGTTTGTTATTTAAAATCGAATGAGGTGTAATAAAAATGCAGTCTGTCTAGCTTAGTTCTGAAGTTCTTGATTTTTTTCCTCTTTTATATTCCGGAGAGCTCTCTCCCCGAGCTACCAGAGTTGTGTTATCCTTCTGTTGACAGGGTGCCTTGGTGTGTTTTAGCGCTTGGGAGTGGGCTGCAAGGAACTTTAGTAATAGGCAGTTCAATAGCGTGTCTGCTGGGTTCAAGGTTGCCATAATTGCAGATCTGCCAGTTCTTATGCCCCGCTCGTTCATAGACTTTTTTAACAGAGAGCTTCGAGCTTGAGCTAGATTCGGGCAGATGCAGACAAGATGAATAAAGTCCTCGTTGCTCCTCCCGCATAGTCTGCAGGATTTTGGCCCATTGTGCACCCAGATTGGTTGGTCCATAATCGATGGAAATTTCCCCAAACTGAGTCCCATTAATTTCTGTTTTCTGTGCGCTGGAAATGTAATTGTTAAGTATGGGGCTGCCACAAGTGTTTTGTAATTTGATATGACCATCCATGCGTGTTTTCTGGTGGTAAACGTGGCTTTATCAAGTAAGAGAGAGTGGAATTTTGTCAACTTGTTTATAGCCTGTTTGAACGCTGGGTAAGGCTGGTTAAGTTCCCAGAGTTTTCTTGTTCCAGTCTCAGTTATGGAGTTTTCAAGATACTGGTTGTATGGGGATTTAGTGTCAGATCGAATTTCTTCCCATAGTGCTTGGTGCAATTCCGAGGCTGACGTGTTCTGTTTCAGTGTATACCAGTACTTAATACTTGCATACTTTCTTCCCACTGTTTCATTTACTGTTCCAAATTCTAACCTTGTCTGAGCTGGTGAGGCTCCCTGTTGTATTTGGAAGGTAGATTTGAAGATGGCTGTCTGCATTTTGTTAAGCAGATCCGCATCTTTCCCATGCAATCCTATTCTGCCGTATGACAGGGTTGGTAGAACTTTTGCTTTTATTGTTGCCAGTAGAGGTTTATATGATGGCCCGTGAGCTTTTTGGCCAAAGATCTAAAAGCAAATGAGAGTGTATTTGATCTCTGAGTGATGTACGACATTTGCTGCTGATGGCTTTGTCGATTATCGAAGTAGAAGCCCAAGTACTTGAAGTTGGACACAGCCTCTAGCTTTGTTCCCTCCAGGTAGATGTATGTACTGGCTGTCCGCCGCCTGGTGATAAGCATTGTTTTTGTTGTGTTTATCTCCAGGTTGTTATTTGTTATAAATTCTGCCAGCCCTACTAGTAACCTTTGAATGTCAATCTTCGTTTGGTTCAACAATACCACGTCGTCTGCATAGGATAGATGGGTTAGAGGAAGGGAGCCAAGTTTAGGTGGATGGGATGGGATCTTATTTAGACTTGATGTTAGGTCTGCCATAAAAAAGTTAAAAAGTTGGGGGGCTAGGACACAGCCCTGCTTGAGGCCTTTGCTGGTATCGATTTTTCTTGAGAGCTGTGTTCCACTCCCCAATTTAACTTCCATCCAAGTATTGGAGTAAAGGAGTAAGATCCCTCTCAGGATTTTTTCCGGAATGTTACAGCTGAGCAATTTCCTCCATAAGATGTTCCGATCCACACCATCGAATGCTGCCTTTAAGTCAATAAAACATAGATGAAGAGGCTGTTTTCTCCGAAGAGATTTGTCAGCTAGCACTGAGAGAGACCTAATGTTATTTAGTGTCCTAGTTCCTTTCCTGAAGCCGGTTTGGTTCAGTGGTATTCTCTTTGTGACGTCGGACCAATTTATTAGATCTTCCAGGACGAGGGATGCAAAGTACTTCGCCTCCACATCTAGGAGGGCAATCAATCTGTCATTAGCTGGGGATGTTCTGTCTCCTCCTTTAAAGATGGGTGAAATTATGGAGCCCTTCCAACTGGATGGTATTTGGTTTTCGCCTATTATTTCTTCAAATAATATTTTTAATTTTCTGCTCCAAAAGTCCGGATCAGTTTTGTAAACTATTGGAGGGATCCCATTTGGCCCTGGTGCTCCGTTGCCACGTGACTTCCTTATGATTCTTCTTATGTCCTCTTCGCTATACCATGTTTGTTTGACCTTATTTGTTGCGTCCTTCTCCCATAGGCTACCCTCGTCACGGGGAAGCCTGGGAGTGACGCTTTCTTCTTTTCTTTTGTGGGACACTTTGTTGGTAGTTTGTTGGATTGCTCCTGGGTTGTGCTGGTCGAGTTATCTCTGTGAACCTCTCTGTTATTGACACAACCCAGTCCGCTTCTTGGACATTGGATGATGTTGGATTTGAAGGGTGATTTAAGCTGTTGATAATCCTCCAAAAGGCGTTTGAGTTGGTGTTCTTGGCGGAGCAGAGTAGTTTTGCCCAGAGGTCATCTTTCAGAGATATTTCGTATTCCCACATTTTCTTTTTATATTCTTTCTTGAGGTTTTGTCTTTGGATCCAGTCTTTGGACGACTTAGTTGTCTTTTATAGTGCTCTGGCGTTTCTCCTTATCTCTATTTTGAGTTTTACCAGGTTCTTTGGCAGAGAATTTTTGTTAGTGGGAGGATGTGGTTTATTTGGGGCGGACGTTGTTGCTATTAACTTTCCCGTAAAGCTCTCCCATTTTTGTATTTGGGTACCTGTTGTTACCTCACGTTCTATTTTTAGTCTCTGCACATTTGCCTGCAGTACGTCTATGTTGGCCGTTGTCCAGTTAAGTTGTTTCAAGTTAGTGGTCACAATGTTATCTCCCACTATGTTGCAACTATGGTATTTAGTTAGTTTTAAATTGAAATAAGTGTGCTGATATGAGTGATCGCTTTTTGAGGTGTATTCTATTGAAAATTGCTGGACAAATGGCAATAGAGTAAGAGAGACTGCTGTGTAATCTAGCCTTGAGGCCGTCAAGGTTTCTAGGTGGGTGTGCTGCGGCGGATTGTCACCTTTTATTCTCCCGTTAAGGAACCGCAGCCCGAGGAATTCCAGGCTTGTTACCAGTTTTCGCCCAATTGGATCGGATCGCTCCGTTTGCTGCTGAGTTTGGGTTTTGACATTCCAAAATTCGTTGTCAGCTGCTATTATCTCATCATCCTCAGGTGTATAGATTAAGTTTGAATTAAAATCACCTGTTACGATGATTTCCCAGGATGGGTTATTGTTTCGAGTATTCATGATTATGGATACTAGCTGATCCAATGTGACTTGTTTCTCTTTCACCTTTGGGGGTGCGTAGAAGTTAACAAGTAGTACCGGGGTTGGTCTGCGTGGCATTGATAGTTTTATCAATTGCATGCTTGGCCCATATGGGGCTATTTGTTCGGAGTTGATCTTGATGTTCGATGCGATATAAACTGATAAACCCCCTTTTGGTCGACCAAAGTTGAATTATTTCCGTGCTGGTATATTATAGTGAGTGTACCCGACAAGAGGTAGCTCCTCCAATGCCCATGTTTCTTGGAGGGCAATGATGTCGCATGCTGTCCAATTGTGGGGTGGCAAGCCGTCTTCCATCCATTTCCTGGATCCGGCTATGTTCCAGGACAATAGGTGGAGAATTTCATGGGTACTATCCTTTTGAGGTATTTTAGGAGGTCAATTATTTTTCTGTTTATTTAATGTGTCTGTTAGCCAGCGCCAGTAGGCTGTGTCATCCTTGGGGTTTGTTTGGTTGCCTGTTGTGGTTAGGGAATAGATTGTCGGTGAAGGGCTGTTCCCTCTGGCGTTCCATAGTACTGAGATTGCCTGATCCTTATTATCTGTTCGCTTTTCTTTTTTTCTTTTGTCACCAGACGAGCTTTAAGAGGACCTGGATAGCGTGGTTTTACCGGCCTGGAAAGTTTTATGCCCCATAATTCGAACCTCTCTCTAAAGGATAGTATTAACTGGGTGATTTCTGCTGTTCGCCATGTTGTTAATGTTTGTTCCAATGAACTAGTTATGTCTTGTTTGCAAAATTTGACTGACAGTAGATCAGTGTTAGTTAGGTGTTGAAGCCCTTCAATGTTTGCGCAAAGTTTAAACAAATTTCCCCTGTTGAGGATGTCATGTTGCCCCTGAGTTTCGTAGTCCGGGGTAAAAAAGAGTTGTTTAAGATGTAAGTTGTCCTTACTAGACCAGTTCTCAGGGCCTTTCCCTAGTTCTGGTGCATTGTCTGGGCAGATTTTACAGTGAGGTCCGGTACCGGCAGGTGTTTGTGTTCCGTGCATATCGATTTCTGGTACGCACTGGGATATCGTGGTCATTATGATCTGGTTACTCTCTTTTGTTAAGTCTCTGTTCGTGGCTGTGTTAGTCTGGGGAGCTCTGATGTACTCAGGCTCTGTTCCCCTCCCTAGAATAGCGTCCTCTTTGCAGTTCAAGTTTATGTGACGGACTCCGTGCCTTAATAGTATTTTTATACCCGCAGTGGGGGGTAGACTTTTCCCACCCCAAATCCTACTTTTCCAGTTTATGGTTCTTTCATTTATTTTTGATGGTACCTCCTGGTTGTTAGTGGGTATGTCCTCTATTGTAGAATTTCGTAACATACCTTGAGACCGGCTTTGTCTTTGAATTGTTTCTTCACTGCCATGTGGGCAGTGTTTGATTCCTTCTTGTTGTTTTTCTTGGGTGATGTCACGTCTTTGTCCGGCTGGTGTTAGTTTGTTATTCTCGGCCGCCTCTTGGTATTTTCCGGGGCTCTCCGCGGTTTTACATAGGCCTGGAGGGCCAGTTGGTCGTGATGTACTGACGGTTTCTATGCGGCTTCCTTTTTCCACTGCATCAATTTTCTGTGTTCCGTTGCCCAAGACCAACCTCGGCTGTGCGTCTCTGCTGTTTGTCTCGCCTATGGCCGTTAATAATGTGCATATGCCAGTGTTGCTTATCGTCTCTGCACGAAGGGCCTCCCTTTCTTTTTTTGTTTGGAGCTGTTGTCCTGATGAGTTGTGTGTTTGATCAAATGATTAGTCAGATTTTAATGTCGTATTTGAAGTTTCCTCCTTGTTTATAGCGGAGGTGAATATGGGAAATATTCTGGTGCCTTCTTCCGCGTGTCCTGGCGGTTGTTTATTCCTTGCTTTTCTTTCCCGTTTTTTTTGTCGCCTTGTTAAGGAGGTTTTTTTGTTTGGCGTTGTTGTGTTTACTGCTAGACTTATTTCTGCCCTGTTCTTTCCTTTAGATGTATCCGTTTCTGGGATCTTAACAGTATTATGGTCAGTAATTTTTTTGGTTAAATTTATTTCTGCCCTGTTCTTTCCTTTAGATGTATCCTTTTCTGGAATCTTAACAGTATTATGGTCAGTAATTTGTTGGGTTAAATTTACTGTTTCTGGACTGTTAGCGTGGTTATGATCAATAATTTTCCTGGTTGAGTTTCATTTCGAGAAATGTTGGTCTGATTTTCTTACAGCCAGTATTTGTTCTATTAGGTTGGGAAAGAGGTTTAATTTATCTATAATAGGACCGCAGGTGCAGGGACTCTGTTCCAGTGTATACTTTGATTGAGCAGTTATCAGATTGTTGAGTTTATCCAGTTTGTTGTCGATCCCCGCAATGTGGTGGGCTATGGTGTTCATTAAGTCGACTTGGATATCCAGTTTATCGGATTGCCAATTTAAAGCCTTTACTGTTGATTGAAGTGTTTCTATTGTGGAAAGTAACAACCCTGAGTTGCTTACACTAGCACTCTGTTCATAGTTCTGATTGAGTGACAAATCAACACGTTCTTTGGGAAGTTGGGAATTGTCTGGTTTTGGAGTAACAATTCTTCCATCTCTGGTGTATTCCACTGGTTTTCCTTTGCTTTGCAGTTGAGTAGACTGCCCTTCCTCGTTTGTATTACCCAGTTTTTTATCTAAGATTTCTTCCCTTGTGTGATTAGTTATACTTGTGTTTTGCCGCTTTCCCTGGTTTATTGTTGGGCTTGATGCAAGTCTAGCTGTGGGGCTTGATGATTTTTTTTTTCTCCCATGTTTTTTCCCTCTTTATTTGTACTTATGTCTTGCATTATTTCGTTGTTTGATGTTGGGCTTGATGTAAAGTTTAATAGCTTCAGCCATGATGTTTCTGAAGTGTTCTGACTAGTCAACTCCATTTGGGTTGTGTTTTGCTCCCTGTGTATCTGGGCTTTGAGTATCTGGGGCTCTTTGTTAAGTAATTTCTGTATTTGCGAAGCTGTTGGGGGGTTTTGTGTATTGGTTTCTGAGAATTATCCAAAAAAGGTTAGTGCTGCTGTTGGTGCTTTAAGTTCTGCATTGGATGCTGATTTTTCTGTGCACGTCAATACTTCCTTCGTCCTCTTGTTATCCATGGGGACCTCTGTTGTAATTCCAGTTGCCTGTGTTTTACTCAGATCCAGGACAAATATGTCTCCTGTACTGCGTTTTTGCGGCGGGGAGGTTTCTTGGTCAAGACCCTCTCCCAGTACATCCTGCTTGTGGGCCATTGCTATAAATTCATCCTGGTACCTATTTTGGCGAGGAGGGCTAGTGGAATTCACCCAAGGTAACTGGGGAGTTCGTTTCGTGAATATTGATGATAGGCCTTTGTCGCAGGAAACCTTCTCGGGAGTTAAAGGCGTAGGTAGGCCCGGAAGAGATTGTTGGGTCGTAAGAAGAGTGGCTCTTGGATTTTTCAGAAAGAAGAAAGCTTTGTTCGCCTCTGATTTCTCTCTCCTCGCCCTGATTTTTCCTGAACATTGATGCAATTGGAACGATAACTTGAGTGTGTAACACCCTTGTTAGCCCTTTTTTTATATCCGTTTTGTTTGGTGATGTTTTTTCCTGGTTTGCTTTGCACTGGTCAATTGGTGGGGATTTCTTTGCCTTTGGTGTCTGTTTATTTTGCTTTGGTGTCCTCCTTACTCTACCTGATCTCATCCTTTAAGGGCTGTGTGGACGGTTTCCTAGTATCGTTGCAGCCTGTTGTCTGTACCCCCTGTGCCTCCTGCACCGCACCAACCTTTGTCTACCACTCTGCTTCACTCCACTCCCTCCCAAGCCCGTCTGCCCCCACTGAGCAGGAGCAGCTTGCGTCCGGGAGGATGGTGAGGTGTAACTGCAGTATGAGGTGTACTAGGTGGAGCGGCTATGTAGGAAACACAGTGCCTCTACAATGTTGATCTCATGGGGATTTCGATGGGGCAGGGGTAGTGCAGAAGAAACTGTGCAAGAAACAGCAAAATACAGCAGCTGTTTGTTAGTAGTCAGTGGGAGGTTTCAACGTCGCTTTAAATGGTTTATTACTGTTGGTGCGAGCGATATGGCGCACCCTAAACAGCAGTTAATTACCCCCTTTGGATCTGCTGAGAAGCGCTATGCCTCCCTCCTGGCAATTGGTATCCACATGCAAAGGGCAGCGATGGAGGCTGTCCGGACGGTTTGAGAAGTATGATGCTCAGTAATCCATAGCACTCTGATAGCAGCACTCTGATGGCAGCGTTAAAAAAAACTAGAGCACTACACTGCACGGCACTGCTAGTACTCTGTGGCACTCCGCAGCACTCCCGTGGCTCTGCGTCTCAGAGGAGGAAGGAAGAGATGCTGCAAAGGGAGAGGGAAGCCGTAGAGACAGGGGCCGGCCTGTAAACTAGCAGCCAGGAACCAGAAGCCTAATCCGCCACCCGCTCAGCTCTCTCTCATCTCACTGCACGCAGCCGGCTCACTGGGACTCACCAGGACTGTGCTCGCCTGTCTTCTTGCTCGGCACAAGCTAGCTCCGTAAAGCAGCTGGGTCTGCTCTGGCCCGCCGCCTCCGCCCCGTGCTTTGCACGACCGCACCCTGCTCACCAGCAGCACGCTGCGGCTCGTCAGTGACTCTCGCTCACAGTCCTCACAGTCCTGCAGGCTCGCCACAAGCTCTCTGCCGTTACCGCCACAGAGCCCCACAGAGCCCCCACAGGGCCCCCGGAGTTGCAGAGCACCCTGAAGCCACCGCCTCTCTCCTCTCCGCAGCTCAGCTCGTGACTCGCTGGATCAGAGTAACGGCCTCAATCTCGTCGGTCTTGTCTACTGCTCTCTGCTGCACTCTAGCGATTCCAGGCACCAGGCATAGGAAAAGAGCAACTGGAAGTGATTATTGATTTTTGGGTGGCAATGGAACTCCTATGGTTTAGGGTGGGTGTGGGTTTTTGGTGGCAAGGCATTTTTTAGGTTTTAGAGTGAGTATAGTTTTTTTTAGGTGATAAGGGCTTTTTTTAGGGTAAAGGTGGGTAAGGGTTTTTGGGTGGTAGGAGATTTTTTAAGTTTTTGGGTTTTTTGGTGATAATACATTTTTAGGGTTTAGGATGCTAACGGGTTTTTGGTTGTGAGGTTTAGGGTGGGTATGCGTTTTTTGGGTGGCAAGGGAATTTCTGGGGTTTAAGGTGGGTATAGGTTTTTGGATGGCAAGATATTTTTTTGGGTTTTAGGGTGGGTATGGGTTTTTGGGTGGCAAGAGAATTGTTAAGGTTTAGAGTGGGTGTAAGTTTTTGGGGCAAGGGACATTTTATGGTTTAGGTTGTGTATGGGTTTCTCAATGATAAGGATTATTTTAGGGTTGAGGGTGGTTATGGTTTTTGGGTTGTGAGGTTTGTCTTAGGGTTTACAGTGGTTATTGGTTTTTGGGTGGCAATGGAACTCCTATGGTTTAGGGCGGGTGTGGGTTTTTGGTGGCAAGGGATTTTTGGGGGTTTAGGGTTGGTATGGCTTTTTGGGTGGCACAGGAATTTGTAGGGTTTAGGGTGGGAATGGGTTTTTGGGTGATAGGGGATTATTTGTGTTTTAGGGTAAGTATGGGTTTTTTGGTGATAATGAATTTTTAGGGGTTAAGGTGGGCTTTGAGGTTTAGGATGGGTATGAGTTTTTGGGTGGCAAGGGAATTTCTGGGGTTTATGGTGGGTATAGGATTTTGGTGGTAAGGGATTTTTAGGGTTTAGGGTGGGTCTGGCTGTTTGGGCGTCACAGGAATTTGTAGGGTTTATGGTGGGGATGGGTTTTTTGGTGGCAAGGGAATTTTTGTTGGGTTAATGATGGGTATGGGAGGGGATCCTGTATAACTAACGGGAAATTGGAACAAACCCCATCAATGGTGTGACCCCCCACTATGAGCAGGAGAGTTAATCCAATGAGCCAGCTGAGCAAGATCCATCGACTCATTAAAAGCATGCGTCACAGAAGCCTCTCTACAATCAAAGTGGATATTAAAATCACCAAGCAAAAGATAATTGGAGAAGTGCATAGCTGTAGGCACACTGACTTAATGTAAAGCTTTTAAAAAGGCATTTGGTGGCTCGGGGGGGGGGATAAACAAGCGTGGCTCCAAATAGAAAGTGAGAAGAGATAGTTAGTGAGAAATCCAATGCTTCCCCCTTACTAATGTCATGTGACTTTCCCAAAGTGAGTTCAATTCTCTCTGAAAACTACCGCCACCCCACCTCCTTTGCCTGATTTGCGATCAACCCTAGTGATTTTATATCCTGCTGGAATAGCCAAGGCAATGAATGGAGCTGAGCCCTCATTAAGCCAGGTCTCAGATATAAATAGCAAATCAAGCTTAATGTCAACCAGTAACTCAAAGATGTCCAAGGCATGTTTAGCCATGGACGGCGCATTAATCAGAGCAGCTTGAATAGGTTGCAGAGACATAAGGAGTAAGGTTGGGTGTGGAAATCGCATCAACATTGTGGTTGAAATGATACCTGCAGATTGGACAAATGCTACAAACATTTTCCAAAAGTAAAATATGAATTGGCCAGCAAGGGATTTCATTTATATGAGTTTGCAGCACTACTTTAGGACTTGTTAAAAAATAAACAGAGTACCCAAATCTGAGTTCAATCAGCGGCTGTTCGAAATAAAAAGTTTCTAACAATGAGAAAACACAGGATGTTACCACACTAACATCATAACTAGAGTTAATGAATAATAAAACATGAAACCAGGATAGTTTTTGTCTGAGGAGTTATTATTTTTAAATTCAAAACAAAGAATAGTTCTGTACAAAAAAATCAATCAACAGTAACATAAAACAGGGTACATACAAAGATATATGTTGGATATTAAAGGTTTTGGTTGCTTATCCTATAGTATATCCAAGAGCAATTGTCCAGACTGTTAAACAAGGGGGTGACAACTTGATTTCTACTATCAATCAGGAGAAAATCAATAGTCGGTACAAATCATATGGTGCAGAATTGGACAAGGTAGGTCGACGTTTCGGTCTTATCTTGATTATTTACAAGACCATCATCAGGACGGAATATTGATATATACAAGGTTGACCCTTTATTGTTCAAAGTCACAACACTTATAGACTTGGGTGGCGGCCTCAGCTAATTTCTTTAAGAAGCAGGCAATGTGCAGACTCAGTTTTTTGGTGTCACGCACTTATGCACACAGCAGAGTTGTGACAGACCGATTCTGGTGGTTTGTTCAAATCGCGGTTCTTTTGCCAAGTATTCACAGTTATTTGTTGTAATCGCGGGACGTCAGAAATGAACAGTCATAGTTACTCCCGCCGTTTACCCGCGCTTCATTGAATTTCTTCACTTTGACATTCAGAGCACTGGGCAGAAATCACATCGCGTCAACACCCGCCTCGGGCCTTCGCGATGCTTTGTTTTAATTAAACAGTCGGATTCCCCTGGTCCGCACCAGTTCTAAGTCAGCTGCTAGGTGCCGGCCGAGGCAGAACGCCGGCCCCGCGCCCCCGGGGAGGGGGCACGGGGAGAGGCGACCACCGCAGCTGGGGCGATCCACAGGAAGGGCCTGGCTCGCGTCCAGAGTCGCCGCCGCCCCGGAGGGAGGCGCCTCGTCCAGCCGCGGCGCGCGCCCAGCCCCGCTTCGCGCCCCAGCCCGACCGACCCAGCCCTTAGAGCCAATCCTTATCCCGAAGTTACGGATCTGACTTGCCGACTTCCCTTACCTACATTGTTCCAACATGCCAGAGGCTGTTCACCTTGGAGACCTGCTGCGGATATGGGTAAACATTTTCCAACACTGCCCACACATGGCTGCACTTACTCAATAATGCCCCAATCAACCTCAATTCCTCTCCACTCCAGGCTCTATGATTCGAAATCGCATCTAGCAAGGAGTGGGCAGCATGGCTGGCACTGGCTGCTTCGGGGGCGCACACGGGCGTTCCTTAGGCGTGTCTTTGGCGCACCCACTGTGCGCGTCCACGCAGCAGGCATGTTTTTGATGGTAAATTCGCCCAACAATTAGAGCGCGCCCTTCGCAAGATGGCAGCATAGATTGTCACATTCCAGTGTTTGCATGGTGCGTTAGTGCTCAAATTTTTAAAAATTTGTGTCAGCAAATATTTTTAAGCAGGTAACATTTAAATAAAAAAGAGTTGCGACAAAGATAAAATCCTACAAATTCTCAGCGCACCCTGTGGTACACACTCCAGCCACGAGAAAGCCACAAACTGACTCCCCCTCGCACCTAGGCACGCGCGTCCGTGCAGTGCTCCTGTTTAAATGGTAAATGCCCCCAACAACTAGAGCGCGCTCTTCACAAGATGGCGGCTTAGATCGTCACACCGGGATTCCGGTGTTTGCATGGTACATGCTCACATTTTTAAAAGTAATGTCAGCAAATATTTTTAAGCATGTCACATTTAAATAAAGAGTTGCGGTGAAGATAAAATCCTACAAATTCTCGGCGCACCCTATGGTACACACTCCAGCTACAAGAATGCCACAAACTGACTCCCCCGCTCACCTATGGATTCCATCCATCATGCAATTAAAATTTGAAAATTCGACCAATCAAAATATCCCCTTTTGACAGGACTAGAGAATCCTTTTAAATATCAATGTGTTTTCCCTAACTAAGCATTACTTCCCTTAAGGAAAGTAGCATGGTATTTAACAGTAGAACAAGTAGAAGTTTAATGATAAACCTGTCTTAATGAAAAAGCCCTAAAAGCAATTTTTATTGTAGCGGGGTTTGTTGTTCTTTAAGAAAGCACTGGGATATAATATTAAAATTAAATAATGTATACAACACAAAAAGCTAGAAATGACCTGTGTAAGAATAACATTTCACTGGGCCCTGTTCAATGCAGGATTGCCATCACTCTGTTTTCAAGTAAAGCATCTGCACGGTCAGTTCGTTCCCTTAATAACCCTAACTGAAATCCCTGGAAGGTGATGTCCCCCACCACTTTTCAATATAATCATTGTCTCCTTCCTTCATGCAAGTTATTTTCTTTTTCAAATTCAAAACAGGAGAGAGCCTCTTACTGCTTACCAATTATAACCTAGGTCCAAATGGCCAGTACCATCTGTAAAGTGAGTAAAAAAACGTGCCTCTGTATATCTGTTTGAAGACAAAGTGCAACCCACAAGATCATCAATAAGGCTTTGACCTTGATGAAACAAATTAATATCCACCGTTCTGGCTGTAGACAAAAAGTAATTGCAGATAAGGGTGACCCCTGCTTCATCTTCCTACTTGACTTTTAAGCAGTCATCCATACTATTGGCCATCATGTGCTCATCAATATCCTATCAGAATTCTAGATTTTCACTGCTACCATATATCGGTTTGTGTCACTCCCACCATTACCAACATATGCCCTTACCACCAGTGTAACATACATGCCATTACCATTCATACCTTTACAACGTTAATTTGTTGTAAGGGCATGCGTGGTAAAGGCATATGAGTTGTAAAAAATGTGTGGTAATGGTTATGTGTGGTAACAGTGCATGACTTGTAATGCATGGGAGGTAAAGGTACTGTGTGGTTACAGCCACGTTGTAATGGCTGTTTTCCACTACTACTACCCAATTGCCATTATGAAATGAAATGAAATGAAATGAAAAAGGTTCTTAATAGAGCGCACTGTGACCAAGCGGCTTCCTGGCGCTAGAGGTGGGGAGCTGAGGGAGACAGGGGAAGCCAAAACTGTTTAGCAGGAATAAGCAGTGGAGAACAGGTGGGTTTTTAAGGCCTTACGGAATTGGGAATAAATGGTAATGGATCTGATTGGTAGAGGGAGACTATTCCAGAAGGAGGGACCCAAAACAGAGAATCTGGTGCCTCCGGTTTTGGATTTACATAATCGAGGTACATTGGAGAGGAACTGATTAGAGGAGTGGACGGAACGGTTGGGGACATAGGGAGTGATGAGAGAGTTGATAAAGACTGGGCCGATGCGGGCTCGAGCCATGAAGACCAGACAGCCTATCTTAAAGAGGGATCTCTGGGAGATGGGGAGCCAATGAAGTGTTTTCAGGACAGGGGTGATGTGGGAGGACTTTGGGAGGTGGAAAATAAGGCGGGTGGCCTGATTCTGGACAGCCTGTAGGCGGCGAAGTTCGTACGCTGGAATGCCCACGTACAGGCTGTTCCCGTAATCGAGACGGGAAAGAATCATGGCCAAAATAATAAGCTTAAGGGCATCAGAAGAAAAGAAACGGGACACCTTTCGGATGATTCGGAGGGAAAGGAAACAGGGCATGCATAGAGAGGTCCCGACTGACTCTAATGCCCAAGGTCTTTGCCGAGGCTGCTGGTAGAGGTGAAGGGCCAGAGATGGAGGGCCAAAAGGCAGTCGACCAAGGGGAAGAGGAGGAGCCAGTCAGGACCAACTCCGTCTTGTCCAGATTAAGCTTCAGTTGATTCCGATTCATCCAATCTGAAGTAAAGGCCAAGGTAGAGTGAAATTTAGGTGGGGAGTGCAAGTGAGAAGAAAGATCAAATACGAGCTGGAGGTCATCCGCGTAGTTATACACGGAGACCCCCATTTCAAGAAGGGAAAGAATAAGAGGACGGATATAAAGGTTAAAAAGAAGAGGGGACAAAGAGGAGCCTTGGGGAACTCCACAGGGGACCAAGCGGGAAGGGGCGGAGTAACAGGAAAGATGAACCGCCTGAGTTCGATCTTTAAGAAAAGAGGCGAGCCAAGAGAGGGCTGTACCCCGGACGCCCACTGCGCTGACACGGTCGAGAAGGATAGCATGGTCGACCGTGTCAAACGCAGCGGACAGATCGAGAAGCACCAAGGCTTGGGGCAAGTTTGAATCTGCCTTACTCTTTAGCTCGTCCAAGATGGACAGGACAACAGACTCTGTGGAATGAGCCGGTCGGAAACCTGCTTGGTGGGAGGCCAAGAGGTGGTTGTCCTCGATGTGGGAAGAGAGACAAGAAGTGATGTAGCTCTCCAAGATCTTTCCGAGGTAGGGGAGAAGGGAAATAGGCCTAAAGTTAGAAGGGAGGGAAGGGTCTAGGCCAGGTTTTTTTAAAATAGGGCGAACTATGGCGGATTTGAAATACTTAGGAACAGAGCCGGAGGAAATGGAAGAATTAAGAAGAGAGAGAGGAGGGTCGGGGCAATGGGTGAAGAATACTTTCAGACAGCGGGCTGGCGCACAATCGGCTGGGGAACCGGACTTCACTTTCTGGAGTAGAGCCAAGAACACTACCAAGGAGATAGGGGGAAACTGATTAAGAGGAATGGAGGACAAGGGGGGGACAGAAAGAGGAGGGGACGGAGAGACAGAGGGAATATTAGATTTGATCTTGGCAATCTTCTCCAGGAAGAAGTCATTGAGAGAAAGGCAAAGGTCTTGGGAAGGGATAATGTTCAAATTGGCTCTGTCGGATGCAACAAGATTGTGAACTATAGAGAAAATCTCCTTGGGCTTATTGGCTGAAAGGGATATTCTTTCTGAGAAATAGATGGTTTTGGCTTGTAATATGGCTTTTTTGTAACTTGCCAAGAGTGTTTTGTATTTAGCTCGCAAAACAGGGCAGTATCTACGCCTCCAATGACGTTCAGAGCGTTTAAGGTCCAATTTGAGGATTTTTAGCTCGTCTGAAAACCATTTTTGAGCGTCATGGGGTCGACAGGTCTTGACTTTCCTAAGGGGGGCGACTGAGTCACAGGAAGAGGACAGCCAGTGATTTACGGCGTCTATTTGATGGTCAATAGGAAGGTTGCATAGGACAGGGCCAGAGGAAGCAAGGGAGGCACACAGAGAGTCAAGATCCACCCTATTCCAATTTCGGGCCAAGATGTTTTTAGGTAAGGGGGGCCTTTCTTGGGTTCCGAGCTCAATGGAAAAAGAGATTAGTGAATGATCGGACCAGGTGCAGAGAAGAACGATGGGGGGAGGAATGGGACAGTTGGCTGACCAAATTTGGTCTAGAACATGACCGTGAATATGAGTGGGGGAATGGATGTGTGATGAAAAATTAAGGGACTGAAGGGTAGCAGAAAAGTCCTTAGAAGACGTGTCTTCTCTGGGATCGCCCGGCCAATAATTAAAATCCCCCAAAAGAAGAACAGAGGAGTTATTGACAACGAGCGTAGCCAGAAGTTCCTGAAGGGCAGGAACAAAGGAGGACATGTACTGCGGAGGGCGATAAAAAAGGGCTATAGTGAGGGGGGCCTTAAGATTGACTGAACGGGCAATTAGGAAATCTACTCCGCACATGGGAGAATAAGAAAGAGACTGAAACTGGAGACTGGAACGGATGATCATCGCCACTCCCCCCCCCCCCCCCGAGTTTACCGATGGGGCGATCCGCCCGAAGAGCATAGTAAGAGTCGGGGAGGGCGGAGAGAAGGTCAGGGAGGGAATCAGCAGCGAACCAAGTTTCCGTGAGGAAAAGAAAATCAGGTGTGTCAGTATCCAATAAATTGAAGATCTCCAGCTGATGTCTACCCGCAGATCTAGTATTAAGCAGGTAGGCAGTGGCCATGCTGGAGGAGGAAAGGGGGGAAGGATCCGAGGAGGGACAGGGCTGGGACAAGGGGGAGGATGGCATAGGTAAAGGTAGTGAAGCTAATGGGGATAAAATGTCCAAGGCGATGATGCGCTGAAGCAGAAGAGGGTCAATGTGCTGACCGTTGTTGAAGGAGAGGAGTTGAGCTGGGGTGTAGGGTAGGGAAAGGGCGGGGTCTATGGCCCCTGGTCCCTGCCGGTCGCGGACAGGCGCAGACGGGCTTGCCTTTGGCATAGTATATTATCATGATGTATTACAAATTGGATGCCATTACCAACGCAGCCACCCCACTTTTGCACGGCACATAGATTCCCCATGTAATGCAGCATACTTGGGTTTATGAAGAAGAACCTCACTTGAATGTCTACCAACATAGATATATAGTATACCAATCACATTAAATCTTATGAAAAGGTCATGGAACACTTTTATATGCCGTTTTTCACTGTCTTCAAGTAAGACCTGCTTTAACTCATCAGGTATCGCAACCTGGGAGAGCTAAATCTCATCAAGGCTAAAGTGACTTAAGGTGTACTAGAGCAGAAAGCCAATTCTAATCAGTATAGAGTGTTAGCGAATAATGTCCTCGGTCCCAAACCCATTGATGACACTAAGGAGGATATGGGAAGCTGACCTGGGTGAGATGGAAGACTTCCCAGACTTTGCCACATCCTCGTGCCTGCACTTAATCCAATTCAAATATCTCCATTCTTTTTATTACACACCTGCTAGACTGTGGCACATGGGGAAATCAGATGCAATAACCAAGCAGAAGCTGTCTTCATATGGTTTGGTTGAGCCCTTTTGAGGCCAGATACTGGTACACTGTACGTTTTACCTTTGTGTCAACCATTGGGCGAGAAATATGACTCGCCCAAAAATGATCCTTTTGAGGCCAATAGACCCCTGGGTCTAAATTTACTAAGTCTTTGCATTGCCACTGCATCACACAAGGTGATGCCAAGCAATGCAAGGGTTGACGTGGTATTTATTAAGCCACTCAAAACCATCTTGCTTGGCTTAGTAAATTCAGAGTGACTCAAGGCAGTCAAATCGCACTCTGTGTTGGGAAGGCATTCAATGGGTGGAGTGTGAGCGTTCCCAAGCTTCCACCCATGGGTTTTAGTGTATTCCCAGATTTACTAAGGGTAGTAAACCTGGGAATGTGTCAAAGTGCTATGTCATCCGAACAGAGATGTAAAGAGGAGAAATAGATTTATTTATCCTCGTTATTTCTTCTTTCCATGTGTGCTTACTTTTGCAGCACACATAGAAAGAAGAAAATGCCTCTGAGGATTTCTTTTTTTTGCAGGAGGATGTCACTTCTTGCACAAAAACAATGTTGCCTGTAATGCAGGCACCCTTGCAGCATGGCACAAGAGTGCCTGCGTTGTAGCTAGGCAGCACTCCGTGCGCAAGCGCAGTAAGAGAGCAGGAAAGCGCCATATCTTTGTAAATATGGTGCATTCCTGCTCTCTCCATCTGACGCATCACAGCAAGTTGTTTTCTGCATTGCATTGCATCAAATGTTAGCAAATCTGGGCCCATGTGGTAGTCCTCACCATATCCATGCCTTAGTTGCAATTGACCTGCAGGTCACCGAGAGAGATGTGGCCCTTCACTGATGATGTGTAGAGGCCTCTGAACTGTGTAAATGGACCAGAGACATTGATTTTTGTGCAAAATCAGAGGAACTGGTTTACAACGCCCACAGCGCAACACAGAAACATGGGGCCGATGGTGGAGCCACACTGATGATGTAATGTCTGTGTAAATTCTTATTTGCCATCATTTTGTCTAGTGTCCCCCAACCCTCTAGTCCTTAGATCGGATTACTTTTAAATTATTGTACATTGCATCCGTCACAAATAATTAATGATTGAAATTCTGAGAGTACTTAGTGCTGCCTGGTTGTTTAAGCTGTTAATGTATTAAAATCTTAACGAAAAATATTCAAACATCTGTTTACTAACGGTGCCCTTACTCAAGTCAAGCTCTGTGCCCTCTGAGTAATGTTTCCATTGTCTAAGGCAGTGATCCTCATCACCATTCAACTTTATTTCGCACTTCATTAAAATGCATGAAAGTTCACATATAAAAAGACATCATAGAATAATACATTAAAATTAGATATGAAATAAATTCGAAATTTAAAAACAATATTGAGCCCACAATAATAAATTTCACATAAAATAGGTTAGATCTAAAAGAACAATCAGAAAATCTGAAAAGGCTGGATATGATGGTAAGAGAAATAATCTTAAGGTGCTATGAGAGTAGTGCTAAAGGCCTTGCGAGTTCTTAAAGCAGCCAGTAAAAAGGAGGCTAGTGCAAAACAGACCAATGGGGTATCTAATGAGTAAAATAAAAAAGAGAGCTAAGGCTACAGGTCACCTTGATAGTTTTCTTAAAAGCTGGAAAATAAAAACCTTCCTCTCTTTTAGATATAATGGGCAGAAAAGGGTGAGGTGTAAAGTCAATTGGGCTGTCTTTTTGTCACAAGGACAAGGCAGTAAGTTCTTAAGAACAAATTGATCATTTGGATAACCAAGCATTAACGGAATAAGGTTCAGTCTGAATCTAGTCAGAATGAATCGATGCTATTTATTCTGAACTATCCGTATGTATGAGTGCGAATGATTTAATATCTGTGGTATAGATGCATACAACTTTACGGTTTGTTTCCCTTTGTGGGTATTCCACCTATCCTGTGTGACTTGATTTAGAGAGATCGCCTTTAGTCTTGATTTGGGGAAATGTTTGGAAAAACGTGGGGTATCATACAAAAACCCAATATCTTGTACTTTGAGTGGTATCACATCAGTGATAACCCATATTGCTGCTCCGAAGGTGGCCATTGGGAGTGTTTTTGCCATATAGATAGTAAACATTTCAAGTATCGGCTTATGGCCTAGTTTTTTGTAAAATCTACATAAGGCTGCGATACTTTGAATCATTAAATTAACTCGATTTTGCATCATATCCTTCCAAAAAAATGTTGGTTATCAAAAACAATCCCTTAAATAATTAAAACAATGTACCTGCTGTAAGAAGTTAGCATAGCATATGATGTCCACTAGTTCTAGTGGGCACCTTGCACCAGTCTAATCGACCCTTATTGATGGTGGTTGTAAAGTCAACCTTATAGAATGCTATCCTAGTGGTAGCATGGACCAGCAGTCATCAGGCTAAGACTTCAGAGAGCGTATTAAGCAAGTTGTTTTACCAATTATAATCCCTTGAGTACCAAATGAAAGGACACCACACAAGGTATATATCAAATATAAATGTATTTAATCTAAACACAACCCGTCTGCATTCTTTATGAGGTCAGAGGTCAAAGTACATTACAAGAATCCTAATTAGCATACGATAAGTTGCACAGTATACTGTTTACCCTAGGGGCCTCACAAACCATATAATAAAATAGTGGTACAAGAACCACATGAGGAAAAGAAAGCAGGCCTAGGGCCTGTAGAATCCCTGGGGCTACTCTAAACAACCAAAGGTTAGGAAGTAGGAGGCCCACGGGAGACGCATGCAGTGTCTAAACACATGGTGAACAATGAAATCACAAAAGTACAATTTAAGGACACTTCCATATGGACTAGGATGGAACCCTTTTAACCCCTTCCCTGCTCATGACGAGCTCAGCTCGTCATGCAGTACACTGGTCGTGTGCTTATGACGAGCTGAGCTCGTCATGAACAATGGGAAATAAGGAGGTCCAGCACAGGAGGAAAATCTCCCTAGCAGCGATGGTGTTAAACTAGGACACTTCGAGAGTCAAGACCCACGGGAGCACCGGAATACTCGTATTACCTCATGCAAGGAAGTCAGGTGCATAGGTGCCTTTTTGTGTCTGGTTTCGTCATCATTTTCAATGAAGAGTTGCAAAGAAGTGCTGCAGGTGACCAGAGGAAAAGTGTCCAGGTGGATCCAAGGGTGGATTGAAGATCTGAAGAACCTGAAAGCGGAGGGGACAGAGTCTGAGTCACTTGCCAGTAACGAGAATGGCGACAGGAAGATGCCAGGCGATATCGGGTGCTTTTGGGTGAAGAAGGTGAGCTTGTCTCTTCAGCCACGTGGTCCAGGAGGCATTGACGATGACCAGGCGCTGGGTTAGAGCTGTCCCACAATGTATCTAGTTGACTGCGGTATCGGTATCCAGATCGGACACAACAAGCCTTGGTAGCAACAAACCACGCAGGATGTTGAGATGAGCTCTGTTGCAAACCAGCAAGGTCTGTGGGGTTTCTCCTTTGTAGAGAAGCGGGAGCAATCCTGTAGCAACCAGGAAAGCAAGTCTTCCAGGGGCTCACTAGCCAACGGACTAGGAACCTGGAAGAGGCGTCAAGCTCAAATGCAAAAGCGGGGCCCATGGAACACTCACGGAGTGTGGGGGCCTGTGCTTTAGTACGAATGGTGCTCGGGCTGAGGCTTCAAGTACCCCAATGCACTGTGAGAAACCTTGGGAGTCGATGCAGTTAGCAAAATGCAGGATGTCCAGGAGTTCCGGACCCACATCTCTTGTTTCCGCCACGTGTCTCAGATTTGCTGGGAGCGAAGGTCAGGGTCAGAGAAGTCTAGAATTCTGTGTCCTGAGTTGCAGTCTCTTCGGGATCCAGCGGAAGCCTCAAAACTGCAGACTGGCAAAGTTGCTGTTGGTGCCTGTTTGAACAGGGTGGTCCCTCCTTGAACGCAAGAGAGAGGTCTTCCATCTTCCAGTCGAAATGGAACATCAAAGGTCCAGGATTCTGTATCAAAGTTTTGTCCAGGGTAAATCTAAAGTCCTGGTGACACAGCTCCCATACTTATACTCAGTTTGGGGGCTGGACTACCTGAAAGGTCCCTCCTATGTGTGGATCAGGGGAGTGAGTGGTTACACACCCTTCCCTTTGTCCAGGTTCGCGCCAGAGCTTGGGCTAAGCACCCTAGCAACTGGTTTGGGCTGGACTATGCATGGAGCACCTTGTGTGCCCCAGGCAGTGTCTGAAAAAGCATTCCCTGAATGCAGCCCTCCCTGCCCCAATACACTAAAACCTGTCTGAGGAGGTGCCAGCACCACCCTGGACAGAAAACCTATTGCCCTGGCCTCCCCTGCCGAAGTTTCATCCAGCAGCAGGAGGGCAGAATGTGTCATTGGTAAAACATCTCCGGGATTTTGTGGTCCATACACGTCCTAAGAAAGTAGTGGGTTCTGCAGGATCTGTACGCCTTTTACACCCCCTACCATCAGGTCACTACCCATGCACAAATTGCAGTGTTTGTCATTTGACCACAGCAACAAAACAAGTACTCTGCAATAATGGAGTGACTCAAGATCTTAGATCCTTTTCCAATGGTAACACAACAAGTGTGGGTTACAGGATTACCTGTATGTGGAATTTGAACTATATTAGTATGCCCACAAGGAAGGTCATCACATGTATTGTGGAACACCGTAGTAACATCAGGTGTAAACATTCCAATAAAAAAATGACAACACATTATTTGGAAAAAGGTCATACTCCCAATGACATGCGGTGGGTGGTTCTAGAAACCATGCATAATCACAGAAACATCGAAAAGAAATTGTTTGAGAAAGAGCAACACTGGGTTTTTAAATTGCGTTATCACACCCTTGGCCTGAATGCTGATTTATCTAACCAACAAGAGAGTTAGGGTTAAGAAGCCACTCTTCTACCCCTATCAATTATAATACAACAACTAAAGAGTGAGTTTCAATTACATGTGATCTACACAGAGTGAAAAAAGGGAGATAAAGAATTAAAAAAGTAAAAAAGTAAAGAGAACGGGAAGGAACAACTCTATTTATTAAAAGAACCCTCACTCACCCTAGTGGTGACATGCTTCATCATGGGGTTCCCACAGGGGAGACCGAGTGTCCCCCCGTGTGCTACAACACCTGCAATTGCAGCGGGGCAGGTTTTTTGAAATCAGGTTGTGTGTGCTCAAGTGTGGTGAGTGCAAAGTTAAAAAGATGCCCGCTGTACCTAAAAACTTTATTAATGGGCCAGCTGGTCACATTAAAAACAAGTGTGGACTATGTGGTGATTTTATTAGAAATCACTATGACCTAGTAACAAGAGGTAAACCGGTTTCTGCTGTTTAGTGCATCATTTGGCTCAGCTTTCATCAGGACCATAAGGTGAAATCCCCCGGGGGGTACACACACGCTAAGGCGCGTCCACTCCGTGAGGATATATATGTGAAAAAGTAAAAAGATTTTTTTTTAAATTCACGGTTTTACCCGTATAGAGCACTCCCAGAAATCACCAGGAGCCAATTCTGTAAATGAACAGATTAAACAGGACAGACATTAAGTGTGCGCAATATGTCATGCATTCATTTCATCATCGTCTGCCAATTCCTTATGCCATTAGGTTCAGAATTGTTGTCTTATACTGGGGTTTACTTCTAAACCCGTTCTCAATATCCCCACTGAGTTCTATACTGTTTAGTCAAAACCCTTTATTCACCCTTGCAAATTATCAGGGAGGGTTTCCTTTGGACCAAACTCAGTCCCACTGGACGCTAAGTTAAAACTCAGGTCAATATTCGCCTGCATCATACTCAAGGCACCATGCGTACAAATGTGATAATTAAAACGCCCTCCGTAGTAGGACGATGGATTGACATGCTCAAACTTAAGGAAGCTTCATGTTGTGGTATACAATATCATAGAATTGCCAAACACTTACAACACACGTAGGTCAGGTGTGCCGTATGGACTAGCAGCGGGGCGCAATCTTCACGTTGCGCTTCATCTGCAAATTAAGACAAAAACCGGCATGGATAATAGAGCCTATACAAGCCCCGGCATACTATAATCACGCGAGGGGCAGAAACGGAATGCTGGTAGACTTACTTAGTGCACAGCGACTCGCCGCCATGAACCCATTTCGTTCTTCGCTGCAGCCCAGAGGTGGTCTGCCATAGACATTCCACGGGGTTAAGAAGAGCACAAACATTCAGTCATGTGACTGACATTCTACACCCGCGTCAGGTGATTGGCGTAACGTGCTCCGCGTTCCCGTTTACAAACAAACACTAAAGCGCTGACCCTCTAAACGATGCCTGGTAATTATCCTCGGCGCATACACGGTTTCAGTAAAAATGAAATAATGATGATATACCAAGGGGGCAATTCACACAATAAAAGTACCACCCACAAGACATGTCTGTAAATACAACCCCAATGTTAAAAACTCGCTGGCTGCTAGAAATCAAATAGGAGTTTGTCCAGGGTAAAAATCATACACACACAGTAGAAAGCAATATGTTTTTTGAAATTCTATGAAGGCAGCATACCCGTTTCAAACTAATATTGATTGTCTGGTTTTTGCACAAAAAACTACCAAAATGGGAGACATTGCACCCACCTACCCAGATCTAAACTTTCAAAAGCACATGGGGAAAACTTTTTTCCTAAATTATCCATTTGAATTTTGCCTCAAGAGAAATAAGTGATAGAATATTTATTTTAATTTTCCGTCCAGTTTCTGCCACTTATGACTTCAGCGAGGCCAGTATACACCGAATATGGCCGCCAAAAGAGACACGAACAGTTAGCTACTAATATGGTCTACTCCATTACAATGACAATGCGGAAATGAAATACAAAAGCAACCTCCCGGCACCATTTCTCTAACATTCGGTCCGGAGGCGTGAGAGTAGGTGAATCGGCCACTAGTATCCTGTAATCAAGTAAGTGATTTTGCTGACCCAGGAGGTCCCGGGGGACCGCTACCTCGATAACTAGCCTTTTTCCACAAACTCTGCATTATTCCAACTTTATCCCCATTTCTTTTTAACCACCAGATTGATGAGATACAAACCCTCCGAGTCCATGGGGCAAAGTTAGGCCCGGTTACAGGTATGTAAATAAAACAGCTTTGTGTGTATGAAGTAAGTATGGAGTTTCAAGAGGTGCTAACCATGTTTTTTTTCAGAAAAACTTTTTTTAATTACACACGCCATTGGGCTACTATGGATAAGAAGACGCATATATTATGTGTTTTATGTGTTGTGTGTGAAAAATATGTGCATATCCTGAGGGGTCTTGCTACCCCATAACCACAATGTTTTTTTCTTTCTTACAGATACCACATGATTATTTTCTTACGTAGGTACTGGATGCATGCTTTATTCCCTTGCAGCATTAATTTGATTTATTTTCAAATTTTTTCATTATTAGCTCATTTGGGCATTATTAGGAGTGGCGGACACAGGGCTGGTCCCAGTGTAGTCCTGAGGAAGAGCTTGGGGGACGCTCAAAACATGTTGACAGTTAGGAACTAATAGGTACACCTAAACTCATTTTTCTTTAGGCACCCTATTTATTCTACCCCGTTTTTAGTTCTACCAGCTAGGAGCAAGAATAAATCATTTACAGCTTACTAGGCAGGTATTTTTCATCACTTACACATCCCACTCCACCACATCACAGTTCTCGCACCACACATAGTCTAATTTAAGTGCTCCTACGTAGTTCACAAGTCGAAGCACGCCCCAGCCCGCAGAGGACTGGGATGGCCCCAATGATGAAGCATGTCACTGTTTTGGAACCCTGGTGAGTGAGGGGACACTAAGAAAGAGAACAATTTTTCTTTTTCTTCTACTAAACACATTATTCCAACCCCAATGAGTGTTGTGAATATGACTACAGTAACATAGCTAGGCTCTTGATTTCTGGTTAAGAGGTTTTCATGACTTGTATAAACTATGAAGGGTGAGCCTTAGCATTTTCCCTCTATCTCCCCTTGTTTTCTGATAACTCTTGGGTGGGTCTGTCTTTCAGGTTTCTTGAATAAGGGTAATCTGGTAGTTGGACAGAACAGAAAGCCATTCCTCATTGTTACGCTTGCTGCTGTATCCAGCTATGTTCCAGGATGCAAAAGAGTATGTTAGGCCTGGGTGTCCCTAATAAGAGATAAATTAGTGCACTGGTCCGGAGCGGGTATATGTGAGACAGCACAACTCTGATGTTCCTTTTCCCCCTGGAAGAGCTGGCAAACATCCATTTGCTCCACCCATTCAAGCTGTATTCTGTTAGACAACTGGCTATCACCCGTATGTCAATCACAATAATCTAGACCTCATAAAGGGGCACATCTATTGGAGGTGGAATAATGTACAGGATTAATCATAGGAATCCTGTTCACATGTGGATGGCGATCTGAAACTGTAAGCTGGACCCCTCCCAGATGCAGGGTTTGTAGTTTATAAAAGAAACCCAGAGGTGAGGAGACAATCATAGTAAATAGTTTCAGATTAGCTATGGGTTGTGAGAGTAAATCTCTTACCAAATGGGGGCTGTCAAAGTTTAAAACAACACAATCGCCCTCATAAGATTTTGGAGGAGGGCCCACCCAAGAGGTTCTTTGTGCCATTAAGAGATGGTTCCATATTAGAGTTCCTTGTCTCATGTGAATGTTTACCCAGTGGCGTGCTTTGGCCATGAGCTGGGTGATAGTTTCACTTTGTGAGGAATTAAGAACAGGAACATTCAATAAAACTATTACATATGGGCGAGCTGTGGGTGGGTGTTACAGATAGTGGGAAGGGAGTGTTGATAGGTTCACTTGAAAATAACTAACGGGACACATCCTTGATTGACCAGGACTAATGATCGTCCTGACTGAGAACAAAGGGTACAAACAGGATTATTTGTGGTGTGCATAGGGTGTAATAGTCTGGTTATTGTGTTAGGGGTGGCTGTGTTTGAACTTTGCTGGGGCCTAGTAATTCCTCAATTTTTTGTTCAATATTATCCAATTGTGATAATATCAGGCTAATTAATAGAGATTATTGCGCAATTGTCTTCCAATGGGAACAGCGACCGTGGGAGTTCATAAACATCAGAACCGGGCTTAGATCTTGGTTATTGAGCAGATGATTTCCTGAGTTTCTTTCCTCTGGTTGAGGGAGATTCTTTAGGTGGACCTTTCTTCCTCTAACTGTTCGCAGTCAGAACGGGAGGGGGCTTGGGGACAATGAGGTTAGTGGGTACGGGAGGCAGGGATGTCAATAACGGGTGTAGTGATATTTGATGGGAGGTCAAATGTTCGGCAGCCCCCTGAATGTTAAACTGTAACTTGGGTTCGATACAGAGTTCTGTGGAAGCAGGTGTACTGATAGAGAGTACTGTAAGCCCATAATTGGAGCAGTGGGCACCATCCGCCAGAGAGAGTCTGCGCTACGTAAGGGCTATCTCTTTAGATATGGCATTAGTAGCTTTGGATAAAAATGAGTCAATAGTAGATATAGTTAAACAAAAATTCAGGGTTGGATTTTTCTTACCCAGCTTGATCCAGGCTCCAGACGACCTGAAATACTGGGGTTAGAGGGGAGTCCCAGCCCAGCCTCCTCCGGGCTTTGACAGGCGTAGATGGCCTGACCTTGGCCAGCGCGCATCTTGTGCCATGGGAGCCACAGGAGCAGAGCTGCCTTTATGCGCCTCCTGGCGCAGCTGGTACACATTGGCGGCGCCTGCCGCTGGGCCTTTTGGGGGATGTAGTCCCCTGGAAATTGCTGGTGCCTGGTTTGCCATGATGGGCTCCTGCGCCACGGGAGCCCTGAGCTGCGTGTATGTTCCTCCTGGCGCTGTGGGAAAACGTTGGATTTTTCTTACCCAGCTTGATGCAGGCTCCATACGACCCGAAATACTGGGGTTCGAGGGGTGTCCCAGCCCAGCCTCCTCCGGACTTTGACCGACGTAGATGGGCCTGACCTTGGCCAGCGCGCATCTTGTGCCGTGGGAGCCACAGGAGCCCGAGCTGCCTTTATGCGCCTCCTGGCGCTGCTGGTACACGTTGGCGGTGCCTGCCGCTGGGCCTGTTGGGGGATCTAGTCCCCTGGAAAGTGCCAGTGCCTGGTGTGCAATGACGGGCTCCCATGCCGCAGGTGCCCAGAGCTGCCTTCATGAGCCTCCTGGCACTGCTGGTGTGTGTTGGTGGTGCCTGCCGCTGGGCCGGTTGGGGAATGTAGTGCCCTGGAAAGTGCCGGTGTCTGGTGTGCAATAACGGCCCTCCTGACCTTTGCATGCAGTCCCCTGGGCAGCAGCACTGGGCTGCTGTTTACTCAACTCAGCACTAATGTTAATATTGCTATATATTTAAAAATGTTAAATATATAGCAATAACCCATTTAAAGGTTAAATGCAGTTAGGGAAAGGCAGTAACTAGGCCATTAACTTTAGGAACACCTTCATTTTTAAAGGCGGCAAATGTGTAAAAATACGACAGTCTTTTCAAAATTCTAAAAGTGTATTTAATTGACCTGTAGAACTATTTCACCTTAGTAAATCAAATTATAGCAGTGCATTCAGAAGTATTTCATTGCCATTAGTTATTACATCAAAGCCCAGGAGATGGTTTTGAATAGCACGCATCCTTAAGTCATGTATTTCAAGTTCCTTTTATATGATAATAAAGAAAAAGGAGGGAAATAAAAAATATAAAATTGCCCAAGGTGTCACAATTTGGTCAAGTGGAGAAGTCGGGATTCCTCTGAGGTATTCAGGTTTCACACTGTGCAATTTTGTTCAGCCACTAAATATCCATGCTTTGCTTCCCCTACACTGACTTTACGCCCCCCTGCTGGCATCATTTCGGCCCTCGGTCACACCAACGACCAAACTTTGCAGGCCCTGGAAAAATGTTTGTGAGCACCCATGGTCTAAGCCTAGTGTACTGATTACAATAATCAGTGACACATGTAGGATCCCAAAGGTGCAAAATTCAGATAAATGACAGCAGAGCTATACGTTCAAATACAGCTCTTACACTCTACACTTGTAATACTTTCCTCTTCGATAACGTACATCACACAGCCTCGGTTTAAAACTGTAGGGCTCAGATAAACTGTAAAATGCACGGCATATAGACAGACAGTGGAGCTATCTTTCATGTTGCACTACTGTGTCAGATGGTGCGATTCTAGAGTACTTAAACACCTCATGCAGCTGGATTGTGTCTGTTGTTGATCATTCTGAGAAGCCAAAAAATAAAAAATAGAGTTTACACAGAGACAGTATTATTGTACATTTATATTATGGCGAATTATAAAATAAGTCGTTAATGAGGGCATTTGTGTGAAATCCTGGTTCGACCCATAGAACGATGGTCACTTAGGAGCTATTTTCTTAAAATTTGTGTACCATCATCCCATTTCATCTCAAGGCTGATGGTAATGTGGTGTGATGCAAAGAGCTGGTGTATGATCACAAAAACCAAAAATGTGCTCAAATGTCAGACTGTTGCCTATTGCTGGGGTTACTAACAACCTTCAGTGCCCTCATTGAATTGCTAGGTGCACAATTGATTAACTTAACATGCAGTCGGGTAAACTATCTTACCAAAAAAGAAGTCATAATTTCAAAGTAATATTTCTGTGCATTTAAATAAATAAATACGAAGTAGGAAACCTAAGGACGAAAAGCACCCTTTCATGCAGAAAATAGTAAAGGAGCAATTTATCTTTACTTTTCAGTTCTTTTATTAATATATGTTATTTCTAAACAGTGTAAAGGCTTCTTGGTAACTGCTCACATGTGAGGCCTCTCTGTGTTACCACAGTTTACTTACCACGACTGGGAAATCTAGTCTGAGGCTGAAAACTGCTTCTTAACCCCTTGCATGCGGTCCGAGTGGGTGGGTTTATGACGGCCCCCAGCCGTCATCAGCACACGAGCGCCTTAGTGCATAACGGATGGGGGCCGTCATCAGCATGCAAGGGGTTAAAGCCTTGCTGGGGAGAATGCTGAAAGCACAGGGGCTGCTCTGGGGGATGGGACGTCTGCCCATCTGCTATAGATATGCTAATGCAATCCTTTATCCCAGGTGTGTGTAGGCGAAAGGCACTCCAAAGCAGCCGCTTTTATGGACCAGCGCTGCCTCCTGCCACAGCCACACCTCAGCTGCCTGCTTTCAGACTCTAATGTAAAGAGACACTGAGCAGAGAATTCCAAACAGGGCCCTGTGCGCACTCACACTGCGCAAAGTTTGACCTTTTTGAACACAACGAAAATACTCACAAAATGTGCTGTATTACTCTGCTATAATAAAGTGTGGTTAAACTGCACAATGGGCCATTGTCTGCCGTTTTTCGTCGACATCAGCTCTCCCTCAAGTGTGTTCAAGATAGTTTAAACAGGATGTAGTTATTATAAAATCAGGCCTGTCAAGTATCACACAATAGGCGTGAGGCTAACGCATTTCAGTGTGGTGTTCCCCCAACACCGCACTGAAATGCATTGTCACACATTTTTGACAATGACCCTCACTCTGACAGCACTGAAACTGGCTGTCCACTATGCCAGGTTCTAGCGCTTCTGCACCAACTGTGTGCGCCCCGGGCCATAGCAGTCTTCACTTGCAAGGAGCAGCAGCTGAGCAGTTAAAGATCTACACTCAGACTCTAGTCTAGTGCTACATTGTTACAATATCTGCCCTGCTTCCTGCAAAATTCCCGCCCGCTGCGCCGGTGTACTATCGAGCTCTGAACTCCATCGAGCGCTGTACCCCCCCTCGTTTTGCGCATGCGCAACATTCCTGCGCATGCGCATATTATGCCCCTATGTCGTATCGTGACATGGGTCATTATTTGCTGTACCCCTTTTCCTCTTTCGTCTCTGACCAATCAGAAGTCTCACTCTTTTTCTCATCCAATCACAAGTCACGGTCTTTTTCTCATCCAATAGATCGCTTTCAAACTGTTAGCTTCAACCAATCATCACATTTCTATGTATTTATTAATCGCCAACCTTCTGTAACTTTTCCCACAGCCCTGCTGAACTTAGTAGTGCAATCCCTGCATTGCTTGCAGTTCCTTGTGTTGCAGTGTGTACTACATCCTTTGCATCGTCTACTTGCAACCCTTGCATCGATTGGGCTTGACTCTAATGCTTTGAGTTGGTGAGTAGTGTAGTTATGTGCGTTTTTTGGTATTTCAAAACAGCGTTGTTCGTTTTTTATATTTCTTTCACAATGTTATGGGGGTTACTACAAACGGTTCCTGCATTCTTCACGGCCGGGCTCAGTTCCGCAGCACCAGCAGCAAAGGGACGGGCCTTGCTCCGCCCGTTTCCCGGCCAGGCTTGGCTCCGCCGGGCCCCTCCCACCACCAGTGTCGCCCTCAGTAGCGCCAGGAGGCGCATAAAGCCAGCGCCAGGGCAGAGTCCTGTTGTGGGTTATCTACAAACGGTTCCTGCATTCTTCACGGCCGGGCTCCGCTCCGCCGCAGCACCAGCAACAAAGGGCTGGGCCTTGATCCGCCTGTTTCCCGGCCCGGCTTGGCTAGGCCGGGCCCCTCCCACCACCAGTGACGCCCTCAGCAGCGCCAGGAGGCGCATAAAGACAGCACCAGGGCCGAGTCCTGTTGGGGGTTATCTACAAACGGTTCCTGCATTCTTCACGGCCGGGCTCAGCTCCGCCGCAGCACCAGCAACAAAGGGCTGGGCTTTGCTCCGCCTGTTTCCCGGCCGGGCTTGGCTCTGCCGGGCCTCTCCCACCACCAGTGTCGCCCTCAGCAGCGCCAGGAGGCGCATAAAGACAGCGCTGAGTCCTGTTGGGAGTTATCTACAAACGGTTCCTGCATTCTTCACGGCCAAGCTCAGCTCCGCCGCAGCGCCGCAGGGCCGCAGCACCAGCAGCAAAGGGCCGGGCCTTGCTCCGCCTGTTTCCCGGCCGGGCTTGGCTCCGCCGGGCCCCTCCCACCACCAGTGACACCATCAGCAGCGCCAAGAGGTGCATAAAGCCAGCGCCAGGGCCGAGTCCTGTTGGGGGCTATCTACAAACGGTTCCAGCATTCTTCACGGCCGGGCTCAGCTCCACCGCAGCACCAGCAGCAAAGGGCCGGGCCTTGCTCCGCCTGTTTCCCGGCCGGGCTTGGCTCCGCCGGGCCCCTCCCACCACCAGTGACGCCCTCAGCAGCGCCAGGAGGAGCATAAAGCCAGCGCCAGGGCCGAGTCCTGTTGGGGGTTATCTACAAACGGTTCCTGCATTCTTCACGGCCGGGCACAGCTCCGCCGCAGCGCCGCAGCACCAGCAGCAAAGGGCCGGGCATTGCTCTGCCTGTTTCCCGGCTGGGCTTGGCTCCGCCAGGCCCCTCCCACCACCAGTGACGCCCTCAGCAGCACCAGAAGGCGCATAAAGCCAGCGCCAGTCCCTCATCGCAAGCGGGATGCGCCGGGCGAAGCCTGGGCAAACGGCGGGCCCTCTTAGGCCCTCAGAGGCCAGAAGAGGCTGGGCTGGGCCATAGCCCCAACATCTGCAACAAGAGGTGAGCTGGGGATAATTCAACATGGGGAAGCGTAACAACACGCCTATAAAGCCTGCTCTTGTCAGTTCCCCTACCCCACCCCCCTCTTTCGAATGTTTACTGGAAAATGTTGTAATAATGGTTCAGGAGATCTCCAATTCTTCTTATGGGACATCTCTACTACCATAATATCAAATCACGTCTACAAGCCGTGCAAGGTGGTTGGTATGCTCCTTATTGAATAAAAGGCAAATGAGGACACAAAAAAAAATAATAATAATGGCTCAGGAGGAAATAGCTAATACAGAAAGGAGGATGTCACTGATTTGCAGCACCATTGACCTACAGTCATCCCAAGCAAGTCCTCCCGCTATCTCCTGCAATCACCATCCTGAAACCCTCTACCATAGTAACATCGTTGGAAATGCTGCCTGGGGATAGCAGTCCGGTCATAACCATTGCCTCACAGCCTGACTGCGCTGCACAGTTTATTACCTCATCCCCGCCTACGAACAATAAAACTGGCGAGGGCAAAAGGAAAAGGGGTCTCCTGAAATCTACTGTTAACAAAATGAAGCAACCAGCCCGCAACAAGATCCAACCAACTGCGCAGAGCATGTGGACCAAAGGGGAACAGCAACAAACTGAGGGTAAAACTGTTAATATTGAGACGCCGCAAAATGATGAACTGGCCTCTCCCATAACCCTCTCCATTGATGATCACTATTCCTTGGGCACACAGACTGAGTTTCTGACTGAAAGTATCATCCAACCCAAGCCCAATAGGAATTTCATTGAGACAATTGTAGATACTATTTTTAAACAACTGGAATGTCAAATGATCAAGCAATTTAATATTGATTTTAAAAGGTTAGATAAATTAGAACATTTAGTCAAAAAGGAAGAGGTAAAAAGGAAAGGGGCGATCAGCCTTGATCAGCTTAATCAATCAATCAAAGCATTTATATAGCGCACTACTCACCCAGAGGGTCTCAAGGCGCAAGGGGAGGGGGGTCCCCTACTGCTCGAACAGCCAGGTCTTGAGTTGCTTCCTGAAGGCGAGGTGGACCTGCGTCAGGCGGAAGTGGGTCGGGAGGGAGTTCCATGTCTTGGCGGCGAGGTAGGAGAAGGACTGTCCCCCTGTGGTGGCTCTTCGGATGCGGGGGACGGCGGCGAGGGCGTGGCCGGTCGATCGAAGCTGGCATTTGGGGGCGTAGAAGTTGAGGCGGCTGTTGAGGTATCCTGGGCCTTGGTTGTGTAGGGCTTTGTGTGCGTGGGTGTGGAGACGGAAGGTGATTCTCTTGTTGACCGGGAGCAAGTGCAGGTCTCTCAGGTGTCCGGAGATGTGGCTGCGACGGGGGATGTCCAGGATGAGTCGTGCTGAGGATTTCTGGATCCGCTGGAGTCTCTTCTGGAGTTTGGCGGTGGTTCCGGCGTAGAGGGAGCTGCCGTAGTCCAGACAGCTGGGGACGAGGACCTGGGTGACCGTCTTCCTGGTCTCGGTGGGGATCCACAGGAAGATCTTGCGTAGCATGCGCAGGATGTTGAAGCACGATGAGGAGACGGCGTTGACTTGTCTGGTCATGGAGAGGGAGGAGTCCAGAATGAAGCCCAGGTTGCGTGCGTGGTCTGTTGGTTTGGGTGCGCTGCCTAGGGCGGGGGGCCACCAGGAGTCGTCCCAGGCAGAGGGTGAATATCCCAGGATGAGGACTTCCGTCTTGTCCGAGTTCAGTTTCAGGCGGCTGTTCTTCATCCATTCGGCTACCTCTTTCATCCCTTCGTGAAGGTTGGCTCCGGCGGTGGCGGGGTCGTTGGTGAGGAAGAGTATCAGCTGGGTGTCGTCGGCGTAGGAGATGATGTTGAGGTTGTGCTGGCGTGCGATGTCTGCGAGGGGGCTCATGTTGACGTTAAAGAGGGTTGGACTGAGCGAGGAGCCTTGAGGAACGCCGCAGATGATTTCGGTGGCTTCAGATCTGAACGGGGGGAGGCAGACTCTCTGTGTCCTTCCGGCGAGGAAGGAGATGATCCACTCCAGTGCCTTCTCCTGGATTCCGACGTGGCTGAGTCGCTGCACTAGTGTACAGTGGCAGACAGTGTCGAAGGCCGCGGAGAGGTCTAGGAGGATCAGGGCTGCTGTTTCTCTGTTGTCAAGCAGGGCTCGGATGTCATCGGTGGCTGCGATCAGAGCTGTCTCGGTGCTGTGGTTGGCCCGGAAGCCAGACTGCGAGAGGTCGAGGGATCCGTTGGTCTCAAGGAAGGCGGCCAGCTGCTTGTTGACGGTCTTCTCGATGACTTTTGCAGGGAACGGGAGCAGCGAGATGGGGCGGTAGTTCTTGAGGTCAGTGGGGTCAGCTGATGGCTTATTTAGTAGAACGCCGAGTTCAGCGTGCTGCCAGCTCTCCGGGAAGGTAGTGGTGTCGAAGGAGGTGTTGATGATGTCCCGCAGGTGGGGTGCGATGACAGCGTCGGCCTTGTTGAAGACGTGGTGAGGGCAGGGGTCGGTCGGAGATCAGGAGTGGATGGAGTTCATTGTGCGGACGGTGTCTTCGGTGCTGATCGGGTTCCAGGCACGGAGGGTGGTGGTGGGGGACGGTGGTTCGGTCGTGGCGTGCGTTTGTTGAGTGCTGAAGCTGTTGTTTATGTCCGCGCTCTTGTTGTGGAAGTAGGAGGCGAGGGAGTTGCAGAGGTTTTGCAAATGGGTGATGTTGTTGTTTCCGGCGTTGGGGTTGGAGAGCTCTTTAACGATGTTGAAGAGTTCCTTGCTGTTGTGTGCGTTGTTGTCCAGTCGTTCCTTGAATGCAGTTTTCTTGGTGGCGTGGATAAGTTGGTGGTGTTTTTGGGTGGCGAGCTTGAGGGCAGTCATGTTGTCCGGTGGGGTCTCTGCGTCAGGTTCTCTCGAGGGCTCGGCAGTTCTTCTTGGAGCTCTTGAGTTCGTCGGTGAACCATGGGGCTTTCTTGCTGCCGGGTATGCTCGGCGAGGTCCTCAGGGGGGCGAGGTTGTCTGCGCAGTCGCTGGTCCACTTCGTGAGGTTGGTGGCCGCTTGGCTGGGGTTTGTTGCGCTGGTGGGTGGGTTCTTGCTCAGGGAAGTCGCGAGCTGGTCGGCTGTGATCTTGTTCCAGCTTCAGCGTGCAACCTGTTGCTGGTGGTGGTGGATCGTGGTCCTTCTGAAGCTGAAGTGGACGCAGCTTTGGTCCGTCCAGTGGAGTCCAGTGGTGTGGATGAAGGTGATGTCCTTGCTGGATGAGAAGACGGGGTCGAGTGTGTGTCCGGCGTAGTGGGTGGGGGTGATCACCAGCTGCTTGAGTCTGAGGTTTGCGAGGTTGTCCAGCAGGGTGGTGGTGTTGCAGTCGTTGTTGTTCGCCAGGTGGAAGTTGAGGTCCCTGAGGAGGATGTAGTCAGCGGAGGGGAGGGCGTGTGGGCTGATGAAGTCGGCGATGTCTTCGCTGAATTGTGTGCGTGGTCCCGGGGGTCTGTAGATGAGGGTGCCTCTGAGGGTGGTCTTGGGGTTGATGTGGACCTGGAAGTGCAGGTGCTCGGCGGGTGCGAGGGTGTCGTTGGTGTTGGTCGTGATGCGGATGGTGTTCTTGTGGATGATGGCGATGCCTCCTCCGGTCTGGTTGATGCGGTCCCTTCGGATGATCTTGTAGCCGTCTGGGATGGCGATGGCGATGGCGATGTCGGGCGCTGAAGAGGCCTTCATCCAGGTTTCCGTGAGGAAGGCGACGTCTGGTGAAGTTGCGTCGAGAAGGTTCCAGAGCTCGACAGCGTGTCTGTGGACGGAGCGGGTGTTGAGCAGGATGCATTTCAGGTGGCTGCTGCTGTTGCTCGTCTTGGTCTTGGTCAGTGCTGGAGTAGTGCAGGTCCGGATGCAGGTGAACTTGCAGGAGTGGCAGCAGAAGGGTCCGTGGGTGCGTCTCGGTGTGGCTCGGTAGCAACCCGGGGTTCGGCCGGCGTGGAGTGCGTAGAGTTCGGTGGCGTCGTAGGTCTGGCGGGTGGGCTGGTGACTGCGGGGGCCAGGGGTCCTGGCACTGGGCGTGGTCCAGGCACGGACGGGCGCAGACGGGCTTACCTTTGGTGCACCTTCGGTGCTCCCGCTGCGCGCGTCCGCTGCGCGGTCGCTCTGGGGCATCATAAGAAGGAGCAGGGAGGGCGGGTCAGCTGGGTGGTGGGAGCAGGGCGGCCAATGGACAGGAGGGGGCAGGGTGGATGGAGGTCTGTGGCGGGAAGGGAGACTGGGGCGGATCGGCGGCACCCAAGGTAGGTTGATGAGAGCAGAGAGGGGAGCAGGTGGTGGTGGAGGTAAGGCAAGGCAGAGGGAAAACGAAAAGGCAACACGAAGGTAGGGCAGCACTGGAGGTAGAGGCTAGTCACACGGCAACAGGCAGACACGGGGGAACACAGAGGTGGCAATGCCTCACATGGCAACAGGCAGACACGGGGGAAACACAGACGTGGCACTGGAATCAGCAGCGAGGCAGCAGAGGGGGGGGAAGATCCACGATGCGGCAGCGAGGCAGCAGAGCAGCGGGCAGGAGCAGCGGAGTGGGGGTGACCTCGCCTGAACAGGCTCAGCGGTCACTCTTAGGGCTTAGGGGTGATCGCCTTCTGAAAGACTTGGAGTCTGTTAGTAAGGCTATCTTGTGTGGTGCACCTGGTACTAGCAGCAGCACGAAGGGCGTTCCCAAACTTGCCAGCAGTACCCCAACAGCCAATAATATACCTAGGCATACCAACACAGGGCAAACTAATCCCGCCACTAAAGCCAAGCCAACTCCTCTCGTAGTTGCAGGTCCTTCCAACACGACTATCACATCCAACAGCACACCACAGGAGGGCCATAACACAACTACTGCAAAACCTGCGGCCCAAAGCAGTAATACCGCTAGGAATGAACAATCAGCAGTCAGCAGACCCAGAAAATCTCAAGAACCTGCCCTCCACTTACCACCTGACGCCTGCCCTTACTGGCAGGCGTCCCGCTCCTTAAGGAAGGACAAGGTGAATCCTGGGTTCAGCTGAACAATAAGTGTATTGATTGGCTGACCAAGCACAAGGGGGTAGGTCATGACATCTCAAATGAAATTCTGTCTGCCCGTCGTGTGAGTTGGGTCGGCCCCTTACGTAAAGACTTTAATGGGGACTGTATTGTTTTAAATTTTAGGCACCCTGGTACTGTTAAATACATACTTAATCATAGCAGCACCTACTCGGGACCATCTACTGTTGTCACTCCCTTGCCCTTGGGCTATTTTTATAGGCCACCACCCAGGCAACTCTTCTCAGCTCCACCGTCCTTCCCACATTTTCCAGCACCACCCCTTTCCCACTTTTTAATAGATATACCGCATTAGCGGATACATGTAGTTTGGACTGACCATTAGATACTCCACCTCATACCTCAGCTAGCGATCATACCAGTAAGAAAGTCCCCGTAGGCAATTCACCTATCTGTCCTAGTGTAACACTGCTGTACTCTCCTGGTAGGTGTAGGTTGTCATCTGACCCCACAAAAGGTGCCCAGGGCCATACTTCTACCACAGCTTCCGATGCACTATCCATCTTGAGTTGGAACATTGCTGGCCTCAATGCTAAAATGAATATAAAGTCTTGGACAGGTAGGGTAACCAGCTTTGATGTTTTAATGCTGCAGGAAACCTGGTGCACAACATCTTTACTCCTTGAGGGTTATAGCTGCCATAATTTGATCGTCCCTTCTCCTCCCACTGGTCGCCCTAGCGGGGGGTTATCAATTTGGGTTAAAATTACAGCTGGAGTCAAAACTGAATTACTGCCAACTAATAACAATAATTTCATGGCGCTGAAATATATAGGCCGGTTAAAGCTATGTCTTATTAACTTCTATAATAATGACTTCATAACCTATCCTTTTAAATAATTTTACCAGTATCTGCTTCCCTGCTACAAGCATCCCCTGCAGCGGATCTAGCGCTGAGAGGGAGTGCTTGCAGGAGTCTTCATCAGGCGCCATCGGCCACGCGAAAGCGAGGGACACGCCCCCCTTGAGGCCACACCCCCTTTTGGGAATATAAACACTGCGCTGACCTACGAGCGCGCCAGAATACCCCCACCCCTCCTGAGGCACAGCCGGGAGATAGCGCTGCTTATTTGCTCATTTGCACACTGTTCTTTTTAAAAATAGAATTGTAACTTGCTTTTAAATAATTTTACCAGTATCTGCTTCCCTGCTACAAGCATCCCCTGCAGCGCATCTAGCGCTGAGAGGGAGTGCTCGCAGGAGTCTTCATTAGGCGCCATCGGCCACGCGAAAGCGAGGGACACGCCCCCCTTGAGGCCACACACCCTACCTGCCCTATTACAATGTGCGTGCACTGGAAGCGCAGCGGACTAGCGCAGCGGGCGCGACGATTGCGCACCCCATATGTTACAGTGCTGGGACCCTGCATAGTCTTAGGGCACCCACCAGCATCTGCTGTCGACAGAGCCACCAAGCCGACACCTTGCCGTCCGCATGTCCCAAATGTAACATCTCCCTGAAACCGAAAATAGCTACTGAACTGCTATACGACCTCCGCATGTTCCTGTTGAACTGCCGCTCCCTCCCTAAACATAGGGTCGAAATTGCTCTTCTAATAGAGGAACACTCACCGGATATATTGTTCCTAACAGAAACGTGGTTAAACCCGGACGCTGAGCCAGCGATCATATACGCCCTCCCACCAGGCTTCCAAATCTCTCGACAAGACCAGCCTAAATGGAGAGGAGGAGGCCTGGCGATAATTCACAAAGAACAGTATCATTGCCAAGTAGTACCTGAAACCATCCCGGACTGTGAAAACCTTACCTTTAACGTTGAACTTTCACCCAACAGATGCCTCTCTGCCACGCTCATTTACCGCCCCCCTGATCCCCCGAACCAGTTCCACGTCAGCCTACCCTCAAGTGTAGCTGAACGTCTTAATCCCACATCTAACTTCACCGTGCTAGGTGATTTTAATTTTCACTTCGACTCAGTTTCAGATCACACCGCCATGACTTTAATAGATGACCTAGCGGCTCTACAACTTACCCAAAGGGTTACCTCTCCCACCCACGTCAAGGGTCATCTGCTGGACCCGGTTTTCAGCAACTGTCCCGGTCTTCTAACCAGTCCACCCATCCCCTTGCCCTGGACTGACCACTTTCTGATCCCCATCAGCTGGTCTGCGCCTAAACCCCCTGAGCCGACACCCACCACGAGACTCATGAGATCCTGGCCCCACCTAGCAGTTGATAACTGGACTAACAAACTTGCTGAGAACCCTCTTCTGATTAAAGACAACCCGGCCTAGCAAACCAGGCTTATGCTAACTGGATCACTCAGTCCTTGGACATCGTTCTTCCAAAAAAAAAAAAAATCACGCTTAAACGTCTCCACAAAACTGCCCCATGGTACACTTAGGGACAAGAAACGTTGTTGCAGGCAATCAGAAAGACGCTGGCGATCCGATTACTCCACAGACAAAAAAAACTCTATCGAGAAGCCATCAGTGAATACAAAACACTGATAAAAGCGGCTCAAGCCACATACTACTCTGAGAAAATTCTGGTTGCCAAATCCAAACCCAAGGAAATCTTCCAAATCATTAAAAAACTGACTAAACAGCCCCCCTGCGTGCAGGCAGACAAGTCCATCATCCACTGTAATAACGTCACCGAGTTCTTTCATCAGAAAATAAGTGCCATCTACTCTGCTTTTCCTCCGAACAATCTCACTCCCTCGGTCCCCCCCCTCCATCCCACGGTCTCCAGTCAACACTTACCCACATTGACTCACTTTCTTCCGCTAGATCTCGCCACTCTTGAACCCTTAGCACGGAATGTAAAATCTGGTTCCCCCAATGACCCAGCCCTGCCAGACATAATAATGGCAGCATAGCAGATCACTCTGCCCATTATTAAGGAGGCTCTAAATGCCTCTATTTTATCTGGCACGGTCCCTACCGCATGGAAGCATGCCATGGTCAGAGCCCTATTGAAAAAGCCCAATCTGGACTCTAATGACCTGAGCAACTATCGCCACATTTCCCTGCTCCCATGGATCAGCAAGATCCTGGAGAAACACATAAACAAACAACTTATAACTTTTCTGGAAGATCACCATCTACTGGACCCTACCCAGTAGATGGGTAGGGTCCAGTAGATGGTTTTAGACCTAAACATTGGACCGAGACCGCCCTCCTCATGGTTACTGAGGCTAGAAAAATCCTGGATCAAGGAGGATCAGTGGCAGTGATCCTCCTTGACCTCAGCGCGGCCTTCGACATGGTCAGCCATGACACTCTGCTGTACCGTATGTCCCAGGTCGGGATTGGGGATAAAGCCTGGTCTTGGTTCCAGTCCTTCTTAGAGGACAGATCCTTCTGTGTGTTTGAAGGCGAGTCTGTCTCCACCAGCAGACCTTTGAAATGTGGAGTCCCTCAGGGATCATCTCTAATCCCTGCACTTTTTAACCTGTACATGAGACCACTAGCTGATGTCGTCTGCCCGTATGGGATTAAGATCATCTCATATGCGGACGACACGCAGCTGGTGGTCTCCTTAACACAGGAAGCTAAACCATCTGCACTGGGAGGGCTTAGAGAGTGCCTTGAGGAAGTGAAGACCTGGATGTCCCTTTCGTCTTTGAAACTGAACTGGGACAAAACTGAGCTGATGCTCTTGGGCCCCCCAGACCTTAACATCCCCCCTTCTCTGTGGCCGCCCAGTTTGGGTCCCCCGCCAACTCCCAAAAACAGCATTAAGAGTCTCGGAGTTTGGCTGGACAGTTCCTTGTCCTTTAATGTACAATCTACAAAACTCTCAACCACATGCTTTGGCATCATGAAGATGCAAAAAAAAAAAATCCTCCCTCTGGATGCCAAACAAACAGCCATACAAGGTCTAATTCAGTCACGACTTGATTTTAATAATGTACTCTACCTTGGCGCCCCTGAATCCACTCTGAGAAGGCTCCAGATAGTCCAGAACTGTGAAGCACGTATTCTACTCGACCTTCCCCGTAGACAGTCAGTGAGGGCCGGACTGGTAACCCTCCACTGGCTACCGGTGCCCCAGAGAGTCCTGTTCAAAGCTATGTGCATAGCACATCAGGCCTTCTGGAACACTGGCCCCAAAATTACCCGGGACTTAATCACTCACTACACGCCCAACAGAAGCCTCTGCTCCAGTCAGACCTTCCTTGCAAAAGCACCCAGAATAAAAAGATCTAGATCCGGAGGCAGGACGTTTTCTCATAATGGCGCCAAGGCCTGGAACGCCCTCCCGCTACACCTCAGAGCTAACCCCAATCTCTCGACCTTCCGCAAACAGCTTAAAACTTTTCTATTTCACTCAGTCTAGTTAACTTCTACTCTCTCTCTCCTCCTGGGCCCTGTGCGGGGACATGGTATTTCCAGCGCTTGGACGCCTCCGGGCAGCAATTCGCGCTCTACAAATGTTCATCCTATCCTATCCTATCCTAATACCAATTTTCTGAAACTGTTTAACTTTGATGAAGTCGTGGACGGCCAAAAATATGGCAGCTTTGATGGCATTGGATACTGGTGTGAATAATATACCCGCCTCTACCTATATCGGGCGTAGGAATTCTACCACCATCGATTATGTATTTATTTATTATTTCATCCCATTTTAAGGATATTTTATTGAAATCTGAGGTTACTCTGTCCCCGTATAGTGACCACTATCCAATCTTAATTTGCCTTAAATCAACTAAAACCCTGAGGAACAGAATAGAAATCGGAGCTAAAAACTTAATGGCATCGACAGACAGGTTAAGGGTGGCTTGGAAGGGGATAGACAACCAGGATGTTTTGGTTAGAGTCATCAAAAAACATCCTACCCTAGTCTCGGTATGTCTATCAACCTCCAGCCCGGGGCTCGATATCGTTAACTCATTCTGTGAGCTATGTAAGGCAATAAAAACTGAAATTTTCAAACCCTCCCATCCCATATTAATAGCAACCCCAGGTGGTTTGACACCTCATGCTCTAAAGCTAACCTGGAACTTAGGGCTGCCCTCACTGCTGCACCGCGTGACCCGTCCCTGGTAAGGGCTCTGAGATCCAGATATAAACACTGTTTAAAAATTAGATCTGAAGAGCTATTAAAAGACCACTGGGAGTCCCTTGTCCGCACAGCCGTTTTACGAGACGCTGCAGGGTTTGAGGGCCGTTAAGAATCTTAGATCACTGGGTTCCAATATCTCCCCTATCAACTGTAATATAACAGGGGATGCGTGGGTTGACCATTTTTCGAAGATCTATGATGCTCCTGCCTCTGGCAACCCAATCGAAATCGTCCCAGCAATAAAGCCACTAAACATTTTGTTGTTAAAGGTGGAGGACGCCATCACTGAAAGCGCGGGTAACAAAGCCCCTGGTCCAGATGGCCTATCCATCGACCAAATCAAATCTGTACCTGACTTTTGGGCACCTTTGTTATGTAACTTTTCAATAATTTATCCCTCACCACTGGCCCGGAAACATGGTCTTGTAGTACTATTGTACCAATATTTAAAAAAGGCGATAGACTCGATCCTGGCTGCTACAGCCCCATATCATTAATTGACAATACACTAAAAGTCCTAGGCCGGGTCCTTTTTAACAGAATTAGCACTTGGGCGGAAGAAAATACCATCTTACATCCCTGTCAGCTAGGCTTTAGAAATAAAGTGGGCACGGTGGAGCAGTGCTTGAACCTAAACCTGCTTATGGCCAAATATACGATCGCTAAAAAATCACCTGTTTGGTTTTATGGATTTAACTTCTGCCTTTGATTTTGTTAACCGTTCACGCATATGGTCAGTCCTGCTAAATTATGGTTTAGATTAATCTTTAGTTTATTTTTTGGCACACCTTCATAGCGATTTGAAAGCTCGTGTTCGTATTAATAATGATGGAGAAATTTCTAATGATATTTTAATCGGCAGGGGGGTTAGACCGGGTTGTGTCTTGGCCCCCCTGCTTTTTATTCTGTACATAAATGATCTGAGTGTCTCTTTGGGCAAATTAACTAACGATGTCCCGCAAGTCAACGGTAAACTCGTCCCTGCACTACTCTATGCAAATGATGCGGTCCTTAGGGGCCGCACACCTAATGCCTTGCAAATTTTTATTTTGGGTTTTGTTAAATATATGGCAGACCTGGGCCTCTGCACCAATTTTAAAAATCATTCATAATGTCTTGCGGCCCTAAAAGCTATAAAATAAGCCATATTCAATCAGGGGATGATATTTTAAAAAGCACTTGCACTTTCCCTTACCTTGCTTTGTTATTTTTCAACACTGGCTCTTGGCAACCACATGTTGCCCAGGGAAGGAACAAAATGAGTAAGGCTATAAATTCATTAACCTCCCTTCGTCAACCAGGCAGACGTTATTGTGTCACTTTTACAAATCTACAGAACACAATGTATACCTGTGGGAACCTATGGTGCTGAGGTATGGGGTTATTCTAACTGCACCCAATTACAGACCGAAGAAAACAGATTTTTTCCGGAAGATTTTGGGGGGGGTCATTAGTTCACCAACTTACATCTGTCACAGGGAACTAAACCTCCTGTATATAGAAGACTTCATAAGATCCAGACCCCCACTGTTCTGGATAAAAATCTGGCCTAATCCATCTGCCTCCCTGTCACGCGATATTATTATGGACTGTTAAAACTGTGAGAGGGCTATTTTTATACCTTGGTTTAAGGCTGTGGAAAATAGTTTATCGAGTGTGGGGCTGGGTCATCTCTTTACATCCCCGCAACTGATTGACCACACGCACAAGAATTTAACAAAAAAGGCCCTCTACGATTCTTACCGTAAGGAGAGGCTAAGGCGTGACTTGGTTAAGCCTACTACAATTAGATACACATCGTCCTGCTTTCAGCAGAAGCGGCCGCTCCACTCACTGCTCCCTGCCTCCTGGAAGTGGTATTGTTAACGCCGAAACCCGGTCTCACTCCCTGCCTGAGCCTGCATAATTGAAAAGAAGCGCCTAGTCAGTGATTAGCGCTAGATCGCCCCGACCGCCGAGCATTTCTTTAGATATCTAGCATTATTTAAGAGAAGCGCCTAGTCAGTGATTAGCGCTAGATCGCCCCGACCGCCGAGCATTTCTTTAGATTTCCTGCATAATTTAATAGAAGCGCCTAGTCAGTGACGTGCTGCCTGAAATTACATTATTGCCTGCAATTGTGCTGTGAATTTGCATTGCGCTCGCCTCCATTGTGCCCCTGTGTTGTTTTTGGATTGCCTGCTTGCTGCTGTCATTTTGTTTGTTGTTGACTCCTTCCCCTGATCTCCACCCCTCCACCCCGCCTCCCTGCTGACCCTCCCTCGCCCCTCCCCTTCCTCTTTCCACATATGTCAGATGCATTTGCGCGCAGCGGTCACGCGCAGCGACCGCGCCCCATTCGCGCCGAAGGTGCGCCAAAGGTAAGCCCGTCTACGCCCGTCCGCGCCTGGACCGCGCCCAGCGCCAGACCCCCTGGCCCTCGTATCACCCACCCCTCCCGCCTTACGTACGATGCCACCACCCTCCTAGCCCTTAACCCCGGCCGCTGCCCCAACTGCATCCAAGCCGCCCCATGACACACCCATGGACCCTTCTCATGCAACTCCTGCAAGTTCGACGGCACCAAAACCACCTCCGCATCCACCTACGCCATACAGAGACCTGAAACCAACCACCTAAAATGCATCCTGCTCAACACCCGCTCAGTCCACAAACATGCGATCGACCTCTGGAATCTACTAGACACCATCTCACCGGACGTCGCCTTCCTAACAGAAACATGGATGAACGCCTCCTCAGCCCCAGACATCACCATTGCCATCCCAGAAGGATACAAGATCATCCGTAAAGACCGCGTCAAGCACACAGGAGGAGGCATTGCCATCGTCCATAAGAATTCCATCTGCATCTCAACCAGCTCAGACGCCAACCTTGCCAGCGCCGAGCACCTTCACTTCCAGATCCACACCGACCCCAAGACCACACTCAGAGGCACCCTCCTCTACCGGCCCCTGGGACCCCGTGCACAATTCAATGACGACATCGCTGACTTTATCACCCCACACGCCCTCCCCTCCGAGGACTACATCCTATTAGGAGACCTCAATTTTCACCTGGAAAAGAGCAATGACAACAGCGCCACCACCCTTCTGGACAACCTCGAACTCAAACAACTTGTCACTTCCCCCACCCACATTGCAGGTCACACACTCGACCCTATCTTCACCTCCAGCAAACATGTCTCTTTCAGCCACACCACAGCTCTTCATTGGACGGACCAAAGCTGCGTTCACTTTATCTACAATAAGACCACAATCCACAACCGCCCTCAACCCACCCTGCGTAGAAACTGGAACAAAATCACCATCGAGCAGATCTCCTCATCCCTTCAAAACCCTCCTGTCCACTCTTCACACCCCGACCAAGCAGCCATTAACTTCACACAATGGCTATCCAACAGCGCCGACATCCTAGCACCATTGAAAAAACGTCAAATCAAGCTTGGCTACAAAAACGCCTCCTGGTTCAACGAGGATCTTAAGAAATCCAAGAAACTCTGTCGCTCCCTCGAGAAGGCCTGGAAAAGAGACCCAAACACCAGCACCAAGGACGCCTTCAAAAACACCACCCGCATACACCAACTAATCCGGTCTGCCAAGAAAGCCGCTTTCAAAGACCGACTAGATAACAACGCCCACAACAGCAAGGAATTATCCAACATCGTCAAAGAATTTACCAACCCCTCATCCAACTCCAACGACATCACCCCCTCCCAAGCCCTATGCGACTCACTAGCGTCCTTCTTCCACAACAAAATCGCAGACATTCACAACAGCTTCGACAACCAACCCGGAGACCAACCCACTCAACCTACTGCAGGACCTTCACCCCCCTTGAACATCCTTAACGACTGGAACCCAATCTCAACTGAGGACACCATCCGCCTGATGAACTCCATCCACTCAGGATCCCCAACTGACCCATGCCCTCACCACATCTTCAACAAGGCAGACTCCATCATAGCTCCACACCTCCGAGACGTCATCAACTGCTCCCTCAACTCCGCCACCTTCCCGGAAAGCTGGAAACACGCAGAACTCAGCGCCCTTCTGAAAAAACCCACAGCTGACCCCACCGAACTCAAAAACTACCGCCCCATCTCGCTTCTTCCTTTCCCGGTCAAAGTCATCGAGAAAGCTGTCAACAACCAGCTCGCCACCTTCCTCGAAAACAACAAATCCCTTGACCCCTCACAGTCCGGATTCCGAGCCAAACACAGCACTGAGACCGCACTCATCGCAGCAACAGACGACATCCGAACTCTATTGGACAATGTAGACACAGTCGCTCTCATCCTCCTCGACCTCTCCGCAGCCTTCGGCACAGTCTGTCATAGCACCCTATTACAGCACCTCAGAAACATCGGAATCCAAGGAAAAGCACTGGAATGGATCACCTCGTTCCTTACCGGAAAAACTCAGAGAGTCAAACACAGTCCTTGAATACAACAAATCCCTTGACCCCTCACAGTCCAGCTTCCGAGCCAAACACAGCACTGAAACCACCCTCATCGCAGCAACAGACGACATTCGAACTCTACTTGACAACGGAGAAATAGCGCCCTCATCCTACTTAACCTCTCTACAGCCTTCGACACAGTCTGTCATAGCACCCTTATACAACGTCTCAGCAACGTCGGAATACAAGGAAAAGCTTCGGACTGGATCATTTCGTTCCTCGCCGGAAGAACCTAGAGAGTCCGCCTCCCCCTTTTAGATCAGAGGCCACCGAAGTCATCTGCGGCGTACCACAAGGATCATCACTCAGTCCCACCCTCTTCAACGTTTACATGAGTCCCCTCGCATCCATCGCGCGCCAACACAACCTCAACATCATCTCCTACGCTGACGACACTCAACTGATCCTCTCACTCACCAAAGACCCTAACACCGCCAAAAACAACTTACACGAAGGAATGAAAGAAGTAGCCGAGTGGATGAAGCACAGCCGTCTGAAACTTAACTCAGACAAAACAGAAGTCCTCATCTTAGGCACCTCGCCCTCCACCTGGGATGACTCTTGGTGGCCAGAGGCCCTTGGAAAAGCATCCATCCCGACGGACCACGCACGGAACCTGGGCGTCATTCTGGACTCCTCACTCTCGATGACCAGACAAGTCAACGCCGTCTCATCATCTTGCTTCAACATTCTGTGCATGCTCAAAAAGACATTTCGCTGGATCCCCACCGAAACTAGAAAAACGGTCACTCACGCACTCGTCACGAGCCGCCTGGACTATGGAAACACTCTATACGCCGGTACCTCCGCAAAACTCCAGAAAAAACTCCAACGCATCCAGAACGCTTCAGCCAGGCTCACACTAGACATCCCGCATAAAGAACACATCTCTGGTCACCTGAAAAACCTCCACTGGCTCCCCGTAAATAAGAGGATCACTTTCCGCCTCTTAACCCACGCACACAAAGCACTTTATGAACTTGGACCCGAATGCCTCAACACACGACTGTCCTTCTACACCCCCTCCCGTCAGCTACGATCCTCCAACCAAGCCCTTGCCACTGTACCTCGCATCAACAAAGCCACCATGGGAGGTAGATCCTTCTCCTACCTGGCAGCTAAAAACTGGAACTCTCTTCCCACTCACCTACGCCTTACTCAGAACCACCTGGCATTCAGAAAACAACTTAAAACATGGATATTCGACAAGTAACTTCCCCCCCCCCCCCTTCCTCAAGCGCCTTGAGACCCTATGGGTATGTAGCGCGCTATATAAATCCTGACTTGACTTGACTTGACTTGACTCCCTCGTGGAGCCAAGTGAGAAACCATCTGCCCTGCTTCAGGGCTATCTCCACTTAAAGCTAGGTAGATGGAACAGGAGTTTGCTATTTCGGTTCAGGGACGGAACTCTGCTTCCCGTTAGGCTTCAATAAACACGTGGAAAATCTAAGCTGTCCCTGTAACCTAGGCGGTACACAAAGTCTGCTTCACTTTATTTTCTTTTGTGGTTTTTATAGAATGCACACTTTGCACTTTCTAATGCTGTACTGTAGAAAAAACGCTCTGATTGATTTTAAATTAGCTCTTAAAGACTTATTAATGTTAAAGACGGATGAGGCCATCTTCAGAGTGAGCTGCTTTCTTAAAAGCAGCTGTACGGTCTCGCGCTTCTCTGTTAATTGACTAAAATACTTGCACTATGCACACCTTGCACATTGCTTATTGCACATTGCATATTTTGTACTAATGATTGTATTTTTGCACATGATAAAACTGTATATCGCTATGAATCTGTAATCAAGTGGGATGTCATTTGTGTTTTTAATTCTGCTGGATTTTAGGTGTACTTTTATAGATGTTTTACAATCCGAATAAAGATAATTTGACTTGACTTGACAATTAATATTTCTGATAGCCAACAATGTGCCTTTTTTTGCTAATGCCTTTGTTCGGCGTTGAAAGCCAGACATGCGCGTTACCAAATTGCCTCGACGTTTAAAGGCAGACGGCTACGCCCATGAGCTTCAATGTTATGTTGTATGGAAATTAATATTTCTGATAGCCAACAATGTGCCTTTTTTTTGCTAATGCCTTTGTTCGACGTTGAAAGCCAGACATGTGCGTTACCAAATTGCCTCGACGTTTAAAGGCAGACGGCTACACCCATGAGCTACGCCCTCAGGCCTGCCATGTGCTACGAACTCGGGCCTTCTTCCAAATGTGTTGCTCCATTGGGCTTCATAAGGCTTGTGCAATGGTATGCTGAATGATATCCTTTTGGTTTATATGCTGTACATTATTTTCCCTTATGCCTACGCTGTGTGCAAAGTTCCAATGTAATGTCTCTGAAAACCAGCCCTGTGCGTTAGCAAACACGTGCGCCTACGCCCATGCCAGACGCCCTCAGGCCTGCCATATGCTACGAACTCGGGCCTTCTTCCAAATGCGTTGCTCCATTGGGCTTTATAAGGCTTGGGCAATGGTATGCTGAATGATATCCTTTTGGTTTATATGCTGTACATTATTTTCCCTTATGCCTACGCTGTGTGCCAAGTTCCAATGTAATGTCTCTGAAAACCAGCCATGTGCATTAGCAAGCCACACACGTGCGCCTACGCCCATGCCCGATGGCCTCAGGCCTGCCATGTGCTACGAACTCGGGCCTTATTCCAAAGGCGTTGCTCCATTGGGCTTTATAAGGCTTGGGCAATGGTATGCGGAATGGTATCCTTTTGGTTTATATGCTGTACATTATTTTCCCTTATGCCTACGCTGTGCTGTGTGCCAAGTTCCAATGTAATGTCTCTGAAAACCAGCCATGTGCGTTAGCAAACACATGCGCCTACGCCCATGACCGACGCCCTCAGGCCTGCCATGTGCTACGAACTCGGGCCTTCTTGCAAATGCGTAGTGTTCTTGACAAGGGCAGTATGTATAGTAATGGTGTATATTTACAACTTCGTTAACTATTGGTCTTTGTAATTATTTGAATGACACCATGTAAAATGGCTTAATGGTATATATGACTGTATATTATTCTTTAATCTTTCTCTTTTTATAGTAATGGATGCCATAAAGTACAATGAGCTTGTAGATTATGTGAGCCGTAATGTTTATCCAGATGATTTTACAAAAGTTCAGAAGCATGGATTACGCCGGATGTCAAAAAGTTACACCGTTGATGGTAGTATATCTCATTATTTATTTGTAGGTGGCATGTGTTAACAGTTTATGTGTTATTGCATGTTTTTTGTTAATGTTTTCACTTTTGCCTTGCATAGTTTGCGCAACTGTTCATTTTTTTTCTCTTTTTGATAATAGGTGGGTGTTTGTTCTATACTGCTAAAGCTAAGAAGACTAAAGTGGTCATTGGTGCTGAATCTGCTTATAACATTTTTCAAGAATTTCATTCCTCTACTCTTGGTGGCCATTCCGGTATCAATAAAACTCTGAAATGCATTTCCTCCTGTTATTTTTGGCCAAATATGTCAGTTCAAATTGATGAATGGGTGAGTTTCCATTTGTCCTGTTTTTATAAAAAATTATATATGTTTTTTCCTTAGCGACTGTTTTTTTAATACAAAAAAGTTGAACTTGTATATTTGTTTTATTTCACTCTCTCTCTACTATGGTATGTACAGTTTTTCAATGAAGTACTCTATGTGGTATGTTTTGTTCTTGTTTTTCCTTAGCACTGTAGATGTAAGGCATCAAGTTTTTTAGATTGTGCACTCTGTGACATGGTTATTAGTTGTACTTGTCAGATTTGTATTTTTTGACTTGTAGATCAAACAGTGTGATGTTTGTCAAAAGGAGCAACCAGCCCTCAAGACTTGCCCAGAATTGAAACCAATCAAAGTATGTTTTTAATTCGTTGACTCTAATGTTACAAACTTTCTGTCCATTACCTGTTTTTGATCTTAGTATTGCGTTTTTTCTGCCTTCAACTTTTGTACCTGTGATTGTGTTTATTAACAGATGGAAGAAGTTTGGGAACTTATTGGATTGGATTTGTTTGGACCTTTACCTACCACTCCTACAGGATACAGATATGTTCGGACAGCCACAGATTATTTTTCGAAATGGGTTGAGGCATTCCCTTTACAATCAAAGTCTGGAATTGAGGTGGCTTCAAGATTGGTGCAAATGTACCTCCGCCATGGTACTCCAAAAAGGATCCAAACCGATCAAGGTCATGAGTTTGTGAATGAAGTGAGTGAGCCATTTTGCCGTAACTTATAATGCTCTGTCTATTGTGATCTTTGTGTTTTTTTTTATTGATTAACAGTTAGATGAGTGTACAAATGCTAACATTAAAAGGTAATGCAAGTTTGTCATTGACTTTTTAAGTACTTGTGAGTTATCTGTCACAGTGATGTTTTTGCACTTTACTATTTCACTACTTTTTCTCATGTGGTCTGACGGGTTTGTTTTGCTGCAGTGCAATTGTAACTGGAAAGTAATGTGTCTACCTAGGTGACAGTATTATTTATGTTTCCGGTTAATTGTTTTTATTATTACAGAACGTTGTCCAAGTACGTCAATGAGCATCAGAGTGATTGGGATGTTTATTTGGACCAAGTATTGTTTGCTTTACGATCGAAGCCGCATACCAACACAAAAGTTTCCCCTTTTCTACTTATGTATGGCCGTGAAGCAAGATTTCCTAGTGAGGTCATGGATGGACCGGTATGATATTTATAATATTCGAATGTATAATTTAAACTGGCAGTTGATGTACTTTGACGTACAGGTTTGCCGTGTTTTTTTGCATTTGAAACAAACTATCATATTTTTGCTGTATATTAAATCTCTCCATTTAAAATCGGTAAAAAGCATTTATTTATTTTGGTTTCCTTTATTAGCTTCTGTTTAAACTACCAACAGAAAGCGAGTATGCATCAATTGCTGCAGAAAAGAAAATTAGAGCAGCAGAGATGCAGAAGCAGGCAAAGCAGAATATAGAGGTTGCTCAGGAAAAACCGGAAGAAGTTTAAAAAAAGAGGTTGTAAGAAATATAAGCCGTACTTGTTCAACGAAGGAGAGTTAGTCCTTGCTAAAAATTGTAGGCAATCAGCAAGGAAAGGCAGCATTTTTTAGCACAATTTCGCAGGACCCTACCATATACATGAGATTAAAGGGAAGCGTTTAAAGTTACTCAATAGTAGCAACGTGGTCTTACGTAGAACTTATAATCTGGACATGTTGAGGCCTTATCAATTGAGTGCAACAGGTAATTTTGTTAGGGCTACCTTTTTTAAAGTAATGGCCAAAAATGTTTATGTTTTGTATTATGGTGATCACTGTGCCTGTGTAAATGTCTCTTTAATATGCGCAAAGTTATTTGTTATGAACATTTTGTTGGGCAAAGAACACTACTTTACATTTGGGATTTATCAATATGTACTAGTGTTTCAGTATTGTTTGCGGTTGCATGTTTGAGTAGTCTGTCTAAATGATTAACAACCACTTTAAAAAATCATTTTGCAGGAAGCATGACCAATGACCGATGGCCATCCGGGCTCCCATCATCTGCCGCACCGCCTGCATCATCTGCCGCCACGGCTGCATCATCTCCCGCCACGCCTGCATCATCTGCCGCCACGCCTGCATCATCTGCCGCCACGCCTGCATCATCTGCCGCCACGCCTGCATCATCTGCCGCCATGCCTGCATCTTCCGCAACGCCCACTTCATCGCCCACAAAGCTTGCATCCCCCTTAGGTCCTACTACCAAATTGTTTAAAAAAGTTCTTGATGTATGGCGTAAACCGGCGATTGGACGGTTAGAAGAAGTAGCGGCAGGATTCAAATTATATGATGAATCTTTTTGCATTGCTCCTTAAAAGAGGACCAATGGATAGTTGATGAGGTTGGTTTTCATAAAATGTATTATTTTTTTTTTTTTAAATCTGTTTATTAGCATAGTAGGTAGTTCATAAAATGTATTCTTACTATACTATCTAATTATGTAGGATGTACATGGTGAGTCCCGTGGTAGAGTTCATGTGTTTTCTTCATTTTTTTAAAGGTCATTGATGCGTATCTCTGCAGATTATGCATGTTAACCACTAATGTACGTATATTGTCATTAATTATTAATGCACCAACCAAAAATATTAAAGGTGTATGAAATGTTTCTAACCTGCTTTATTTTATCTTGACTTCAGTGCTTATTGATTTCTGCAACAGTCTCTTCGTCCATTTTCCATGGATCATATCGCCCCTCTCATTGCCGGGTAAATATTGAAATCTGTATCATGATTACAATATTTTTTTGGGTTGCTAATGATTATTCGATTATTCCAATTAATTTTTATGCCATTTATTAATATTGGAACATTTTTCCGAGTACTAAAAAGGTGTATGCTGTATGTCATTTATTTTTTGTCATTGTCTTGGAAGTGATTGTTCCCTTCTAGTTCTCTTTTAATAGTTAATCACTTGTTAGCATTTTTCTGCATACATTAAGTATGGATGTTGTATTTGACTTGCATTTTTTCATAAGCTTATTTTGTACTGTATTGATACCTTTTGAGATGAAGGATACAGTCCTGTGTCCGACCTATACTGGCGTTCATTGGCTACTTTTGGTAATTGTAATCTTTTTTCACCTTTGTCACTTTTGTCATATTCTTCTTCCTAACTTTGAATTTGTATTACTAGTAACTACTGATCTGTTTTGCTGAACACTATATTAATTTTCATTTTTTGATTTAGTTATCAAGTTTGTAGCATACAAATGCATTTAAAAATTTCCATAGTTTAATATTTCTTTTCCTATTGTGCGTACAGTTTCAGATTTTAAAACCTTTTGCCAGAAAAATAGTGTATGATTCGCTGGATGCCAATCCTAGGACCTACCACCATTTTTTACAGAATTGGAGGTAGCACTTACTTTTACTTTCTATTGCATATGTTATGCCAAAAGCGCGCAGATACTTTTTGTCCAACATTTTCTTTTTTTCTAAGTTGAAATATGTATTATATTGCAATCGTATTGGTTTCATTTTTCAAAGCAATATTTAACCTGACCGTTCGTATGTTTCTAAAGGACTTTCCTACAGGCAATCGACTGTCCACACAGTGAGCTCGGGCACTTAGTGGTAGAATGTAACGCCAAGCAACAGGATAGCTACAATTGTGGTGTTTTTTACATGCTGGTAATTTTCCCATACTTTAATTTCAAGTTTGAATTTGTCGTAGATATGTTTATGTTAAATATTGCTTACGCCTTCGTAGTAGCTGCACACATTAAAGACTGCTTTATATTTAAATTACTGTTTTGAACGCCAAGTGATCCTGGTGGTACTGCTTGTCGGTTGTGATTTTCCTTTGCCTGTGATTTTGTCCGACAAAGGAGATGTTACTGATGTGGTAGGTGTGAGACGTTGCACAAAAGAATTGTAAATGAAAATGTGCTTAAATTTATGAGTTCATTTTTATTTCCATTATGTTATTAGTGTAACCTGTACGTTTTTAAACTCTGTCCAGTTTGCAGAATCGTACTTACTTGGAAGAGCACTTCCGGCAAATGAAATCAATACCACGTTTGAGTGATTATAGAATGTTTATTGCAGTAAAGCTACTGGAGTATTCAGGTTAGAAATGAAGATTGCACGAAACATGTTTGTACATTTGTAATGCCCTGGGCTACTTTCAAAGTTTGTGTGACGTAGCAATTTTTCTTTTCTTAAATGATCAAACGAGCACTGCCAAGTATTTAATTTTATCCAAGCTAGTTAAGTGATGGAAATTAACTTGTAGTTTTTTAAATGGTTGTTTTTGGATTGGTTTTTTGAAAGACTTTTGAACAGCAGTGACTGGCCTATGTACTTCATTTTATTATTGTTTGAAACCTGTCCATAATCTCCTTTACTGATGCGCTACTGTTGTCCTCTGTCACATTTAGAATCAGTTCAAGACTTCTCGGAGTCTGCAACAAACAACATTTACAGCTTGTTCTGAATTCCTCTAGGGCACAATGCCAAGTATGCTGTAGATGGATACACATGGAGTGCATTCCAAGTGACCCCTCGTCTTGGTTACCTTCCCAAGGTTTTACTTGTCAGAAATGTATTTAAAAATGCAATGTATTTTGGTTGACCTTTTTCCGCATTTTGGCTGTAGATTTACATGGTGTCTACTTTCCTGCCTTCTACAAATGTGTATGTATTATCATCTAATATTAATCTTTGTTTGTCAAGTGCAAACAAACCATCATCCGTTACAGTAGCTAGCTGACTAATGGTATGTGCGAATCTGATGTAATTTCTGTGAAAGCCAGCCATGTTTTATTTTTCATTTGCTACGCACTTTGATATAACCCCAGTCTGGGAAATGGCGTCCACGTAAAGAAGCCAGCCATGTGCGTTTAGAAATGTGGTAAGCTCTCAGGCACTCTCTAGGTGCAGGGGGCTGTCGGGGACATTAAGCAAGTCATTAAGCAAGGCACCGTTCAATCACCCTTGACGCAACACCACACCTTTCCACAACTACTAATAACATCAAAAAACTGTAGGTTTTGGTTTGGCAGGCAGCAGGGTCCATGCGAATCACCTTAACCTTATTCAGCATCCACAGAATGCAACACATCAATTTCAAAGTACAGTGACAATATTTCTTTAAATTCAAATTACAGGCCCTTTCTGAGCTGTGTTTGTCTATTCTTTTAATTCAAACTACAGGCCCTTTCTGGTCTGTGTTATTTTGTATTTGACCTGTACTTTTATTTTCGATATTCAAAAGTACAGGCCCCTTCTGGGCCTGTACTTCTATTGTTTTTCATTCTTAAGTACAGCTGAAGCGGTCACCAACTTCAAGATCAGTTTGGACAACATGTATCCAGTCGGCTTTTCATCGTCCACACAATGCAACACACCAATTTCAAAGTACAGTGACTCTAATTCTTTACATTTAAAGTACCAGCCCATTCTGAGCTGTGTTCGTCTATTCTTTTAATTCCAACAACAGACCCTTTCTGTGCAGTGGTTGTTTATTTTCTTTGAATTCAAACTACAGTCCCTTTCTGAGCTGTGTTTGTGTATTATCACTGTAATTTCAAGTACTGGCCATTTATTGATCCCGTGTTCAAATTACAAAGTACAGGCCCCTTCCAGGCCTGTACTTTTATTGTTGAATTTTCAAAGTACAGGCCACTTCTGGGCCTGTACTTTTATATTTGAATTTCAAAGTACAGGCCCCTTCTGGGCCTGTACTTTTATTGTTGATATTCCCAAATACAGCTGAAGCGGTCACCAAATTCAAGATCAGTTTGGACAAGTAGAGTCCAGTCGACTTCTGGACTTATTCACCGTCCAAATTCAAAGTACAGTGACTCTAATTCTTTATATTCAAAGTACCGGCCCATTCTGAGCTGTGTTTCTCTTTTCTTTCAATTCAAACTACAAACCCTTTCTGTGCTGTGTTTGTTCATTATTCTTTTAACTCAAACTACATGTCCTTTGTGGGCTCTTTTTGTCTGTTATTGTTGAACTTTAAAGTGCAGGCCTTTTCAGGTCTGTGTATGCCAATTATTAATCAAAATCAAAGTACAGGCCATTTATTGACCCTTTGTGGCAAGTACTATCCCGTGAATGCAGTGGGTAATTTGCACACCTTCTGCCTTTTGGGCTGTGCTTGCCTATTATAACATACGATTTTGTAGCGGCGGACCCGATTTTGTAGCCGGGATCAGACTTTGTAGCCGGGATCAGACTTTGTAGCCGGGATCAGACTTTGTAGCAGTGATGGGATTGCCACTTCCCTCAGCTGGCAAATGAGCAGGTATGATGCTTTGAGTACTATAATGTTTATTTTATTCTGCTTATTCAGGTATTTCGTCATACATGTCCTGGCTGTAAATGTCTTATCTTTGAAGAGTATGTTTGGTATCTCATTTCTTCAATTTTTTTTGAGTTGTTTTGTTCAACGTCTACCTTCTTCGGGCTCGTCCTCTCGGCTGAAGCGGTTAACCCCTGCAAAATCGGTTTGACCCTTATCTGACAACCTGTCAGATCTTACGCTTCCGCTTAACTCAACCACTGGGCAAGAGTAGTAAATCAGTATGAAATGTTTCTTTTCTTTCATGTATTTTCACCTTACTCTTTATGGTATATTGCAACAGTGTCTTCCTCTATAATTTTGGACACTGGGGCGCCTTTCCTAACCAGGCTCTTGGCCGCATTGTAGCCAGCAGCGATCAGTGCCTTCTTCTTGATACACTGGCACCGGTCAACCTTATAAGTTGTGCGGAAAAGCTTATTTACCGAGGCAAAAATATTTTTACTGTGTTTTGTCATGGTGAATCTTTAATTCAACACACCTACCTGCTGCCTTTCTGGGCCGTGTTGGCAAATTATTCTTCTAATTGTAATGACAGGCCCTGGTATGGGCCCGGTATTCACATTTTTCATCCCAACCACACAGTCGGGAGTGGGTACTTTGTGTACTTGCTTGCTTCCTTAGGTGTGGTACCCGTTTCTCTGGCTCCCACTGCGGAATCAGACTCCAATTGTTTGTAATGGCCAGGACTTTGACGTCAGAAAATGTGCACCATACATCGTTTTTCAACTTCTTCTTCAGCCTTCGAGGGCATCAAGCGTTGCTGTACTTTCCCATGTTGTAAAAGTCAATAAGACGGATCGACATCGGTGTGTGTTTTCCACAGGATGGCGATTCTCACCATCCAGACGTATGTCACCTTCTCCATTTGAAAGTTCTTTTTTGGTTGTCATTTTCTGTGACATTCATAATTTCTATGTATGTTCGTGAAAATTAGAACACAACAGCCTCCTCATATTATTCAATTTTAATTTTGATATTTCTAGCTGTAAAATGCAGATTTAAAAATCACTTATGAAATAATAAAAATAAATTTTGGCTCCAAGCTACAGGTAGCCCGATGTAGATGTTAATGTCGTGTCCCTCTGACACTTTCTGATGGACTGTAATGGATGGTGAGAAATGGTCTGCTCTGTCCTTCTTGACTGCTGTGTTGCTCAGGTCCTCAGGTGACAGATGGTCATCACTTTCTGTGACCGTCCTCTCAAGCGTTGGGTCGCTGCCTTGCATCTTCTCCCCTCAAGCCATTCATGGTGTTTGTTCACCTTTTGTGGTTCTGTCCAGTTCATCGCAGAGGTAGGCGTCTGTGAGGTCCAACTGGACCATCCAGTCCCCTTCCTGCAGCAGATCTGTCAAAAGATGGATTACCTCCATCTTGAAATGATTGGAATTGATAAAGTGATTGAAATCCCTGAGGTTCCGAACTACTTTGTTTCCAACTCCCTTCTTCTGTACAATGAATATATTGCTGCAAAAGCCGTGAGGCCCCTGGGTGACTGGTGCTATTGGGTGTTTTTGCAGCAACACATCGATCTCCTCTATAAAACTGAGATCTTGTCAGGAAAAATGGAGACCTGCAGGAATACCTGAATGAACAGGACGAGAATAAAACTCCAAGTGAAGCATGAAGGACCCTACCGTGTAGCTGGAAGGGAAGCGTGTAAAGTTAATCAATACTAGCAACTTGCTATTACGTAGAACTTTGCAATTTGAACATGTTGAGGCCGTATAATGTAAGCGAGCAAGGTAATTTATTGAGGGAAACCTTCAATGCAGTATTGGCATAATATTTAGCATTTGTTTTGTCATGGTGTTCCCTCCGCTGCCTCTTTAATTCTCTCGTTGATCGGTGCATCTTCTCCCCTCAACCCATTCATGGCGTTTGTTCACAGTCTGTGGTCCAGTCACCTTGAACTAAAAGAAACAGCTTTTTTCTGTTGCAGTCGTCTTCTGTTGAATTTTTCCTTCCAATTGTTAACTTTCACCATTGACCTGCCTCCCTGTCTATTTAATAGGCTTAATCCGGTTCCAGCTGTTCCGATAGTCTTCCACTTCCGAGAGAGTTCTGATTTTAAACCTCTTCTCAGACAGCCTACTCCTAGCAAACTTGGTCGACACTTGTTTTCCTGTTTCCCAAACGTATACTGCGGCTCCATTGTCTTTAAAACAGGCCTTTCTGGGCCGTGTTTGTGTATTATTACTGTAAGTTAAGGTACTGGCCATTTATTGAGCCTCTGTTCAAATGTAGAGTACACGCCTTTTCCGGGCCTGTACTTTTATTGTCGAATTTCCCAAGTACAGGCCCCTTCTGGGCCTGTACTTTCATTGTCGATATTCCCAAGTACAGCTGAAGTGGTCACAAACTTAAAGATCAGTTTGGACAACATGAGTCCAGTCGGCTTTTCACCGTCCACACAATGCAACACACCAATTTCAAAGTACAGTGACTATAATTCTTTACATTTAAAGTACCGGCCTATACTGAGCTGTGTTTGTCTATTCTTTTAATTCAAACTACAGACCCTTTCTGGGCTGCGTTTGTTTATTATTCTTTTGATTCAAACTACAGGCCCTTCCTTGGCTGTGTTTCTGTATTATTACTGTAAGTGAAAGTACTGGCCATTTATTAAGCCCGTTTTGAAATTACAAAGTACAGGCCCCTTCTGGGCCTGTACTTTTGTTGTTGACTTTTTTTTGTTGTTCCATTTTTGGGCTCCAGGGCGGGGGGCAGCAAATTTGTTGTCTGGAGTCTTGGCCGCCTTCTTGGCTTCAAGCTCTTTTTAAAGGTTTATTGTAAATCTGTGTACGCAGAGTTGACGGGTCCATTAAAGGCTGAATGAGGCAAATCCATGGCAGATCGTGTGCATTCAAATGATCCCCTGACTGGGAGCCAACACTTATCAGTTTGGCGGAAGTATTTAGTCTTAGTTGGAGTTTGCTATACTGCTTAAAGCCACATATCTGTGAGGTTACAAACCAAACAGGACACACTATATCTTCATTTTTTTTCGCAGGTGTCAGTACTCGATGTGCTGATAACCAATTGTTGGCCGGCTTGTATTTCAAGCAATGGCTTATTAATAATTGATTTTATTTGAAAGTGTGCCGTAGTACACAATCATGTGTCTGTGTAATGGACTTGAAAACTGAACATCATTATATAAGTTCATTTCCTTCAACCTTCACAATGATTGTGCTGTCCATAACAGCCTAAAATTAGTATTGGTTTTGCCGACGTTCAATTGCCCTCCTTCTTGGCTCCAAGCTCTTTTTTTCTTCTACTTCTTCTGCCGCTAAGAGTCCGTGTTCTTTTATGGTTTGGTACGGTCATTAGACGCTTCGACATCGTTGTGTGTCAACGGGATCACGCTCGACGGGATCTCCGTCGAGGTGGGTCACGTTCCCCTGCCTGGGACCCTTTTTTGGGCTCCAGGGTGGGGGGCAGCTGTTTTGGCGGATGTCCCAGTGGCCGCATTGTCGGCTGCTGGGTTCTTGATCTTGGCGGCTCAAATATTTGCCGCCTTCTTGGACTCCACCTTTCTTTTTGTTCACCTTGAATGATGTAGAGGCCTGGTTACTCCCGGTTTGTTTGGAGATTTTTGTGGTGTTTTCTAATGAGGCCCGCTCTCCATGCCAGTGGTGGTAGTGTTGATTTCATCCTCTGCTTCTGAGTGTATGTGGAACACTAGAACGCTACATCATTCAACGTTTGGGTATCTTTTTGAAATGTAAGATAGTCATGTTCAAGTATGTAAAAACACACAGGCTCTAACTATTCTTTAGAATTCAAACATCGCTTTAATTGTCTAAATCTCAAAATGGCCTTCAGAGGAACCTTTACAAAAGAATGAGCCAATCCAGACTTTGCAAGAGAAAGGATGTAAGGCAAGAGTTGGTGCGGTGCAGAAGTATATGGAAAGACCTGCAGCAATCCGTGTCCAGGATAGCACCCAAAAACTTTGCTGTTTTGGAGGGGCACAAAAATGATTTCTCCTTGTTGAGGCAAAGGGCCAGCTGCTCGAAGAGTTGACTGCAGCTCGTTACTGCCCAGGACACTTCTTGGAACGAAGGAGCCTTTACTAGCCAATTGTCCAGATATGGGGAGATTTCGAAAGACTGCTTCCTGAGAAGAGGTGCCAAAGGAGCTACAACTTTGGTAAAGATTCTCGGTGCGGACCGGAGACCAAAAGGTAGTACTCTGAATTGAAAATGGCTCTTGCATACTCTGAATCAAAGATAATGCCGTGAGCTGGATGAATGGGCACATGGAAATATGCATCCTCCAGATACAGAGTAGCCATGTAGTCCCCTGGATTGAGAAGACGGAGATTATCCTGAAGGGTGATCATCCTGAAAGACAACTTGATGAGATAAGTGTTCAGCTCCAGTACATCTAAAATCGGACGCCACTTCTCCTTCGATTTGTGAACCAGGAACAACCTGGAATAGAACCCCTTCCCCTTTTGGGATTGAGGTACAGGCTCTATTGCCCCCTTGATGAAGAGTTGGTGGTTTTGGATCACTGTCGACGGGGTCTCCGTCTAGGTGTGTCCCGTTCCCTCGCCCGGGACCCTTTTTTAGGTTCCTGGGCGGGGGGCAGCTACTTTGCCTACATGTCCAATGGTCTGCCTTCTTGGCTTCCAGCTCTTTTTATGTTCATCTTCCTCTTTTTTTGTTTACTTCTGTCTTATCACTTCAGAGACATTATGTTGTGAAACGCTGCCCCTGCTTGTCATTCAGTATTCACATGTAGATTGAAAGGTCCACACATTTCGACACCTGTGTGTGTCAACAGGATCACGTCCATCTGGCTCGCCATCTACGTGTGTCCCGTTCAGCCCCTGTGACCCTGTTCCGACTTCTGTGCGGGGCTTGCAGCTTTTTGGACCACTGGTTTGTTGGTGTTGGCCACTGTCTTCTTGGTCGCCATCTCGACCTCCAGCTCTTTTTTGTTCAGCTTCTTCTGGCGGCAAGAGTCACTGTCCTTTCACAACTTTGTACAGTCACTAAGACGCTTCAACATAGTTGTGTGTCAACGGGATCACGCTCCACGGGATGTCGGTCGACGTGAGTCCCTTTCCCCCACCGGGACCCTTTTTTGGGCTCCTGGGCGGGAGGCAGCTATTTCTTTGGATTTTCAACTGCCCGCCTTCTTTGCTTCCAACTCTTTTTTGTTCACCTTTATCTTCTTCCGCCAAGGGCATCAAGCATTGCTGTACTCTTCCATTTTGTCAAAGTCAAGAAGGAGATCAAACTGTTCTATCCACGAGACAGACTAAGTCCTGTTTACTGTAGCCACAGACAATACTGCTGTAAAAAATGAAATTTTAGCAGGCAATTTACTTTTGCAAAAAAGTATCGAAGGCTCTTCTGCATATTAAATGGTCCCATTCATTCTAGTGCCACATAAACAACCTGTTCTTGGCACAAAACCCGAAGGTTTCATCGTTCAGAAGACACTCGAAGACCAGCTTTGCCCCTCTGGTCTACATAACTCCCTTCATTGGCAAATACCTCTGCCCGCACCATATACCTTTCAACTGGCCAGCCTCACAGCAGGGGCAGTGTGGTGGCTGCACGTTGAGGCTCGTCAGCTTTGTAAATGTAAACCTGCTGGGAGCTGTATTTCAGGGCTCCTTGGGAACATCCAGGACATGTGACTGTGTGAGCTGCAGATCAGTGCTTTTTGTCACCACCCAGACGCATATCTGTATAGTGAGGTGGGAATCCAAAACATTCAGCCTTTACCATTGCTCCTGTCTTTTCATGGACACTGAAATGGCTCAACATTCTTGTGTTTTCTATTTTATTATTATTTTATCTTTGCATTGCGCATCCAAAAAAGTGATTGAGGCTGAATCTTGACCACACGGATGGCACTGGATGCTTGCACAGATTCCGGATAGGCCACGCACTCCCGTCCAGCCTAATTTTCATTTGGAAATGTAAGAGAAAAGATTGGCTGCCATCGTCCCAGCTGCGCATGTTGTCCGTCCTTTGCCAGAGGGCTGTTGTCCACTTTGCATTGCATCATGAAGGCCATTCTTCTAAGGACGTGTCACCACCTTTTTTTGTAATCCTTGAATGGTCAAATATGATCTTGTAACAGTTCTATGATCAATACCTACCTTGCTCCCTTCAGAAAGGAGATTCTCCTCCAGGGAAGCCAAGATTGCAGTAGGCGCACTGGTCACCTTATGGGATGCATGCTGAACTACCATCTGCGCGCTTCAAGACACCATTTATAAGAAATACTTAAATATGCTTGAATTGATAACACTCCAGTGAGTGTATGCACATATTTACACTTCTTCCAATATAATTAACCCCAAAATTTCAGGGGTACACGTTTTAACAGTGCTCTGTGGACTGTATGGCCACTGCTTTGCTACATCTAGGGCATAAGAGTTGCTAGCTTTGTATCCGGAGGTGTTCAGTTGGCCTTAGATTTCTTCTATGGATAGCTCCAATGCCGTTTCTTCTTGGACGCATCGTTGCTCTCGGTGATCATCGCCTTCTAGTTAAGCCACTGCTAAACCTTTTTGGGTTTGTGTTAAATGATTCGCGATTTACGAGGAATACTCTTTTTTTAAAAATGTCAAAATTTAGGGTTATCAATTTGTTTTTTAATACCATCAGCAAATAAAGGCAGCATTCAAAAGTGGTTATTGGGGCTTTAGGTAGTTCCTTTGTGACTGTTCACAGTGTTTTTTTCATGTCAAATGACAATACTACACCAGTGTGTGTCAACGGGATCATGTTGGATGGGATCTGCGTCGACGTGTGTCCCGTTCCCTCGCCTGGAACCCTTTATGGGCTTCTGGGCGGGGGGCAGCAATGTAGTCAAAACCTGTGCACCTTGTACCTCTGTTTGGGTCATCTTTTGCCGTCATCGGCCTTCTAGGCTTCCACCTCCTTTTTGTTCTCTTCCATCTCGTCAATTCAGAGACATTATGTAGTGAAACGCTGCCCCTGCTTGTCATTCAGTATTCACATGTAGATTGAAAAGTGCAAACGCTTCGACACTGGTGTGTCGACATGTGTTTCCTGTTCCCTTGCCCGGGACTCTTTTTTGGGCTCCTGGGTGGGGGGCAGCTACTTTGCCTACAGGTCCAATTGTCTGCCTTTTTGGCTTCCAGCTCCTTTTTGTTCATCTTCTTCTGCCGCCAAGAGTCACTGTTCTTTCATGACTTGGTACGGTCACTAAGACGCTTTAACATCGGTGTGTGTCAACGTGATCATGTTTGACGGGGACTCCGTCAGTGTGTCCCGTCCCGTCCCCTCGCCCGGGACCCTTTTTTGGGCTCCTGGGCGGGGGGCAGATATTTCTTTGGATTTTCAACTGCCCGCCTTCTTTGCTTCCAGCTCTTTTTTGTTCACCTTTATCTTCTTCCGCCAAGGGCATCAAGCGTTGCTGAACTATTCCATTTTGTCAAAGTCAAGAAGAAGGAGATCACTCTCTTTGATCCACGAGACAGACTGGGTCGCCGTAGACGTGTGTCCCGTTCCCTCGCCTGGAACCCTTTATGGGCTTCTAGGCGGGGAGCAGCTAAGTTGTTCATTCTGATCCGTTTCTTGTCCGAATTTTTGTTTTGTTTATAATTTATTCTAGTTAGAATTGTAAACACAGGCCCTGGAAAGTGCCCGGTTTTGTTATTTTTTTATCCCTACCACTCAGTCTGTAGTGGTTACGTTGTGCACTTGCTATCTTTTTTACATGTGGTAGCAGTTTCTCAGGCTCCCACTGCATAATCCGACTCCCATTCCGTGTATTGGACTGGACTGGAAATCCAAGCACCCAATGCCCTGACAATGCAGAGGTTGCTTTACGCGTTTGCTGCCTTTGTTGTTTCGAACTTTAATCCGCATGGCCTTCTGGGTGGGGGGCAGCAACTTATTTGAAACTTGTGCGGCTTCTACCTCTGTTTGTGTCATCTTTTTCCGTCATTGGCCTTCTAGGCTTCCACCTCTTTTTTATTCTCTTCCGTCTCGTCAATTGAGAGACATTATGTTGTGAAACGCTGCCCCTGCTTGTCATTCAGTATTCACATGTAGATTGAAAAGTGCAAACGCTTCGACACTGGTGTCTGTCAACGGGATCACGGACGACTGGCTCACCGTCGACGTGAGTACCGTTCCCTCGCCTGGATCCCTTTCTGGTCTTCTGGGCGGGGGGCAGCAATTTAGTCAAAACCTCTGCACCTTGTACCTCTTTTGGGGTCATCTTTTGCCGTCATCAGCCTTCTAGGCTTCCCCCTCTTTTTTGTTTTCTTCCGTTTAGTCACTTCAGAGACATTATGTTGTGAAACGCTGCACCTGCTTGTCATTCAGTATTCACATGTAGATTGAAAAGTCCAAACACTTTGACACTGGTGTGTGCCTTAATACAGTACAGTTAATTCGGTTCTCAGATTCTCATGGAAGGCAATTGTTATTCAATGTTTGTGTGTGCAAAAATTACCCAAATAATTAATTGGGCAATGCCCAACCACCCATATGGTAAATCTGCTCAGTGTACTGCTGTCTACCAACACCCGACCTGAGAGCTGACCTTGAGCCTGATTCCACTGTTGTTCTAGCCATTCTTGTAACTGACACAACATAGAAGTATATTATAGTCTAAATAATTCCATGATCACCATCTGCAGACAAATATGGTAACAAGTCGATGCCCAGGCACAATATCAGAAGGAGACAGCCTTTCCACAAAGCAATTTCTAAACATCTAAAAAGTAAAAAAAAACGGCAGGATTATGGCAACCATGTGAATCTACAGCTGTACATGCCAAAGAAATACCTACTGTGTAAGTGACCATAACCATATCTAAGATGTGTCAGTAGCAATCAAACATGTTGTCATTAAAGTGAAATGAGTTATTCTGAAACAGTAAAACGATTTTCACAAGTTCTGTAATGTTTTAACACGGTTTGGGGTCCTCTTTTTTTGAATTTAGAGGTACAGTGAAACAGTACAGAATTTTTAAAAATAGTAATACTTGCATTTGTAGGCCCACAAATTCTTTTGGGTGATACATTGAAAGGTGTTTCAAAAAGTTACTGTTTGAAGAGCAGAGATGTAAACAATTGAGTATGGATACATGCTTAACATTTCTTTACTGTAATATCGGCATTTGTGAGGTATAATGTCAAATGTAGTTAATATTTATATGTGTTATGCAAATAATGTAACAAACTTTGTACTTGTGCCAAACCATTTTCCAAAAAATAAATACTTACAAATAAAAAACACAGTGTCACTGGATTGCGTCAAGTGCTTGATTATGAAATATGCATGGAGATGGCAATTTCAATTGTTGTGACACACACATACAAACAATAATAGACTGTGCAACAGAGGCACATTACGGAAAAGTACGTAGCATTTCAGGTAATAATTTGGCCTTTAAGATGGCACGCAGACCTCGCATACAAAGTAATATCACAGCCATCTTACTTTTTATATGAAAGGGTGGCAAAAGTCTTTCCCAAAAAATGTAAACAGAGAAGGCAGGAGGTTACATAGGACACTAGACTAATGCTTGAAAAGCGTGTGCCAAACTCTGCATGTACAATGCCCGGTGGAGGCATTTTCAGGGTGGGTGCACACAAGGTGGTGTGTAGAGGTCAATATCTGGTACTGGATCAACCATGCACTAAGAGGGCAAGAGTAGATTAATTGTACATTCTTGGACTATAAGGATTAAACACTGGAGGAGTAACAGGTTAAGTCAAGACTTTTGATAGAGTAGTTTCTAACAAATCAGTACAGTTCTGGACTCTGGGTATCTGAAGAACAAAGTTAAATGACTTTGTATGTGCATGCTCGAATACCAAGGATCTCTAAACATTTGCAAAAAGAAATGGCATGAATTTCCAAGACACATGAGCTATATAGGGAACATCTCTGTCCAACCCTTCGTCTTCATCTATTCAATCATTTTGGTTCAGAGAAGTTTCTCTATGGGTGAAAATTGAAAATAAAATAAAATTATATTGTAAATAGCCTATCCTTTTCACTTGTTGAGGAAGTACTGGGCAGTGTAGACTTGCATTTGTACACTACATGGTTTGTCTTTGTAATTATCTGAACTCTATGCAGGACTGGAATGATAACCGCTTAACAAAGTAATTTTGATTACTACATGCACATGGGCAGTATTATTCACAACATTAACACTATAACAAAGATACCCCTAGTACAAAACTGAAATTATAGATTAGAAACGACCGCATAAGGCATTGCAAAAAAAGCAGTAAAGAAACTATGCCTCCCCCATAGGTGGGGGAGGCAGAGTTTGGTAATCTGTGTCCTACCTACTTAAGACACTATAACAACCAAAAGCACCTTATTTTATGTCCCCAACATAAATGAAAAATAAGGTTTGAGGAAGTCAGTGTAAAGTAAAAGCCACTAAATTAACTACTATGGTCAGAACGCTGGATAGTGCACCGGAGACTCATTGTAATATAAAGCAAAGAAGATACAAAGCAAGGCGCCATAAAAAGGAAAGTAGATCGTCTACGCACAGTGAAAAATCAGATAAAGAACAAAGCTACAAAACTACAAGGAACACACAATGTGGAACAGATTGCGATGAGAGGTGCAAAGAAAGTATGAAAAAGCTGATTCCCAAATAAATGCAAGGTAAGATATCATACATGACCAACGCAGTGGGGTAACACTGGGTTGTACAAAACAGAAAATGAAGTTTAAAAATTATATGTCCGAATGCTTCTGGAGCTGGAAAGGAGGTGCACAAAGATTATCACCCAAATCAACGCACACTGGCAAAGTATAAAAGGCCAGTATAAGCTCCTTTGAAGTTAGGAGGGACACAATAACCACGGTGAGCATAAATACTACCCGCTCCCCATCAACACCAGCCAAACCCTAGTCCACGCACACTGGCAAAGTAGAAAAGGCCTGTATAAGCTCCCTTTATGACTTTGGGGGTACACACAACCACGGTGAGCAGAAATACTACCTGCCCACAAGTAACGCCAGCCGAACCCTAGCCAACATACAATAAAAACCTAGAACAGGCCAGTATAAGCTCCCTTTTTGAGTTAGGGGGTACAGAAAACCGCAGTGAGCAGAAATATTAGCTGCTCCTCAATGAATGCCAGACGAACCCTAGTGAACTCACAGTTAATACCAGGACCGAAGGCCGAGAAATATTGTAAGTATGAGATTTTCCTTTTTGGCTGTTTGGAGGTGTTGTGCTTTTTTGCGGGTGGGTTGGCGGGTCTTGGGGTATTCCTGGGAAGGTCTAATACCGGATAGAAGGGGTTTGGACAAAATCCATAAGGAAAAGCCTGTTGACACTTTTTGTTACTTAGGGTTCGTTAGGGTTAGCCCTAGCAGCAGGATTGCATGTGTTTCGGGGTGTTCTAGATTTTTGAGTTCTGGGGTCTTAGACCACTCGTGAGAATGTGTAATTTTGGTTGCAAGTCATTTGAAGAAAATCCATGGTGGGAAACGGGGGATTTGGCATGGTTAAAGAAAGCCTTTGCCACTATTCTTAACTTAGGGCTCGTTAGGGTTAGCAGTATTTCTATTGCATGTGTTTGGGTGAGGGGGTTTTCGAGTCTTGGAGCAATGCTGGCTATGGATACTTTTGCTTGCTTGCAAGTAGTTTGAATACAATCCACGGTGGGTAAGGGGGTATTTGGGCCTACTTTTACTTTCAAAGTACGTTTTGTCACCAGTTTTCTGCTAGGCCTCGTTTTTTGAGATCTGATTGGGGTCTTCTACATTTTTGCGACTGGCTTTAGTAAGGGTCTGGGTGGGAGCACTGCTGGAAAGGTCTAATTTTGTTCTAAAACACAGTTTACAGTACACCTAGCTTGAGGGGAAAGATCCGCTAAATTAATTTGCCCATACTTATTTATCCTTCAAAAGGTGACCCAGAGTACGCACTTTCAAAAATATTGTACTGTCTATTAGGAAAATCAAAGTGTGACTTTTTGCACTACACAGTGTACATACCTTATATTTATTTATCAGTGGTGTTGTAATATATATCACTTCCTGATTTTCGTTCAATAATTACAGGCCGGGTTTCAGTCTGTGCAATGGGGGAAAAAGGATGGAGTCAGGCTTCACATCAGCGAGCCGCAATTCAGCATCCGCCAGGCAGGCAGTGGACAGGGTGTCTTCTGGTCACCAACATTGATGGACGAAGCGTCAGCTGGAATGGAGGAGTGCCGCTAATAAGAGGAATTGTTTGCTGCATGCAACTTACTTACCAAATTCAACAGGAAAACTACAACAACATACAGATACAGTATCTATTGTTTTCTTCTATGAGTGTGACTGCATTTCTTGGATCTCTCTCTGCTTCTAAATTGATCCCTACAGCCATTCTATAGGTTTTACTTCGGCTATTTTTTAAACCTAATTGAATGTAAGAAGTGTTTCTCTGAGTGCAGAGATAGGCAAGTGAAAATGCTGCAGCCCTGTACTGTCGCATTCTAGTACTACTTACTTTTCAGTAACAATGCATGCAGTAGTGCATGCACTTCCTTTATGTCACTTAATAGATGTATGGTTAGCTTTGTACCCAAAGATTTCTTTATCTTCAATTGTTTGTCCATGCTGTGCTTTTTTTTCTTCTCTCAACAAAACCTACCCAAAAGAAAAACCCATTCCCATCCATTTTCCAAACCCTAACCTCATCCCCCGGGCTGTGTGGTTTTGCTTGATGTGTGACTAAATGACATCAATAATTCCACACACTTGCTGGGGAGGATAAGGTCATAGCAACAGGCTGGTGAAGGAATCCGAGGATATATATTCTAGATTTACTCAGCTTCAGTACTATTTCTTGTAGTATTAGCCAATGTCAAAGAAATTCAACACAAGTACAAGTTATACTTTCAATACTTTACCATTTGTTAGGCTACATTGTGGCACTGTTCTAGTGTCCTGTCACCTGCTATATTCTCTATCGTACCGTTGTAATGCTACAGTAAGGACAAACCAGGTTTCATTTTCTTTTTTCCATAGGCATGCAACTGCCATTGTGTCACACCACTAGTACCACCGCAATGAGGAGGACATTTCATCCGCCCAGGATTGCCAATCTTAATCACCATTTCCCGTGGAGCCAGCCCTGGGCCTAGCCCTACTTTCAAACACAAATTACAGGTAAGATAAGCGTTTGGTTGGAGGTAGTATAATGGAGTATTAGGAGAGACGAGAGATTGACGGTAGTACTACTAAAGTTCTAGGACTCTTCAGGAAAGCAAACTTACTGTTAAACCCCCTCCCACCAGACTCAAAAGCAGTAAAAAACAGGTATGGTCAGATAAAGTTTCAAAAAGTATATTTTTGTAGCCCTAACAAAATAATCTCCCGCAAGACCCTCCCTAACCCCGATTGTCCTTCAAAAGTCCCAAAAACAACCCAACTCCCAATTCCCACCCCCCAAAAGTCTCTAAAAAAGGGGCAAGGGACACTACGGCAGGGTGCTGTTGACTTTAGCGGCAAAGGCATCATACTCCTTGCGGAGGGTGGTATGGTCGAAGTGGAGGCCCTCCACCAAGTTCTTATAGGTTAGGTTAGGACCTCCTGCTCCAGGTAGGACACTGAGGCATAAGCGGCGCTGGCGTGCCTTGCAACTCCTGTGGGGGGCAGCTGCTGTCTTTGCTGCTAGGCGGTGGCGGTTGGCTTTGGTAGCCCAGCTCCGTACCGCTGGAGCACTGCGCTGGCTGGCAGCCCGTGGGGGCACGGAGGAGGATGCAGCTGTCCCAGTGGATGTTATTGTTGTACCGGTAGACTGCGTGTCCTCCTCCTCCAGGGCCACCAGCCATCGATATTCGGCGACAGTGGCATCCAGCCTCCGTTGCCGGGCCATTCGAGCCAGCTCCCTCCTTGATGGTCTGTTTGATTTGGAAGGAGCAACTATATGAAGAAAGAAAGACTTAGTCTGTAACCAATGCTCCTTAGGATTAACACAAAATGATTGAGCAGAAAGTTGTGTCACAGTACAAGTAGCAAATTGAAAGCACAGTACATAACTATTGAGGACAGTATCTATCTAACCTCCCACTTCTTCATCCTTGCTCTAACATTAGTAGGAGTTTAAGGAACAAATTCTACGAGCACTATGGACTTCCATTACAGTCGTCTGACAGTACACCAGTCTTATTCTTCTTCTTCTCTCTTGTTTAGGAAAATTGGTACGCTATCTTATGCAAGCCGGCATAATGCCAGCGCAGTGAACTTGCATCCGAGAAAAACAGACGCACACCATGATGAGTGAGACAGACTTGCGTTACTGTACCGGTTCAGTACATGCAGGTGGTGAAGCTCTTACTTTTCTATTACGGGTGGCACTGAGAATACTCTGTTAAAAGGGCTACTGCTTAATTAATTTAGCTTTCACCCTACAGTGCAAATGAGTACTAGAAAAAAAAAATTAAGAAGCCAAATAATCTGATTATCTATCACTTCACATGGGATGTATTTGATGACATATGGGATGACTTTAGGTGCTTTGCTTATTATTGAGTGAACAGTGATACACCCACACATGAATGACGTACTACTACTAAACTAAAGTTATTAAGAGAGGTAGGGAGTGTCCACCGTAATAACCGGATATATGCTGTGCATGCAGTTGCAATACAAACTACTGCTTCTATTCATGGTAGTATTTGGACAAAATTACAACTTCTTTTTCTTGCCTTTCCTACACTGGAACGGACGTGCGGGTGCGGTGTTAAATGCTCTTCAAAGTAACACTTAGTTCATCCAGTGACCGTCTACTCTCTCTAGATACACATATGCTATCTAAGAGTCAGATAGTACCATGATCCAGGCATCCATCCATTCAAAGTATATGCACACATACAGTTCTGTTTCACCCACCCAGGCTGTTCTCCTTCCACCCATCCTTGCTTCATCATTCACCCAGCCATGCACCATACCATATTCTTTCCTTCCCCGCCACCTCGGGGACCAAGCAAACACATATCATTCTTCTTTGCCAGTCATCATTAAATTTCTCGTCCTTCCACACTTACTTACACCCTTCTTTCGCTTTTCGTTCATCTCATCCATCAAGTTCATCTCAGATCTGATTGGGATTCTTCTCGCCAAAAACTTCACAGCTAAGTCAAAGTACATTTAGAGGAGGCAATTACCTGGTTGATTTATAATACACCTGTGCAGAAAGCACACTCTGCAGTCTTCAATCTCAATAAGTAAGGAATATATAGCTTACCTCTGCCCGCCACCACCGTGTTAACCCTCACAGGCACGTCCGGCACTTGCACCGCCTCCTCCCCAGAGTTGTTCCCCCTCGTCCAATACCACCACCTCCGCGCTGGCCCCGCTACCAGATGCTCCACCTACAAAGTACATTTAAGAATGTTAGAATACACCACTCACTACTATATAATATTTGGTCTAGGAGGAATAAAGAAATGTGAAAAAAACAGAATACAATGTAATAATTTGTGACTGTCTACTCTAAAGTAAAAATGTCCCTTTTTCCAGGGAAGTCTGTTATCTTGCTGCACTTTATGGCACAACTGATGAATGCTTGCTTTTTTTTTTAACACGCACCACTTTTTCTCCTAACAGACAGAAGCTTGACTTCTAAGAACACGAGCAGGATCTAGTTCAAACCAGGTGAGAGCTCGGCTCGACCACATAAAATGTGTCCAATAAATCGTCAGCACTAAGCACTTTTCCATTTTCAGTTAAACATTTAGTTTTATGACAAACTTGATTTTAATAAATGTGTTAACTTTTAATAAAGCTTGTAAACTTAAATAGACTCTGTGGTTTTTGGTCCTCCAGACTAGAGTGGATGAGCTAAAGGTTTTGGAATTTTTGCAAGCATGAGTCCGTGCCTCTGCCATCGGTGACTTTGGGAGCTAAATGACACTATCTAGTCAGTAAGGAGATTGGGGGTTCAACTACAAAGTCTGTTATCACTGAGGTATGTGGAAAGTCTAACAGCACCTATTATAATTGATAAGCTAAGCAATGCATTATTTAGTGTCCATAGTTCTGTTTGTGCAGATTTGTCCCTGTAACAGTAGTAGAATGGATTGTCCTACTATCTAAACCAAAAGTAAAGTAGTATCTTATTCTTTCTTGGTGGTCATTCACCTTTTTATTGTTGGCAATTGTCAAAGCATAAACATTTAGAAGACTTGAAAAGACATTATGGACAATCCCAGAGGACTGCACTCAGTGCATAGAGCTATTGCTGACTAGAATGGGAGTCCAATGGAATTGCCAAATGTGCAGTCTTAGTTAGCTACACAGACAGACTAATAAGAATAATCTAGTAATACCACAGGGAGTCATAGTTGAGGCAGGATAAGAATTTAGATCCAGTCTACAAGAAGATCAAAGACGATTTAGAAAAAAAATCGAATGAGGAACGCTAGGAAAAAAATAGGTACTCTATATTAAAATTAAAACTTACTGGGGCCAGCAAAGCAGCCCTCGCCTGCCCGATCCTGGCCTGCATCCTGTTCAACAGCACCCTCCTCCTCCTCCTCCTGTGTCCTCTTGCCCCTGGGGGGAGCTGATGTACAACATGAAAGAAAGAGACCAGAAAACATGGATGATATTTGTCAACCAAATCAAACATTTCAAAAGAACAACAACAAATAATGTTGGCGAAATAGCAAATAGACAACTATTCCACGGGATATATTGACCGATCTCATGTGGTCTACTATGTTATTAGTATTGCTTGATTTGCGGACCGTCGACTTGGAAAGTTCTTATGTAACTCACTAAATAAAGTACTAAAAAGGTTTGCCTAGGATTGGCAGGCAGCAGTCCGCAGCACGCGAAGTGACAGACAAAGTCCATAGTGATTGAAGATCAGCGACAACACTAAAGTTTCCTACTACATTAACCAGTCATTAAAAAAATACTCAAACTATCAATCCACCACCACTATTTCTTCTTATCGCCATGTGTACAAAGGAAGGACTGGACTTGAGTCTGTAGGGGCTGATTTAGAAGCCCCTTGCGGCTCTTTTGGTCCATTCTTACGTGACTTTTGTGACGCAGCGGCAGAACAAAAGAGGCGCAATGGTGCGGCGTATATTAACAACGTGACTCAGATGGGAGATGCATCACGTTGTAAAGCCCTGCGCCATCAGGGGGCGTTCCTGCGCAAGGGAGGGCGTTCCTGCGCAGGAACGCATTCTAAAAGTGGCTGAGGGAAATCTACAAGATTTCAATCAGTCACTTTAAGGACAATGATGCGTGACTCAAACGCTGCGCCTGCTTGAAGCAGAGGTACGGCTTGACGCAGCATTGGGGAGATAGGGCACCCCAGAGCATTGATGGAGCTGCGCCATCGTTGCGACGCAACTCCAGCAATGCGCCGCCTTTACGGCACAGATGCGTAACGCTTTGGTGATGTTTTGGGCCCATGGTGCGCCGCATTGTAAGTAAGGCGCAGCATGGGTGGTGGTGGCATGGCGCAAAATTACTGGCGCACCACTACTACTTTGCAGGGATGCGCCGGTAATTAAAAATCTGAACCTTAGTGTCTAGCATTACACAGTTCTTTAAACTATACTCATACATAATTTCACAGGCCAATGAAATGAACACAAAATCGAAAACAAATAAGCATAGTAGCAACACTACTGAGAAGGAGAGCAGTGCACCTGAAATGCACAGAAGATTTTGAAATATAATTTACCTACAATGTAATCAGGAGCATTATTGCTCTTGGTAAAAAACAAAAATTTGCAATATAATAACACACAGAGCAGGAGAAAACAGAGTAGTAAAGAAATAGCTACTATACTCACCAAGCCCAGGGATCTCAAGGCCAAGCAGGTCGAGCAGATCGTGTTCACGGTCCAGAACATCCGTCCAGCGGTGGGTGGCCTGGTTGTAGGTGCGCCGGACCCGAGAGTGGTGGTACATGGCCCGGCACACCTTCTCCCAACTGCTTCCGGCGATCCCGGATCCCGTATCCGCTACCGATCTTGCCGCCTGCCATGATGGTCCTGGGGAGGCGGCGCTGAACATAAAAAATTAGTGCGGCCACCTCCTCCTGGCTGAAGATCTCCCGGGGTGCAACTGTCTCCCCCCTCAAAAGCCCGCACGGGAGCCGGGCACGGGGTGCGGGACCCTTCCCCTTCTCAGGCTGCTTCCCGGCTCCCTTTACCATGGTCTGGGCAGAAACGAAGCTAAATAATAAAGAAAATAGAATAGGGAAGAGAAGAAAAGAAAAGAGTTTAAAAAAGAAGTTTAAAATTAACCAAAAGTAGCAGAAAACACAAAAATATAGAGCTAGAAAAATAGAGGGATAGATAAGAAGTAAAATAGATTAAAAAAAACTTCAAACAAGCAAAGGATGACAGAGATTGAGAGGATAGAAGAAGCATGCCCAGAACCATAGCAATGAATGAGAAACAAGATGGCCACGCCCGTTCACGGCCGCGTGGGTAAGTTCGCGCGAGATTTTGCTCGCAAACACAAGCAAATTTGTACTAGCGAGCCGCACACTTTGCGAGATTACACATCGCGCCCGGAAATGGAAATACGTCATGCAAACAAGATGGCCGCGCCCGTGAACGACCACGAGGGTAACTTTGCGCCGTTGCGCTACAAGCAGCTCGCTAAAACGCACAAAACCTTGCGAACTAACACGCTGCAAAAAAACAAATCGCATATTCGCACAAATTCGCGGCTTCCGAATTCAATCTCGCGCAAGTTCGCACACCGCGAAATTGCAGAAAAACAAGTTTTGCAAAAGTGAAAGCACTCAGCAGGTGCAAAAGTTCAAACTCATCATTAGTAACCATTCCCTGTAGTGCTTCCTGACTGGGGCCTCTCCAGAGTTCAGTTGCTAGTTGCAACAATTGTTTGACCCTGATCTGACCCTCACAGCAGGCTCATAGAATAGCTACAAGTAGGCCGCAAAGGTCCTGGAAAAAAAAATGCACTGCAACAGAAAGCAAATTACAGATATGGAAGCAGGTGCCAGACTGGAATTTTAAAACAGTGACACATTAATAAACTAAACCCAAATTAATTCATGTCAGTTGAAGCAGGGCAGGTGTGCTTGCTTTTCCCCCTCATAATCTACAGTGATGATGAACCAGAGGCTGGCATTGATGTACCAGAGGGTGGCATGGGTGAAACAGATGGTGGCAGTGTCGAAACAGAGGGTGCTGTGAACCCGTGATGATGAACCAGACGTAAAAACAACATAGTCGCGACCGTTGCGTGCCGACAAGTAAGTTCACAATTGCGAACTGGTACAAAACCCTCGCGAACTAGCAGAAACCCTTGCAAACACAAAAAAACAAAAAAATCCGCAAATTAGCGGATTGCGAGTTCGCAAATATGCAATTTTGCAAACGCCAGATTCGCAAAATTCGCCCATGCTTATGGGACGCCCAATAGGTGGAGGCAAGGCGCAAGCCCTCCAGGTCAAGTATGAATATATCATGGTCTGGCAACCACCTCAAACCCAAACAGAAGTGAAAGCCTTCCTAGGCCTCACTGGCTACTAAAGACAATTTGTTAAGAGCTAGGGCACCGTTGTTGTGCCCTGAACTGTGCTGACATCTAAGAAGCAGCCTATTTTGGAATCTGGACAGAGGCTTGTCAAAAAGCTTTTGACTCTCTCAAAGAAGCCATGTGTACAGCACCGGTGCTCAGGGCTTCGGACTTCTGAAAGGAATTCATTATGCAGACAGATGCTCCAGAGCATGGCATTGGGGCAGTGTTAGAGCTGAAAGAGGAAGGCCTAGACCAACCAGTAATCTTCATTAGGAGGATACTTCCATTGGAACAGAAGTGAAGTGCCACTGAAAGAGAAGCTCTTCGTGTGGTTTGGGAGCTGAAAATTTTACGCCCATACCTGTTTGGGACTCACTTCGGATAGAACACAGCCCTCCCCAGAAGGCTCATGGAGGTGAGGGATGAAAATCTGAAACTGTTGAGGTGGTCCATCTCCCTACAGGGAATTAGATTTCACAGTGGAACATAGCCTAGAGGCAGACCACACCAATGTAGATGGGCTCTCCAGATTCTTCCACTTAATCATCATAAGCTTTATTTTGACATCCAGTGCCATAAAAGCAATAGCAAAGCATTTTATAAGAGAAATACAAGATACACTTTTACAGCAAAACACTAAAAATGATATATACAAGCAGTCTGTCCAGGATTAGTTGATTAAGAGTTAATGCAAATCCTATCAGTAAAAATATACAATTAATACAATAAAAATAGGTGGGGATCAACATACCAATACGTCTTGGATAGGGTCAAGTAACAAGTTGCCACCCCACAGATCTACTAATAATAGCGTTCCTACCTTCCTTGAGACGGGAACACATAGGATTAAAAATGAAGGGAAAAAAGTGCATGTGCATAACATATGGTTTTGGAATTAAAAAGAACATCCAAGAAGCCTTACAGTGATTGCATGTCAGCGTGTTTGGGCAGCTATTGTACTATTCATGTCAGGAGTCTGTCTGGTGAGCAATGCATGACTTGGAAACATTGCCACACAGAACGCAAAAAGAGGCCCGGAATCGGACATAAGGTAGTGCAGGGCAACACAATAGTCTAGTGTTCCCAGTTGCAGGCACAATGGTTTTAGCCACTTGGCCCTCGGGAGGTTATAACCTGTGCAAACTAGCAAAATATGGGTGACACTTTCTAATAGGGCTCTGTAACAGGGGTAGGCCTTTGATTTTTGGTTGCGTGAGTGCCTTTTTGCAGAGGTTTCACAGACTGGGAGTGTACCGAACCTGAAGTGGATATAAAGCGTCCTGTCCTGGGGGTCCTGAATAATATCTAAAAAGGGCTCTAGGTATCTATTCTGCTTATGGAGATAACATGTTGCTGTTAATCTACCTAGATTCAGTTTGCAGGTTTCTTGGTGATCCACCCACTCCCAGTAAATTCGTTTTAACTCTTCTTTTGTGGGTGGTTTCTGCCTATCCCAGTGCTCTTGGAGCCCAAAAACTGACAGCATCTTCCTAACATTGGAGTTCCAGCCTATTACAGTGAGTGTTTATTTGTATTGTCTCAGAAAGGAAGTGCTTCAGCATAGAGGAGGAGCTCTGGGGTTCACCTGATGCAAGCCCAAAAGAGAAGCAGGCAGGTCCTTGCTATGTCGCCAATCAATAGCCTGTCCATGTCAAGCATTACAGGGGGAGGGGGGCATTTTGGGGCAGCGTTACCAGGTCCCTGATAAACTTGTGCTCAGACCTGCAGAGATTATGAGCCTTGTCAAATCCTCATAGCTCTGCACCATACAATGCTGTGCCAACCGCTTTGGCATCAAAGACCTTGAGGGCATGGGCTACCAGTCTGCTGTGTGAGAGGCGATGTTCCCTCGCAAGTGCTCCAGCTACTCGCTTACGCCCATCAACATCTTCACTAGGTGGGGCTTCGATGACAGTTAGCCGGAGAGTCGAACACCATGGTCGTCAAAGGTGCCCACCCTTTCCAAAGGTATCCCACCTAGTAAAGAGTTGTTTCTGTAGGACGTTGGGGGGTTTGAGGCTATTAGGTGTTAATAACCAACCCCTAATCATCGCAAAAAAGTGGAACCTATTGAGTAGACGCTGCAACCCAGCTGGGGTCTAGGACATCAGCAAGATGTCGTTGGCGAATAAGATGGTCGGTACCTTGCCACCCCTCAGAGTTGATGCGTCTGCTGGAACTTCTTGCAAAAAGCGGCCACACTGTTCATGTAGGGAGAATAGGGTGGGAGCCAAGACAACCCTGTCGCACTCCCCTTTTAACTGAGAATTGTCCTTGCGTAGCACATCTAACCTGGGCATAATTTCCTTCATGTAGCTGGACCAGCAGGTTGAGAATGAATGGGGGATGCCCATATCTTTAAATGACAACCACAGTTTGCTCCTGGGGACCAGGTCAAAGGCAGTCTTTAGTTCTGTAAATGCCAGAAAAAGACTGACCTTGCCGAGCACCACTGGTCAATTGTTCCCGTCCTTGGCTTAAAGCCAGCACGATACTGTGAAAGGATAGCAGCATCCTCTGCCCATAGCTGAATACTCTGCAGGAGGACTCTACCAAAGAACTTCTAAAAAGAATCGATCAAGCTAATGGGCTTGTAGTTTGAGGGGTCATCTCGGGTGCCTTTTTTTATATATCGCGACCACCTCAGCCCCCTTCTAAGACCCGGGGACAGGAATTTGCCATGAGAAGAATATAACAAGCCCAGTTCGGGGTGTCTGCAAGAAATAAATCACCTGTCAAGCTGTCTGGTCCTGCTGCTTTGGAAGGCACTATAGCGGCCTCAATCTCGGCCAGCTCATCATCTCTATAGGGTCATGAAGAAGCGTCAAGTTTCTCAGAGAGCATGGCCTCAGGTGTTGAGTAAAGGCTCCGAAAATGATCGTACCAATCCTCGCCTGCGATGTAATTGAGGGCAGGCATACACCTGACTTACTGCCCCAAGTAACCAGAGTCCAGAATGTCTTTACATCCTTAGGCTAGCTTGCTTCCTTGAGTTGCTGCCATCGTAGTTCCTCCCAAGCTATCCTTGCCTGATGCAAGTCCGCTCTGTAGGACTTCTTGGCAGCTTTAATCAAAGGGCAGTCCTCGTCTTTGATTGCTGCGGCTATGAATAGTCGCTTGATTCTGCAGTCTTTAGTGTACCACGAGTGGGGCCCTTTTGCTTGCATGCTGGGCTTGATGCCAGAATTGGGAGCCAGGAAGTATGCATTAAGTCCATCAACGGTGAGAGAGTGAGCCGCGGGTATGGTGTCCATCTTGCTTGGGCTAGAGGCAGCAGCCTGGAGCTCAAGTCTGCCCACAGCCAGGTCTGTTGTATGCCTGCTATTTTAGATTCTTGGGGGGGGAAACCTTCTGCCAAGGGATAATCTCTCTGGTGCTAGTCGGGGATGGGGTGTTCGCTCGATGGGTGGGGGCTACCCACAAAGGTTACAAAGTTAGAGGGGATTGTGATCACTTCCTGTAGTGGTGCCCACACTCATGTCTATCAGGTCACCTACCAAGTGGTGCCACCCCAGTCCGTTGCCCTTGGAAATTAACTTAGGGATTTTCTCCAGTGGAATTGACAAATCCTTTGCATTGAGGGCAAAATTGATGCTGTTGCGGGAAGTGGAAAACTGCATCTCGATCGGATTTACAAAGTCAGAACAGACGCATCGCTGCCACTACATGGAGAAGATGGGACGCATCGCCTCTACAGTATGGAGAAACCCAAAGCATCACATTCAAAACTATTGCACTTTGGAACAGATGCTTCGTTAACCGTCGTGATGCAGCACAGCAGTTACTTGGAGAAATTCAGCACAACTCCTCAACTTTGTAGGAATCACCGACTCATCTCGCTGTTGGTCTTGTTGGTCTGTCTTGTCTTTGGGTGAAAGGGTCTGCAGCAACGGGGATATCCTCGACGCCTGGTCAAAAAAATCAAGGAAACGTGCCTGGTTCTATCCACGAGAGGAACTACTTTCACCCAAAGACAAGACAGACCAACAAGATAACAGGATTGTGTGTGTAACAACATTTACCACCATAAGTAATAAGATCAAACGCATCATGAATCAACATTGGCAATTAATGTCTGATAATGTTAACCAGAAGGACAACCCCCTACATGCTTTTAAGAAAGCAAAAAGCGTGAAAGACTATGTAGTACGGTCATTCCTACAAACTCCAGAGTATCCAACCATCACTTCACTATGGAACCTGCCACCTGTTGTAGGCCACTTTAAATGTGGCCACTGTAAGGCCTGTGATACCGCAATACAAACAAAGGTATTTGAACACCTTCACACAAAATCCAGCTCAAATCGCATAGTAATTGCAACACATCCAACATTATCTACACAATAATATGCCCATGTAAATTGATCTATATTGGTCAAACGCAACAGAAGGCCCAAGTGAGAATTCTCCAACACATGAGCCGGATTAGGTGCGAGGTCCAGGGCGCACCACTTGTAGATCATTTCAAACTTGCTGCACACCCCCCAGAAAGTCTCCGATGGGTTGTGTTAGAAAAGGCAATACTAGGACCCGAGGGGGCAACATCTCAGGCATTCTCAACACACGTGAATTGAAATGGATGCTCTTCTTTGACTCCATCCTCCAAGGTCTCAATGAACAGGATAGTTCTTTTTCCCAATTAGCAACCCTGCCCTGAGTCCCTTGTAATCTAATCACTAATAGCAATCTGCAAGACCGAATGTCGCTGTTTAGTACTGGCCTATACCCTCCTGTGAGAGGTACGTCATTGCAGTATTGAAGTGTATGTGTATACCTCCTGAAAAATAATTACGTGTGATCATCATTACTCATTTGTAATGCTTTCTTCTGTGGAAACGAATGGTTTTACTATATTACGACAGGTACGCCATACGAACATAATTCGTTCCCATGATCCTACTTGTAATTGTAAATGTATATACTCTGCATTGTACTAATTTAATTCCATGCAGGATTTTTACTAATTTATAACCAATATAGCAATTACCATTGCCAATATAGATGTCTTCTTTTCGGGGTTAGTGTGCAACTAAATCTTATCAGGTTTCATCCCGTGCCCCGGTCTTTCCTCTATGTCTATACTCCGGACTCAGAGTCACGTGTTGCCGTCCCCATAGTTACGGTAAAACCAGGAAGCTCTGTTCGCCATTGCAGAACATGAGCGGCACTGTATGCCAGATTCATTCGGCGCACGGTGAGTCACTCCTTTATGCTAACCCTGCCTCGGACAGCGCTAAACTGCAATTCATATCTGTATCTAAATCCTTGAAACGCTCTCCGTGTTCCTCGACAGATGCCACAGAGCGATATCTTGTGCAACCTAATTACCCTCGGACCAAGTGCCAATGCAACTTATAATTCGGGTAAGCCTCGTCATCCCACGAGCGATGCGCACCAAAACAGTCCCGCTTGGCCCTTGAATTCTAATATGAATATCTTGTTCCAGATACTGCCATATTCACCGTCCCTGGGCCAGATTCCGTCTCCACCGCTCTATAAACGTCCTCATTGTAAGTCATTTTTTCTTATTTACTTACGGGCTATGTAATAAACTGCTACGCCCTTTTTGGAATAACAAAATGTTTATTCCTCCAATCTCTGACCTACCAGGTCTCTGTTTACAAAGTGAATTATTTTCTTTAATTTTCTCAGTCTCAAGAATTGAACAATTCTACGGATACGCAAGCCCGGTCCGTTATTTACAAGATGAGCATCAACCAGAATGGTATGCTCTTTGGTGTGCCTATTATTATCTGTGATTAATCCATGTTGTCTCTCGCGACGAGTTGAGCAATCATGTTGTCTCTCGCGACTAGTTGAGCAATCATTAAAACAATTCTCTTTAATATATATTGATTAGGTTGCCTGGCCCGCACCCTGTCCTGATGAAGACCCCACAGCAGGGGTACCACTAATACCTGCAAACTAATGAGGGTCGAAACGTCGACAATAGCTCCCTGTTTGTCAGCTTCACGCCAATATTTTGACATTAAATGTAATTTGTGAATCATGATACATGTTGACTGATGTTTTGAACCGATGGTCTTTTGTTTTGTATATTGAAATTCATATACAAATGCACCTTTGATAATTGGTTGATTTTACTGTCACAATTCCCGAAACCGCACTATTCTCACCTAATCACCTCCCTCCTCCCCCCCTTGGGGCGCTGTACAACCATTTATAATCTGTAATCATTTGACAATATATTGAATATAACCATCCCCATTGTGAATAAAAACAATGAGGACTCATTTATTGTTTCTCTAAATTCTTTTACAATTGTATGTTCACTTTTACACTCACGCTGGGACCCCCCCCTTATCAGTACTATTATATTCTAGGGGCTTATAAGGTGGGTCATGCCAATCACAGCTTTACCCCACCATACCATTGTGTACCCTAGTGTATGTAGGTATTTTAATTGTATTCTAATGTGCGTCTTTCAGCATAGCACTAGCCCTGGGCCTGGTTAGGCAGAGCCCAGGGTCAGAGTCAGTTACCACCAGTACCATTCAGCAAAAAGTTAGGGGGTGCTCAGGGCACAGGATGACTTTGCAACAAGGCCTATAACATGTAGGTTGAGAGAAGGCTTTATTAAACCCAATAAGATAATTTATGCAGCTCACCCCATCTCTAACTCTTACAATGCTGACTCTAAGGAACACCTCCCCCAATCATACAAAGTTGTATTATCTCATGAAAGAGCAACGTGGCAGGATAACAATCTCACCTCCTTTCCTCATTCATTTAATCTTTTCCAGTTCATTTCCCTTCATTAATAGGTCTTGTAGTGGTTGGAGTTCTGACTACTTAATTTTTAAAATGTCAAAGAATCCTCTCTCAGTGATGCTCAATAGCTATATCTTCACAGTAGTTTAGATCGGTATTGCGTTTTTTTTTTTACTTGCTCCAAATATTGTGGTTTGTACTGATATCTATATTCATGTGTATTTTATGTTTTTTTTACCAGTGAAGTACTCCAGGTCGGAGTTGCTGCTTTGGAGGGCACATATGATCTAACAGGAGAGGCGGAGGGGATCTTTGATAAGTGATAAATCACTTTTGTTTCTCAGTGATAACTGCTGCTTTTGTTAAAGTATTTTTCTCTTCCTTGCTTCCAAGCACAGATATCAATACTTTATCCAACCTTCTATATTTCTGTATCTGCATGTCTACAAAAACAAAAAATAGAACATCCGTGGAAAAGCCGATGCATTGCCCAGTGCCCTCTAATACAGACTACCTCCACCAATTTGTTCCAGCCAGCCCACAAAGCACAGTCCCATCACTGCATGTGTCACATTTTCTGCGGTTTTGCCTAAGTGTCTACTTCTAATAACACTGTTCTTGTTACTTTTCCAACCTCTACCTTCCATTAACCATGCAACTAAGCCTACTAAATGAATGATAAACACACTTGTCCATAGCCAAACCTAAAACCAGGTCCAAGCCCTAATGTTTAAGTTAAAACTTACCTTGCACAAACACATACTTGCTGCTTAGCCCAGGAACAAAATATATGCTGTATATTGGCTGATGAATTTGGTTTGTAAACTGTAGTGTAGGACTCAGTGTAGAATCTAGGTGGAACTTGCAAGGGAGTAGGACCATTGAAATTTAACGTGTTTTATTATTTATCTAAAAAATACATGCTGCCCTGCCATATTGGCACAATACATAAATTTAGTCAATTAACTTGTGCTGCATTAAGTTAATCTGCCATATTTTCAATGGCAACATATATGTATATTTTAAAGCTTAGTCCTTTTTAATGCACATTGTGTATGGTGAAAGTGAATGAACTTCATGAATTTTAACTTTTTATCCTGGCGTGAGTCTCCCTTCCATTTTGATGGATTGCCGCCTCTGTTTTTTATATGTTTTTGCTGGTGTTATGCTTTGGGCACTGTGCCATTGCTAATCAGTGCCACAGTGCAAGTGCTCCTTATGTTAAATTGATGTACTAATTGGTGATTCCATGATTGGGTTATTTGATGTACCTGTCAGCCCCTAGTAAAGTGCACCATGTGTGCCCATGGCTTGTAAATTAAATGCTGCTGGTGGGCTTGCAGCACTGGTTGTGCCACCCACAGAAGCAGCTTGTAAAGTGTCTTAGGTCTGCCATTGCAAGGCCTGTGGGCAGTCTAGTACTGCCGTGTCGACTTGGCTAGTAAAGTTGGTTTTAATATTCTGTGATTGAAAATACCACTTCTAGAAAGTAGGTATTTTCCTGACTAACTGTCCAGGCCTGCCTCTGCTAGGTTGTGTATTGCTTGTCTAGTTTTGCGAGTGACAAGGCTGGGGGATTCCAGGAGACAGGCTGGAGCAGGTGGGTGGTGAATAGAGTGATCTGAATCTAGATGGGAGGGAGGAGTTGCACCGGGGACTTGAATAGGGCTGGGCCTTCCCTCTACAATTCTGGCTCAACCTCCTGTGGCTTGTCTGATGTCTCTGCCCTGCACTGTGAAAGGAAAGAAGGAATCTGGTCAACAAAGTGCTCCAGAGCTGTACCTTCCCTCCCCTGGGCTGGCTCCACCTCCTGTGGGGCGGCTGATGTCTCTGCCCTGCACAGTAAAAGGAAGAAGAGAGTCATGTAGACCAAGTGCTCAGGAACTGGTTTGGACTTGGCAGAGGCCTCCTGCTTTCAGAGAACAAAGGATTTGGGGGTATAAATATTGGGACCCTCATCCCAAGAAAATAGATCACTTCTGGAACAAAAAACCTTTTGCCAAGGAAAAGAACCAAGGAAGCTGCAGGAGTTTTACTGTCCCTCTGCCAGTGTGATGTTTGCTGGGTTGGCCTGCAGTGGTTGCTTCATTGCCAAGGAAAGGAGAAGGAACTTTAAGGACTTTCATTATTTACAGAATATTCTCCAAGGGCTTGAACTGGGCTTGCTTCCTGCAGAAATCTCAGGGACACAAGACTTCACCTCCAGTTCCCCTCTGAATTTCCTTGCTGGGAATTCTCAACTCCAGACATTTGCATGTCGCTGGGAGCTGGAAGCAGGATGCCTCAAGAGAAAGAGTATCGCCGCTGCAGCTGAAATTGTCGCATCGCCAGAGAAGCAAGCCTTTGCAGCATCTCTCAGGAAGCGTGTGTTCATCGAAGCTGCCTGCTGTCGCATCACCAGGGAAGTGCGACGCCATCGAGAAAGTCGCCATCGCATCGCCGGAGAAGCGTTTCTCCGGGCCTGTCGCATCTCCAAAGTACAGGGTTGTCACAAGGCTGCCAGGGCGTCTACACATCGTCATCGCATCGTCACATCAAGGGAGCCAACTTCCCGCATCGCAACGGTTCATCGCATAAAAGGCGCCATCTTGCGCACCACAACGGGCCCGCAGGCCGAGAATCTACGCATCACCTCCGCACCGGTAAGGACACAACGTATCCCCTACTCTGTGCAAGCATTGAGGCACGACGCATCATATCCCCAGGATAACGGAACTGACGCATCTCCCCTTTTGCAGCCTTTTGTTTACTTTGCGTTACTCATCCAGGTACTTTGTTGAGAACTTTGTCGCATTGATCAACTTGAAATAAGAAATGTTTTATCATCTTTAAGATATCTTAAGTATAGTATTGTGGCTTTTGGTCGTTTGTGGTCTTGTGTTAAGTCGATATAAAGAATACTTATTTTTATAAAACCTGTGTTGTGTCATCTGTAGTGCTTTCAACGTATTACTGTGTATATTCACAAATGCCTGTCTGCTCGTGCCAAACTACCAAGGGGGTGAGCAGGGGTTATTAAGGAGTGTACTCCCCTTATCCGGACTTAGAAGTAATGGTCCCTATTAGGACAAAGGTGAATACCATTGCCAATTAGAGACCCCCAGATCTAACAGCGGTGATCAGGGAGTAATACTTACCTTGTACTGCATCATTTGAATGATGTATGAGAAAAAGGCCATGTGACAAAGATTCAAAGATTTTGCAGTGAGCCTGGGTGGCCTAACAATGTTACTTTCTGTCTATATAAGCAAGTGTTTGCATTAAAAACTACAATTCATGAGCTTCTTTTCATGTCTGGTATAGTAGGGGAGAAAGGAATAGAGGGAAAGAGATGCAGGCAGATAGAATGGCAGTGAAAGGAGAGAGGTTTTGACAGGGAGACGGCACAGAAGAGGGACGCTGGTGAACAAAACAGGGCAGAGCGGATCAGAACACATGCAAGGAGAAAGGCAAAGCAAGTAGAAAGGTAAAAACATAGAAGAAATACCACCACCTTCCCAATCCTATAAATCAAACGCAGCAATGGGGATAAAAGCCCATCGACAGCTGGTACATGTTGGTTCAAAGGAACCTGACTTTGCTGCTTTGGAGTCATTAGCAACTGACTATCTGGCTTCATACACACTTCCTTGTGCTAAACAGCTTCAAAAATCCCATTCAACATTTTTTAAAGATTGCACATACAAAGGAAAAAACATCACATGTTTTTCATTTTTAGATACCAAGTAGACTTTCACTTCTGCATTCCGCAAAATGCAATGTTACACTCTCAGACAATGTGGATTAAAGATGACACACCGTAATCACTGCTAAGTCTCTAAATATTCCTTCACGGTTTCACAATTTTTCTCTGAGGAAAATTATTATTTGCTGTTTGAAAACTGACTCAATGTTTCTGTGACAAATCAGTGACAAATCTTTGGTCAAAAGGAATTTTGATAAAATATATTAATGTAATAAAAGAAAGATACTGTCATCAAAAAAAGTCTGCCCACTCTAAGCAGAAGCCTGCAAGTCCCTGCATGCAAACACGGTGCGTGAGCTTGACAACTATTTAGTTTTGTGTCCACAGTTCAGACATTGTCTGACTTTTCTGTAAAGTTTTTGATTGGTTCTGCCATTTGTTAAACCCTTAACCAGTCCTGGGAATTAGAACCAAATTCTCTTTGCATATTTGAACTTTAGAGCCCATCCATACAATTTTAAAAGTACATCTACAAGTCTCAGAATGTAACATGCTGTGGGCTTTCAGGTAATGTTACTCAGGCCAACATGCTACTGGATTGTACGATTGCCTTAGATTACATATAAATATATAGAAACCATGCCATTTTTTAAAATAAAACCCTATGGATCCATCTATTGGCATCCCATCCTTCTTTGATTTTTCAGGCTGAGGCGGCAGGCTTAAGCGGCTACTGGTAGAATGACTCCCGGTCCCACAATGCATTGCAAAATAGGCTTTGCCACTGAAACCAGTGAAGTGAATGCAGCAGAGAATGCAAACTGACCCGCCCAAAGTCCACTGAGGCTCAGAACATCTAATGCATCCACTGCATTTTAGTACTTGCACTTTTGCATTTCCTTTCTTAAATCATGGTTAACCAAAGTATCAGAACAATAATTAACAGAAGGGAGATGTTCGTGCCTTGTGTGGGGCCAGTTAAGACCTCTTTTGCAGATATTTTCCACTTCCCGATTAGTCTTGTAACTCTTGCAGACCAGGTTTCACTTTGCATTCTGGTATTTGTAGTTCTTTTTTATGCCATTTTAAATTGAGGCTTGCAGTTACCAGATGTCAAAGAAAAATCCTGGCCTGGATAAGATCCTTAGGCATGGACCAGCATACCTGACAACCTTATAACATTTTCTAGAATGTGGTCCTTCAGCCGAATCACAGGAGTGGATATATCGCACACAGGAATGCGTTGCGTCATGCACATGCTTATTCTGAGAATTACCAAATAGTTTATTAATTTCTGTATACACATTACACCATAAAATTACTGTCCACTTTAACATACTTTATAGACATTAACAGCTTTGTAGTGTGTCCTTTGCTAGCCAATACTCATCTGGTAATAAACTGACAGTTCTATTCTGGGCCTGATGGAGCAGGGGAAATACAGAAAATGGTTGTACCCCCTTCGAAGTGAAGGACCTCATAACTTTAATATTATTAACTGTGTGAAGCACTTAAACTGATCAACAAATGCACCTTTTATTTAAACACTACACATAGGAAACGAACAGCTATTTGCAAAATTATGATTTATCAATAAAATGTGAATTAAATTAACATAGGTTTGTGTTTGCGTAGAAATGAAGAGTAAATTGCATGTATTTTTGTCTGTAGTAGAGTTATATTGTAGCATAGAATGCAGATGGTAAGTAAAATGGCTTTGAATGTCGCTTTTTTTCAGTAATACCAAACACGGGTCATTAGAAAAAGTTGGCCGGTAAACAGAAGGGCTTATTTTCTATACCTAATTTCTGTTATGTTTGCTTTTATATTAGTTCCGATTCGGGTGTGCTAGGCCTCGCCTGAAAAATCGCTGCTGTGAAATGTGCAGAATGGAAATTTCAGTCACGAGCGTATGGCTTATGCCCTCAGTGAGAGATGTCAAGCCCAGCCTGTCCTGATACAAGAGTGGTGCCAAAGAGACTATCCTAAAAGCATGGGAAAGGATGAAAGAACTGAACTCCAGAGGATGAGCAACTTCTTGACTGTGGAAGAATGTTACAAATAGTTTAACAAAGTATAAATGTGAATATTTTATGAAGTCATGTGAACCCCGGAATGAGTCAGGACTTTAAGAACTAGTTTGAGCTAGGAGGACAATGAGGTGTCCACCACCACCTCTCCAATAGACCAATCAGAAGTGGATGTAATCCCTAAAAATTTCAATTTTGGGTATAGAAAGTTAGTGAAAGGGTATAAAAAGACCTTGTGCTTATGACGAAGTGTTGGCGTATTCTTTCGCACCTTTGCTCAGCACGCCATGCTGTTAGTTGAGATGATTTTCTTATTTTATGGTGCAAGAGACTTTGAAAATTTTTGACTTTGAACACTGTTGGGGAAAAGGAACGAGACCGTCGCCGGATACATCTGAGGAGGTTAGAGGGATAGACAGTCAGCTTGGGCACCTATCCTGTGATCTGCGGTTCACTTTCTGGTGAACCACTCTCATCATCGCCCTATGGCCAAGGGGTAATGAGTATTTTCCATTTTCTCATTTCCTTTGTTTGAATGTATTTAAATAATGCTCAAATGTATTTGCCTAATAAAACTTACGTAATTTACATTTCTCGTTAAATAAATTTAGATACAATCTTATGAAAATATAAACTCGAGTCTGTGGTTATTAGAATAAAAGTCATGACAAAATGTTGAAGGTTTTAAATTGTGATTGAGCTGGACTTAATCGCCATCAATTGATTCCTACTAGTTGGTCAAATAGCGGAGTACCTTGATGTTTTTTGGAACAGACGCTAATAAAAATTAAAACGTATATAATGTATGTGGTTAATGTATAGGTTAATAAGGTAACCCGCATGTCTTGCAGCTCGTCTAATGATCACTGATCCAGAGAAAATTGAGTAAGTGAGTGTTTTCGGTGTAATGGGCCCCACCAATGAGTAAATGAGGAGAGGTTTTACCTGGGTTAGTGACAGAAGGAAAGGGTTTTTTATGTTAGACCTACTACATCAGTTTTCTTGGTAGCAGAGTTATGGTTGCTATAGGTCAGTTTGGAGATTGTTATTGATTATTAATGTTCTATGGTTAACAATACATGTTGAGTTCGAATCACGTTATATGTAGTTGGAATTTTAATAGCTTCCGGGAAGTAGGAAGTGAATATATGTGACAAGAGAAGTCACATGGAATTGTGCATTGTTTGATTTCAATTTGGTGATAACACAGGACTGTGTTATGATAGGGAATTCATGTATGCATGGAGTTTAGTGAGATAGCGACAGGCATTCTTGTGAAACTCAGGCATTAATTCTCAGGAGCAGTATAGTCTCTGCATGTGTTTTATACCCAGAGAAACAGGCTTACTTCTTGCTTGAGAGAAGAGAAGGGTAGAGGGAAGTGCTACACTTATCAAACAAATGGTAATCTTGGAAGTTTGGACAAACTATCTCTTTGATTTAGAGATACACACAATAGAAATGTGTTTTGTGTTGTAATTACCAATTTATTTTTTTAAAGAAAAGCTTATAAAATTAGTGCCGATAATTTTGTAAAGGAGGAGTCAGCACACGTAGGAGTAGAGCGGACATCAGTAAGAACTGCACTGGGATTGGACAGTTGCAGTAGAAGTAAGGTGTTCTGATTGGTGCATTAGCGTGGACTGCGCTGGGATAGGAGAGAATACTCGAGCAGATTAAAGAAAAGTTTACGACTTTGCTCCGGCGAATAATTGTGGAAAATTGCCTATTGAGATGGACGAGAAAAAGAGAAACCTTTATGGTTTGCAAAAGTCAAGAATCTTTTTAGGAAAGACAAAGATTGTAGCAAGAGAGGGAAAAGAACTTCCTCCACCAAAAACACCAGCATCTTATAGGACAACTAAATATGGTTAGCACAATTGTATTTGGTTAGAGAATTGGGTGAAATATACTAAAAATGATACAGTATTGGCATTTCCAGAAACAGGTTAGTTAAGCATAGCTATATTCCGAAATCTAAGAAATTAGATGATGAAACTTGAACCGAGACAAAAGAAGCTGTGCACGCTTATTATTAAAGGCTATGTCTAGTATTCAAACAGTATGGTGGATATGAGACCTTGAGTGGAAAGGATACGAGTCACTTTGTATATCGATTTGTGTATGGGCTGAGACCAGAGAAGTGAAATGATTAAGCAGCATATGCTGTGTTGGCAATCCAGCACGGTAGACGAGTTACTGAAATGTGCAAAATATTGTAGTGATGACAGACGCTAGGCAACGTAAGCTCAAAGAAAAGGCAATGTGGCCACAGGTGAAAGTTGCAGAACAGCAAGAAGCTCAGATAATTAATCAGATTAATGAAGCAGGACAGACAAAAATGAAACCTAACATTGGTGAGGAAGAAGGTCAGATAAATATGGTAGAAGCTAAAAAGAAATGGACAGGTCATAGTTGCGAAAAATTAGGGCATTGGAAGAACTAGTGTAAATTACTAACAAAAATGAATACCGAAAATAAATCATTGAATCCACAGGTGAAGAATGAGGTGAGCTACCAATCACCGCCACAGCAACAGGTACTTACGCATGAGAGTCACGTGCCACAGCCACCTCTCCCACAGTGTGTAAATCTGCAAAGGTACAGTACAGAGACAGGATTCTACGATGGAGAGCAGGTAAAGAAATTACAGCGCGCAGCTGCTGTTTGCCGTATTGGCTACGACTGGATGGAAATGAATCTGATGAAAGTTTATGACGGTGCCTAGGAGAGGAAGAGGAGTGCATGCTTCATGTAACTCTAGAGGTAGATCAGTCAGGTCCCTTTGTGGAAAGAAAGGGGAATGGTTTATGTGTTACTTTCCTTGTGGACACTGGTGCTACCCGTTCTACTGTTAGATCATTGGAAATTCCAAACTGTTCTCTCTCAGGAGAATATATCCAAGTTGTACGTGTGGCAAAGAGAAAAATTAAAGCCCCTCGCACACAACCAGTAGAGGAGGTCCCTTTAAAGAGATGCACCATTTTGTGGTGTGTGTTAGCAGTACTGTAAATCTGCTTGGACGCAATATATTATGAAACATGAATTGTGCTATTTACTCTGCCCCAGATGGCATTGCTTTCCAAATATCAGATGACAATGTTTTGTATAAAATGACCAAGTCAGTAATTAAATCAGGAAAAAGTGACAAGCTCCCTGCGTTTGAGGAAGAAAAAATTCCTATTGAATTGAATGGAATAGTTAAGACTGAGGTGTTGGATTTTATACACGAAGATATAACTTTAATGAAAGGAGTAAATCCTATAAAAAGCACTATAAAAGAAGGCAGTTTACCCGAATACCCCACAATACAAACTGACACCTGAAATATTGAAGGTATAACAACATTTATTGATAAAATGATTGAGCAAGGGATTCTAAAATTAATAATGAGTAATCCATGTAATTCACCTATAATGGGACCGAAAAAGCCTAATGGAACCTTAAGAATAGTGCAAGACTTGAGAAAGGTGAATAAAATTGTTGTTCCCGGTTGTCCAATCGTGCCAAATCCTGCTGTAATTTTATATCCAATTCCTCACGATGCAGAATGGTACACAGTCATTGATGTGTGTAATGCATTCTTTTCAATTCCATTACACCCTGATAGCCAAACAATATTTGCCTTCAGGTTTGGAGAGCGTATTTTGGCATGATGCCAAATCCCTCAGGGGTATACTGAAAGTCCATCCATTTTTTTTTCTTTTTAGTCCTCTTCCCACCATATAGCTTCTGCAAATATAAGCAAGAAACCGACCTTCGATCTTAACTTAGGCACCCCAGTTTTCTGCTATTGCATTGGCTGTAGGCCTAACCAGGCCAGCTTCTTTGTATGAAACTTGGTGTAATCATTGGACTTTGGGGTATTACATCAATCTCATTTCTTTGCCCCATACTAGGAGCTGTGACCAGATGTTACACCCAATGTCATTCCAGTGTCCCAGGTCCAATGCGAGCCATACCCAATTCACATAAACCGGAGGCAATGGATCCTTCCATGCCCTACAGGTCTCCCACCGGGCAATAATGATCAGATATATTATTAGACTTTTTTGTATCATTGACCATGAGGTCGTCAAGTTATTATCAACACCAAATATTACCACGGATATATTCAGGTTAACATTGACCTTGAAAATAGCACCAAGAGCGTGTTCTACATTCTGCCAAAACTCTTTCAAAACACCACATTCAAAAAACTATGTGTAGGTCATCCACCAAAGTGGAGTCACATCTAGAGCATTTTGAAGAGGAAAGAGGGGCAAACTTAGCTATTTTCTTGGGGGTATAATATAGTCTATTGATTACATAAAAGTGGTTATTTTTTAGCAAAGCGGGTTTAACCACCTTATATACCATCTGGGGAGAGAGCTCGAACAATTTTACAGCATTGATCTCCAGAGCGGATATATTCCAGACTACATGTTGTGGGGGGGAGAACTGTATCTTCTGCATCTTGCAGCTTCTTGTACCAGTTCCGGACTTCCTTTTTTATAAGGTGTGTGTTCTGGCATTGGAGCTCAATTTCCCAGCTCCCGCCTATGAAAGCTTTCTCTGCAATGCATCAAGAGGGTAGTTGTAGATATTTAGATCTAGAAAAGGAGTCTCCTATTTTCAGCCTTAATACCTCCCAGGGGAGGATCCCATCCGAGGAAACAAGATCAGACCAGACCCGGATACCAGCGTTCTTGATGGGTAGTGCTAGGATATCCTCCAAACAAACAGGTAACCCCAGTTAGTCTCAAATGGGAGCAAAATCGGAGTAGTAGCCTATCCCCCATATTCTCCTGATTCTGTAAAACAAATTCAGAGCTGCTTTTAAAACTTTCAGGCGGACCTTTTTGAAATATCTGGGTGCACCAAACTTAAATATGAAGCCCTCCCCACCTCCCTCAAAGGCAACCATTTCATTTAAAATCTTCCCTCAATTAGAACCCCCGCAGTGCAAAGTAGTGCCCGGATGTTTTTGAACTGAAAGGCAAAAAGAGTACCAAAGTATATCAGTAAGCACAAGGCCCCCTTTCTGAAGCTTGCGCCTTAATTTCTTCCAAGAAACCCGAGCTGTTTTATTAGACCAAATAAAACTTCCAATTTTACTTAAATCCCTATGTGGAAACTCAAGGGAAATGGTGCTAAAAAGTTAGGTCAGTTTTGGCAAGATTACCATTTTTACCAGATTTACCCTACCATATATTGTAAGAGGCAAATTTGCCCATCTCAAAAAAAGGCGATCAATCTCCTTAGACACCCTCTTTAAATTAATCTTAGGAATGCCATCCAAGTTATTTACTATTGTTATTCCTAAATATCTAAATTCCGTACTTGTTTTACCCGGCCAATTGTCAATGTTCCAGATCATTACATCAGTCTTAGAGGCGTTTGCAAGGTATCCTGAATACGGGCCAAATTCCTTGAGAAGGACTTCTACTCTAGGAAGGACTTCAGCAGGACTATCTGTGTACAGCAGCAGATCATCCGCGTATAGGGCTAACTTGCTGCTATACGTATGGACACTAAATGGGACAATTAAATCGTCCAGTCGGATTGCTTAGGCAAGGGGCTCTATATATAAATCATTGACCATGACACCGCCAGGTCGATACTACCCATCAACTGCAAGGTTCATTTCCTGAATAAACCTTCCCGAGATAAACCCCTTTTGGTCTATATTAACCAACTGTGGAACTAATTTGACCAATCTCCCTGCCAAAACGCTCATGAAGATCTTTTAATCAGCGTTAGGCAGGGAGCTTGGCCTATATGAGTCTGCTTTAAGGGGATCTTTCCCTGGCTTTAGATTAAGGACGCTTCAACAGTAAACCCGAAGGTTTTGATCTTCTCCATGTATCAACCCTCACCACAATAAACAGGGAAGATAGTCAAATCGAATATCAACACCAGAGAAATAGGAAACACACCCAACCAGTGAAAAGAAGGTAAAAAGATACAGATTAACAAGAAAAATCAGAGGAAAGTAAAGTCTCCAGCAGCAAGAGAACACACTAACAACCCTCAGAGCAAAGTGCTGGGGAAACTTAAATAACAAACGAGGGTCCCTGAGTACAGAAATACTAAGAGAGGGAGGCAGGGAGCAAAATGAGATGAGAACAAAACCTCTCCTATAAAATACATTTAGTACATAGGTAATATATCCATTAATTTTCATATATCAACATTGTCCCTCAGCAATTTATTTGAAAAAAATATTTCTTATTTATTTTTAGACAAAGAATTTTTTTTAATATATACAGTACAATTTAACATTTGAAATACACAACCGCCCCAATCAACCTGAAGCACCCAACCATACTCACATGCAGCCGAACAACCATACACAATTACACAACAATAAGAAAATTATGCAAAACAATACTCAAAGAGGAAAAAATGCACACAAATACAATAATTATGAACATACAACAAGAAAAAAAAAGCCCAACGCGCGTTTCGGAAAGGACAACTATCCACAAGTCCTTCGTCAGAGCTCAAATGGTAAATCAACAATTCAAGTTATAACCAAAAAAGGGGGGCTCAATCTTGAGATTTTTCAATAAGCATAAATATATTCTCCAAGTATCCTAGACGGACAGAATGTCGGGGCAAAGCTTGCGGCTCCAAAGATGGTAAAACCGCCACGATTCTTGGGGCTTAGGGGCCCTCGGGAAGTATATAGCGGAGACAATATTAAAAGATTCCTGGCTATAAAGCACGATCTAGAGTAAGGGTGGACCAATATTCAATATTCTTATATACTGGAAACTAGTCAGTCAGTCAAATACACTTTATTCAATTTGTTAAAATCATAAAAAAAGTCATAAAAATATTTACATACATGCATATAAAATAGAGCAATTCATATATTTACAGATTCAGTGCAAGACTCTGTTGGACAGATACGCTACTGTTACTCAAAAAATGATTAATAAAAACAATTAGAATAATACATTCGGTGGCGTGTTTTTTGTTTTAATTCTAATTGCCGCCACTAAAAAACTGCCCACATGAAAAGTGATGCAGCTGCTACTCAACATCTAAAGGTGGATGAGAGCAGGTCTGACTTGGCTGAAGCCAGCCTCTCTCAGATTGGAGGTAGATATTTTTTTCTTATTCCCACATAAAGCCCTCAAAACATGATAAAATGCATGGTATCTTCTTGCGAAAAATTATCACAATTACAAGACGGGCCACCTTCTGGTTTACCCCATGATTGGTAACTACCCAAAGAGTAATGTATCAGGTTAAATCTGAATTTAGTCAGTAGGGCTCTATGGAAGGGTTCGGTTACAGTTTTAAGGTATGGCTGAAGTGCAGGGGAAAAAAATAACATAATGCAATCTAACTGTGGGTTTCAATAATTGCTGCTCCTCATGAGCCAATCTATAAAGTGCAACTTAGTCCAGTTAACGTCCTCCCTCCTGATACAAGAAGGCGTTAAAAACAGCTTCGGGCGTCCTATCTGACTAAATGAGTTTCTCAGATATTCAAGCCAGGGTATCTTTTTCGCATGATCCAATCCCATTACATCTTTCAAGATAGCATGATTCAAGGTTATTTCTGGGTTGAGCCAGGTTTTTAACCAGAATATTAATGGGGCTAATTTCAGCTTATCTCGAACGTAATCCAGACTCACCTCTGAGTGGATTGAAAAGGTGGGGGTGGACTGGGGAACAGACAAAATGTATCTTAACCATTTCGATGCTCAGGACGAGCTCAGCTAAATCTGGGAACCCAGCACAGGAGGAAAATATCGCTAGCAGCCAAGGTGTTAAAAACCTATTCTCAACTTTTTGAATCTTATCATGTGGCACATAGCCCCATATAGAGGAACCATATGTGGCAATTGGCATGCATTTTGTATTATAAACTTTTAAAAGAGCCTCCATGGGCCTGGCCCTCAGCCTTTTTGAAAAGCCCATAAGGGCTGATGTGGATCTTGCCGCAGATATGCTTTTAGCCTTGATTTGGGGGGCCCACTTCCCCTTCTCATCAAAGAGAACCCCTAGATAAGAAAATGCTGCCACCCTAGAAACTACCTCGCCATTGGACGCAAAGGGTTTAGATTTACACTTGTGTCTAAGATGACCAACCACCATTGAATGGGATTTTTTCGCATTTATCTTCAAATCCAGACGATCCATAAAGACCCCAAATAGGTCTAACAGTCTCTGGAGTCCCACCCCAGTGTGAGCTAATAAGACTGCATCTTCCGCGTATAGGGGAGGCGGTATAACTGCGTCTCTTACACGCGGATCGTCAACCCCCTGGTACATCTAAATAATTTCCTAGTCCATTAATATAGATGGTAAAAACGAGGGGTCCAGAATGCAGCCCTGTCGTACCCCCCGGTCTGACTTAAAACGGCTCGTAAACCTGCCCTCCTTTGTGACCCTGACCTTTGCAAACAACTCCTGGGGAAGAGACGCCATAAAGTTAAGAGAGGGGTCAATCCCTATCTCCAAAAGGATTGCCCACAACGTATCCCTATTCACCATATCAAAGGCTGAGGAGAGGTCCATAAAGGCCAAATATAGCGACCCCGCCTTAGCTACTGTATATTTGGAAATTAAAAGATGCAGGTTTGATCACAGGTCCAGGGTACCTCTCTTTTCTCTGAACCCGTATTGTAAGTTTGACAGAACCCTACTGCTCTCTATATTGTCCCTTAGTTTGTACAATAAGACTCTGCCTAGTATCTTAATTGCAGTCTGGCAGGGAAATGGGTCTGTAACAAGCGGGATCATCTCGCTGCCCTTTTTTAAAGATCGGTACAATAATGGAGGTGGCCCATGTAGCAGGAAAAGTTTTACCATTAGCAGCATGAAAAACGTTTGTTAGCACCTTAGCCCACAGTTTGGATGAGTGTCTATAAAGATCTGAAGGGACGCCATCCGGCCCAGGGGCCTTGTTTTTTGAGGTTTCTAAGATTGCTCTCTCTACTTCCTCATACTCAAAATGTAGGGGGGGGGGGACAGCTCGGACACCACCAATGGACACCTTGGGGGGCCAGAATCTAAATCTCCACAGACTTCTCTAAAATGACCAAGCCATTTGTCATCAGAGATAACACAGTCCATGACTGTGTCCTCACTCTGAGAAAAAAGGCTGGTTTATTGTCGCCCAGAACTTGCTACTGTCACGCAAAACGTCAATTGACAGTATTTTTTCCCATGCTGCATTTATGTTTTTTTTCCTGTCTGCTTATCATTTGCTTGTACGTCTTTCTCATCTCAGCAATAACTACCTTATCTCTTGGGGTGGTATTCAGTGCTTGTAATAGTGCCCTATGGGCTTTTGTACAGTTAGAGTCGAACCATCTGTGGGGATTGTTACCTCCATGGCATGATTTAATCGTCAAATCATGCGAAATATGTACGCATATAGACTCAAAGGCCCCCATGATTACTTGGTTGGGAGCATTTGAATCCTGGCAAGTCGCCAAATTGCCTTCGATTTTAGGGAGTAGTTCCTCAAGGAAGTTATCAGGTACAACCTTTGCCCACTTGAGCCTTCTCCCTTGGTCCTTTGGAAATATGGCAGGCCCAACTTGAAAAAAGCTGGCCCTGATACCTATGGGGTTGCCCCAGCGCAATACGAGCAGGACCGGGTTATGATCACTATACATCAACATAATTACTTTATAGATCACAACCCTATGTAAAATACCAGGGGTCATAAAAATATAATCTAACACCGAGCCGAGATCAGTGCCCTTAAAAGAACTGCCCTTGCCTCGCCCTCGATGTTGCTTGATTCAAATACGTTAAAATTGGCCAGCAGCTCCTCGAGGGCCTCTCCTGGCTTGGTATGCTCAAAGTGGGGGACCACTGAGCCTACTGGACCCTCCTGCGCTCATACGGGACATACATCGTGTAATACTGTGCCATGCAGTCTAGTGTTTGGGGGTGGAGTTCGGGGGTGGAGTTCGGGGGAGGACAGGAACGGGAGGAGCCAGGGACGAAATATAGGGCAGTTAGAATAGGGATGAGGAATGAGCAGATGTGCATAATAAAGCTCCAAAAAGGAAAGGTAGTTTGTCTGTTATTTCATCACCAAGACACTACAGCTGGCGACGAGAGTGGGATGTCCCGCTGTGCAGCTTCGCGCGGATCCCAGGAGCTTTGTGACCGCCCCATGCGGCACCTGTGCAGAGTCGACGTCGCGCCAAGTGTTCCCCAGAGCGAGATAGCCGCTGAGACCAGAGCCGGCAACCTCGCCGTGATCGTCTGCAGCTCAGTGATCGGAAGCCACGTGGAGTGCAGCAGTGGAAGCGCTGAAGTCGGGTGCTCACCCCAAACACATGGTGTCCTGTGCGGGCGCCGAAATCGGGTGCTCACCCCGAGTGCATGAGATCGGGCAGGGAGAGCGAAGCGGAGGACGCTGAAAGACAGCCCCGTCCTACCTGTGAGCCGGGATTGTCGTGAGTGGAATCAGAGACCCGGGAGCCTTGGTGGAAGATTGCAGGGTCACGCGCAACACAGGCTTGCCCGGTGAGTGTTTAATTGCCGGTGTAGCTGGAGCCAAATCTCATGGACACGATATCTCGAAGTCGGCGGCCATTTTTAAGTCAGGCGATACCTCCAATCCCCTGTCTGAATCCAAAGCGGCCATAGTAAGGTCAGGCGAGCTGAATTGAACAAGCATTGACAAGTGCAAGAGCTACAGTAGCATAACAAGCATTGGCAAGTGGAAAGACTACAGTAACATAAGCATTGGCAGGTGCAAGCTACAACAAAAACAAGCACAAGTACACGCAAAGACAAGCATAGACTAAAGCAAATTCAAACAAGCACTAGCAAAGGCAACTAGAAACACAACAAGCAATGGCGAAGACAAGAGATACCGCGAAACAAGCAAATATGAGAAATGAGCAAAGACCACACTGAACATAAACAAACTCCAAGTACAAACAAGTACAGACAAATGCCAAATCCAAACGCAACAAGCACGAGCAAAGGCAAGTACCAAAATAAACTTTCAGCATCACGTGAAGATAAATAATTAAAAGCAAAGGAACCTAAGAAAATAAATGACCTAGAAGCATGAGTAAACTAATATCAAGTACGCCTTCTCCCATCAACCAAGTGACGGAAAAACCTGCACTAGTCCAAAAAGAAACGCAAGAACAAGAGGTCAACGTTACCACATATCATCGCAGAAGAGTCCCAAACCACCTGCAGCTAGCATGCAACATTAAAGAAAGCGGGAATTCACCGGGCCACGAGTCACACATGGTGCAGCTGAGTGGTAGCCATTTCGAGCTCAGGAGGTCCAAGCTTAACTCACTGAAGTCTACGGAGGCAGTCGTGCTACGGGCGGACCAAATACAGTAGCCACCCGGGAGTGGCGAATCTTCCCAAACCAAAAGAAACTACCAGACACAAGACCCCGGCTGAAGAGGGTCAACAAAGAAGACGGGAAGCAAAGTGAACAGTCCTGTGATAGTAGCAGACTAAAACCTTCCTCCCTCATGGCGGTGGGAAAAGCAACACAACGGTCCAATCCCTGCATTGAAGTGCTACCCCCAGTGACGCAGACCGACAGTCAGAGCTTGGGTCTCCAATGGAACAGGTGGCTGGAAGCACTGGGTGATTTTCTTGAAACAACCGGTGAGCAAAGAGATGGAAAACGTCTACTACTATTACTCCAGCTGATGGGTCATGAAGGCCGACAATTAATCCGAACATTTTCAGCAAAGGACACAGAAACGTATGAAAAACTCAAAGACGCTATGCGCTCATTTCGACACAAAGGAAGACGTGGATCATGAATGCATCGTCTTCAACGTGGCACGGCAGGAACCCGGGGAATCATTGCCAAACTTCATAACAAGGTTACAAAGTCTGGTGCATCACTGCCATTTCAATACATTCACGGACGAGGAAGCAATTCGACTGCGGATAATCAAAGGCTGTTCGAAACCGGACACAAAGCGCAAGATCCTTCAAGGGCAGTTCTTGTTAAGGGAAATCATCAGGAGGGCTGAAGCTGGAGAGTGGGCCAAAGCGAGAGAATCATCAAAAGGATTGCACCTTATTGCGATAAAGGAAGATAAAAGGAAGGAGATACCTCTCATGCCTGTGCATAAAGCACAAGAAACAAACAAAACCAGAAAGAGGGAGGGCAAAGGCAGACTTGAGACAAGACAGTAGAAGAGGCCAAGTGACGTGAAATAATCTGAGTCAACAATACAAAGGACAGTGGAGGATGGCAAACGAAAGACCGGGATGATCCGGGATTATGACAGCCTCACTGATACAACCTCAAGGAGGCACTCACCCTCAAGGAGGCACTCACCCTCAAGGAGGCACTCACCCTCAAGGAGGCACTCAACTTCGAGAAGTGATTCAACCTCAAAGAGTCAGTCAAATCCAAAGAATCATTCAACAAACGTTACAAACTATTCAGAAGAAGCATTAAGTGGGACAGACCACACTAGTGTAACAGATGACAGACTGCTCAACCAGTGAGAAGGAAGGACACATTACAGAAGACTGGACCAGTCATGCCAACCCTGGAAACTGGTACCCAAACAACTCGCTGTTTATCAAACTGTGTAGACAAGTCTGAAGAAGCATCGAAAAGTGGAGACGTCACACCCATGGCACAGATGTTAGTGCGCCCCATAGGCGGGAAGAAGAAACAAACCACATATGACGGAGTGATTCACTCAGACACCGGAAAGGGGTAGGCAAACACACTCAAGAGGCCCGGGACAATGAGGAAACTGAGAGGAGACAACTAATACCATACGAGGGAGATAAAATGTCTTGGGATCAAACAAAAGAAATAAACATGTGGCTATCTGTCTGTTGCAAAAGCACAGAAGACCGTTCGAGACATGTACCCAAAGAAATGTCCGAAAGGTAGCGCCGACTCCAAGAGCAGTTCATCACAGCCTACCAGCTCAAGAGACGTATCAGTCAAGACACACCCAAAAGAAGGTTCTCAAAGGAAATCAGTAAAAGACTCCTCTGATTAAGGAAGACTGAATGTCCAATCACTCGGGTCAACAAAATCAAGGTCACGAAAACGCTCCTGGCATCGATCACCCGAATGCACAACGGAAACAGAGAACGTTCTCCCAGAGCAGCATATCTCATGCCAATGACCCAAAATATTCGATCACCCCGCCACGCAACATGGCATGTCAGTCACAGTTATATCACGACATGAATAACATACCGTCACCCTGGATGGGGTCGGCAAGGCTGACTGAAAGGGCTTACAGAAGGAAGACGAATGCATGAGACATTACCAATCATGTTAGGAAAGGACTGTCTCATCACCCTGTCTGGGACATTACCAACCATATTAGGAAAGGACTGTCTCATTATCCTGCAAGGAAGGCAAAATGTGTTGACAGAGATAGATCATTCTCAAAACACAAAAAGGATGAGAGAGGAACATGCTCATGCCCGCATGGTCAAGGAGTTCAACATTCCCAAACGTGAGTGGGAGCGAATAAGACAAACAGAGCCAAGGAATGAGTCCCAGAACTGAATCAGGACACTCAGTTCAGACAATGCCTTAATGTCTGATATGCAGGACTGTGAACACGAGGACATCAACATTCCCGAACGCGAGTGGGAGCGGATAAGACAAACAGAGCCAAGGAATGAGTCCCAGAACTGAATCAGGACACTCAGTTCAGACAATGCCTTAATGTCTAATACGCAGGATTGTGAACACGAGGACATTGTTGCTTATGACCGAAAAGACAAAGAAGTGAAACCCAAAGAGGGTGCTCTTGTTAAGGTAACAGTAAGATCGACCAAAGACATGCCCACCACTGAGTCGACATTACTGATGCCTGAAGAAAGGACTGAATTTGAGCTCACACCTAGAGATGCATCTATGTGGCTCAAACAGATTGTCCACCGACCTGTGCGGCTGATTGAAGAATTACAAACACGGTAGAAGTTAAGTTAATTTTGTTAAGAAAGGGGTAGATGTAATACTGTGCGATGCAGTCTAGTGTTTGGGGGGTGGAGTTTGGGGGAGGACAGGAACGGGAGGAGCCAGGGACGGAATAGAAGGCAGTTAGAATAGGGACGAGGAAGTGAGAAAAATGTGCATAATAAAGCTCCAAAAAGAAAAGGTAGTGTTTGTCTGTTATTTCCTCACCAAGACACTACACATTGCTACGGGGATGAGTATTAAAACCGCCCAATAAGATCAGCTCGAAATTAATGTTGTGATTTTGACTGAGATTAAATAAAAAGATTCCAGCAAAGCAATATGTTCAGTGCCATCGTCCCTTCCCCAGGAATTGTACAAGTTTATTAGAATAATTTTACAGGTGGAAGAAACTACCCATTCGACTATTAAAAGATTAGGTGACCCAGCCTCTACCAATTCTTGGGTCCCCATAAGTTTAAGGTAGAAAAGGGAAATAAGACCGCCCTTCCCTCTACCTGCAGTGCTTGGGATGGCCGGGACGCCAAAGCTGGTAAAGCCATCCAACCAGAAGCTAGGGGAAGGATCCCAAGATTCCTGAATAGATATTATGTCATAGCTAGTTACAAAGTCAACCCAAGCTGTGTCTGCCCTTTTTTTTCTAATACCGGCCACATTCCAACTTATAATTTTACAATCCACTAACACCTCGGGGATGGGGACACCATGAGTGGCTAACAGTCAGTCGTTCTCTTCAATGTCTGAAAGGGGAGCAAATCGATTACTCAGAACCGGTCCACGGGACTCTAGAAGTGTATAAGTTGACTGGGGGTGAAAGGCCACCGGGAGACCCAGACCCCCATTCAAGGAATATTGGCGACTCCCCAAAGTCCATGCGCCTCCCCAGTCTGTGTCCCGTGCCCTCCTTTCCATAGCTATGCACCGTGTCCCATAGTGTGTGACTGGGGGTGCGTAAAAAAATCCCAAGGGGACAGGTCTCATTTGCCCAGTGTGTAAAAACTCCGAGCCATCCCAGAACAGCCTGTCTGCCAAGTCAGCACTATTGAAATTCACTATGACGCAATCCCCCTCTATTTTCTTTGGGCATTTCCCAATCCAACCCACCCTTCTCGCCATAATAATCCTATTTGAAATGTTCAACCCTTCGCTGCAGGACTCAGCACACCAAGCTCAGGCCTTAATCATCAAGTCAAAAACTGATTCACCCTCTCCCTCTTGTAGTGGAGGAACTCCAATAAATGTAGCCACTAAAGGGGCAGCCTCCGGAGGCAGGTCCAACTTTACTTGGCAACCTCTTGCCAACGTACTAATAACTGGGGATGGTGGTGGTGCAAAACTGGCCAAGAGGCCTGGGCTTGCGGAAATGGTATCTGCGCCACTGGGTACTATGTGAATTTCCCGAGTCCTAGTATTCGCTGAGGCCACCCAGTCGTTGATCGATGGAGATCCAGAGGATCTAACAGCCTCCTTAGGACTTTTACATAGAAACTAATAATGCTAGCAACACTGGAGCATGGCATCCAAAATTACCACTCCAGGGAAAGACACAATAGACACATTGCCTCAGAGTTCACAGGGACTGAAGCCAGCAAGGCAGGTCCTCCACCGGCATGGCGTCTACGGGTAGCGGCGAAGAAGTCAAAATAAGGACAATCATGGCGTCCTTTCATGATTTAGGGACTCTGCCTTCTGCACTATAGATGTAATTGAAAAGTTCACATAATCTTTGTATCAATTTGTACTGTAGGATCTTTTAGACCTCAGTCCCGGCAGCCTTGTTATTCTTGATGTTTTAATAGGAGTTAAGATTTCGCGCTCTGTATTATGGGCCTCCAAGGCAGCTTGGCTAGCCTCAGTTAAAACTGGCAGTTATTTAGATCGCAACCATTTTGGATGTTCAATACTAGGGGAAATCTCATCCATGTATAATTCCGAGAACAGAGAAAGAAGACGTTTCCGCAAATCTTCATGCTTACATAAAGTATCTCCATTCTCGTTTATAACTAATTTGCTTATATTATTCTTATCGCCTTCTGGCAGGGCCTTCCAAGCGAGGAGGGCCCCCGCCTTTTCGCCGTATTCTAAATGCTGCATGTTATGAGCAGACCACTTGATTTTAATTTTAGATTGAAGTTTTCCCCGCTATTCCTGTCGGAGGCAATCAAGATCTTTATTGATTCTCATCAGTTCTTGGGTAGTTGGCTGAGGGATACTAAGCCTCACTTCCTCCAATGTTGCTACCTGCTTTTCAAGCTTCCAGAACTCCAAAAATTCTGCCCAATTTTTGGAGCAGATCAAACTATGTAACTGTCCTCGAACATTTGCCTTAAAGGCATCCCAGACAAAATCTCACGAAGTCAAGCCGATGTGAAGAGTAAAAAAAGTCTGTAGTGGAAGCTTTAAGTGCACTGATTATGTCAGGATTAGAAAGCAGTGCCCTCTTCAGGGGCCATCTAGTTCTGGGATTTTATCTAGCAGTTAAATAGGTAAAAGAAATGGGGGCATTGTCAGAGAGAATACATGGCAAGATGGAAATATTACCAACCTTCTCTAAGCCCAGCCTGTCCGTTAAGGCGTAGTCAATTCTCGATGAGTGGCCGTATTTTTTGCTAAAGAAGGTGAAACCTATTTTATCTCCCTTTTTAGCCCTCCAAACATCGGCCTGCCCAAGATCATGGATCATATTGATCATTGCGCGGCAGATGCGTGGGACACCAACATGATGGCAAAGATTAGACCTGTCCCGTGAAGGGTTAAGAAGAACATTAAAATCCCCCCCGAGGATTATTGGGGTAGTTCTTCCTATTAATTTGGCCTGCATATTACAAATGTATGATGGATCATCGACATTTGGACCATAAAACGAGACTCTTGTTAGTTTGATCCCCCCTATTTGAATCTGTGCTATGATCCATATCCTTGAGAGGTCCATAGATATTGACTGGATAATGCCCTTTGTCCCTAACTTAATTATGATTGCAACTCCTTTGTTATGCACAACCTGTTCAGAAGAGCACAAAGACTCAATCCAATGAGGTGTCCCAAAGATAGTTTTACACTCAACATTGCTCAGATGGGTCTCCTGTAGAAGACAATCTGTGCAGAAGACTGCTCAAGATACTTTAATACTAATCTTTGCCTACGTGGGCACCTGAGCCCTTTAATATTCCTTGATACAATATTAATTTTACTAGTCATTGAGACTGCAAAATCTGTCTTGTAAAAGAGATAACCCCATACATTGTTCTATCAAAAGGTATGTTTTCCAACGCAGGTCTGAGATAGGGATATTTTTTTTTGTTTTTCTCCCAATGCCTTCCCATCAGTGCTCCCCCTGCCACCCCCCACAACCCATGTGTGCCCCCCTTGCACCCCTGGGCAAACCCCCCTGATTCTCCGGGCTTGGCCCTATGGGCGAGGTCCCTTGATGCTAAAAGGAAAACATATTTATTAACCATAGTCCTGGGCTCTCCAAAGCGTCTGCGAAATAACCATTCTACTCATTACGGTATTTACTACACTGAGAATAGAACCTTCACACCCCCCTCCCTGCTCTATACCACACTCCCTCCTCTGATTTTCTAGATAAGATCATCCACCTCCTCGATCTGTCGTATATTATACATGTGGTTGTTCCACATAATTCAGAGGGATGCTGGGAACGTTAAGTGGGCCTTATCCCATTTCACTGCAATAAAACAGTGGGAGCTGGGCAAAAGAATGACAATCTTGACTTCACAAGGGGCAATGTCAGACTGGATAGAGAATGAAAATGGGCTAGAAAAAGAGCTGCATTTGACAGTGCAACTTTCAGAGCTGATGATAGGATTTTTTTCTTTTATAGAGTATGTTAAAAAATTAACCAAAATCTTTCTAAGCTTAGGGTTAGCAAAATTTCTTTTATATGGGTCCCGATGTACTCTCTGAATATCCTTTCCTAGATCAAATTCCTGGGAATCCTTTAAAATTGTATCCTTTAGTAGGGCGATCACAAAAATTGTAATGCCACCCTCCTCAAGGTCCTCTGGCACATTTAGAATTCTTAGATTATTTTTCCGGGCATGATTTTCAAGACGCTAAATATCATCCTTTAATTCCCTGTTCTGATTAGCTAGCTTTTTACCTTCCACCGAGAAGCTATGCTGACCTTCCTTGATTTTTGGAATTTCAAGCTCAAGATGTCAGTTCTCAGAGTTACTTCTTCAACTTTGTGAGCCAGCAACAGCAACTTTGTGAGCCATCACATGAGGACTGAAAAGCAGCTTGATTAGCTTCAGAGGTGGTAAATAGTTTCCCAATGTCGTCTCAAAGCCATCAGGATATCTGCCAGGAATGTGACCCCTATGGTAGAGGATGTATCTTTTCTGGAAGGGTCTAAATTACCTGGAACAACTACAGAGCCCGATAGGACAGGAGGACCCAGGAAAATGGGCGCAACCGCCACTGCTATTGCCTTATCTAACAGAGGATCCGCCGTTACCTTGATTGTCTTGACTCTCTTGATTCTCAAGGGCAGAAAACAGTCGGATATGGCTATATCGGGACGAAAAACCATTAATTGCTCTTCCCATGTGCTAGTTGCCCCTACAGCCCCGGTCTCAGGCGGTATAGGTCCAGGTGGCAAAAGAGTAAATTACCTGCATGTCCCAATGGGGTTTGCAGCGAACTGGTCTGTACACTTAAAGGATCAAATATAAAAACCAGCATGGCATCCTTATCAGGGGAAGTGGATATAACCTTATAAAAAGGTTATCATCGAGGGAGTTACTCTAATTTTTGTGGATAAAACCCTCTTAGCCCTTCCTTTCCCTTTTCCCCCCATTGGTGTTGAATCCTTTGTGTTTTTCCCTTTATGCTGCTTCGATGTAACTTTTACCTCTGTAACTAGAGGAGAAATGCGCAGGATAATATCGATATCAGTGCTGAATTTAGCAACCCTATTTCAAAGAGTGTACCTGCACTCTCTTGTTTTAGTGCTTTGTTGTGAACTGGAGGAGGCAATGGATGGAAAACTGCTGTCTTCCATACAACCTTCCTTCCTTAGAACGCTCAGATACAGTCGAGCAACAGGGGCAAAGTCTGCACTGCCAAGGGGATCCACCCCCGAGCTCGAAAGTCCCGGCAGGCCCATTCGAACCGGTGAAGCCTCAGAGCCCCCAGTGACTCACCCGGAGCATTCCTCAAATCAAAATTGATTTTAGAAAAATTATGATCTACCTCCCAGCAGGACCCTGGCTCTCCCCGACCCAGCTGCTTACTGCCTCCTGTACCGTACTCGCAGGGGCTGACTCTGCCGAGCAGCGCCTGGAACTGGAGGCAAGGAATCCGCCTCCTCCACACCTGTGCCGCACCAATGGCCCACGGCGAGGAAAGCTCCAATAACAGAGCACCGCTCCTTCGATCCAGCAGCATTCCGGTATTTTCAAATGTAAAATCAGGCAAGCATAGTACCAGGAAACAGAGAGAAACGTAAGTAGATATTTGCCTCACTTGAAAAGGCATGGCGTGATAAGACTTCACATTCAACCATCGAAAAACACTTGCAGGACCCATGGAGATTCCCAAGGCACGCATCATACGGGAGCTCGTCCGCGGCTGTTCAGCTTCCAGCCGCCATGTTTCCCCTCCCTGAAAGTCTTTCCATTTTTAATGAGATTCTGAAGAAGTCCCTAGAAAACTTGAAAATGCTTGAGAAATATGTGTGGCTTCAATATATGGATGACCGATTAGTGGCATCAAGAACCAAAGAAGCTTTCATTTCTGATACATTTGCGTTATTGAATCACTTGGCAAATGGAGGACACAAGGTGTCCCAATCAAAACTACAGTTCTGTCAACAAGTAGTACAGTATTTAGGTCATAAGATTGAAAAAGGGATGAAAAAGGTGACAACAGAAAGAATCAGGATTATCAAAGGAATGAGACCCCCCCACAACACAGAAAGAGGTGAGAATGTTCCTTGGAATGGTTGGCTATTGCAGACCGTGGATAAGTGGATTCTCATTGATTGCAAAACATTTGCAGCCATTAACAAAAGTTGATGTAAAGGACTCAATTGTGTTGAATGAGAAAGAGACGGAAGCTTTTGAGCAATTAAGAAACAGTTTGTGAGAAGCTCCAGCGTTAGGAATGTCGGATTATGATAAAGAATTTGAACTGTAATGAAGTGAAAGATCTGGATGTCCACTTTCAGTATTATAAAGGCATGGAAGAATGAGATGACCAAAAGTCTATTTTTCAGCTGTTTTGGACCCAGTGGTAAAAGCATTGACTGGATGTTTGAAAGCTGTAGCAGCTACTTGTGAGAGTCTGGAACGGAGTGGAAGCATTGTGATGGGATACCCTATAAAAGGTATTTGTCCCACATTTAGTTGAAATACTTCTAACCAGAACAAAGACCCAATTTATGACTCACAGTCGATTGACTAGATATGAGAAAGTGATTTTGGGTGCCGACAATATAATGATTGTAAGTTGCATAATTGAGAATCCTTCCACCTTATTGCCTGATGCAGTGAATGCAGAAGTCAAAGATGACGTGGAGTACAATTGTTTGGATGTACTTTAATTCTCTACAAAGCCCCTACCTGACATTGGAGATGAACCTCTAGAAGAATCTGGTTATGTGATGTTTGTGGATGGATCATGTTTTAGGACAATCAAATTAGTTTTGAGTGCAGCATATGCTGTATGTACAGTGGCAGCCATAATAAAAGCATCTTGTTTGAGAGGAATACGTTCAGCTCAAGTTGCTGAGCAGATTGCTCTGATTCGAGCATGCAGGGGAAGAAATTTCCGAATCACTGATCATGGATAGCCAGTATTGCTTTGGAGTAGTACATGATTTCGGACAGATCTGGTCCCAGAGGGAATTCATGACCTCTTCAGGATCTCCAATCAGGAATGGTGAGTTTGTGAAAATGTTGCTTGAGGCGATACAGTTGCCTGAAATGATTGCAGTTGTGAAGTGTGCAGCCCACAAGAATGGAGATGATTATAGAACAGAAGGAAATTAATTTGCTGATGCAATAGCTCAATATTGTGCTAGACCTATGAGTTAATGAATCGGAGAAGGTAAAAAGAACATGTTTCATGTCCTTTAATGCTTACTAACACAGTTGAAACTTGGGGAGAAGTGAGACAATTGCAAGAAGAAGCGAGTGATGAGGAAAAAGATAGATGGATAAAATCAGGTTGCAGACAAAGAGGAGGATTAAGTTTGGGTTTACAGGGATGAAAGACCAGTTGTGCCCGATCTCTAACATGGCACGAATGTACCATGGACAGGGACACATTGGTAACAAACAGACTTGGGATAACTCAAACTTTAGAATCATAGCTGAAAGTCTTTGTCAAAGATGTCTTATATGTCAACAGTTGAATCCGGGAAGGAATACGGTTGGGAGTCTAGGAACAAAAGGAAGAGAAGGAGGTCTTTTTATCAGAATGCAACTCTATTTCATTGAAATGCCCCCGAGTAACAAATTGAGGTATGTTTTGGTGATTGTCTGCTTGTTCTCTCGTTGGGTGTTAGCATATCTGGCAAGAAGTAATGATGGAGTTACAGTAGCCAAACTCTTGCTCAGAGAATTCATTCCTAGGTATGGTTTCCCAGTAATGATAGAAACAGATAGAGGAAGTCACTTCCAGAATGAGATTATTCAACTGATATGTGAGGCATTGGACATTCAACAGAAATTGCATTGTGCCTACAGACCAGAGGCTTCTGGGGTGGTTGAACAAGTGAATGGCACAATCAGAAACAGACTGGGAAAAATGTGTCTAGCCACACGACTCAAATAGACAGATGTCTTACCACTTGTACTCATGAGCCTAAGGAATATACCCGATAGAAATACAGGTTTGAGTACTCACAAAATAATAATGGGACGAGTATTGAGACAAGCATTCGTACCCATTAGCAAACTGCTGAACTGTAACTGATGATCTTATTCTGGTCTATTGCAAAGGGTTGGCTGATGTGGTACATTCTGTGTTTCATCAGGTTGGAACAGATATGAACACTCTTGAAAGACACCCAGCTCATGATCGGAGTCCCGGAGATTAGGTTTGTGTAATAGTACACAGAAGAAAGAATTGCCTGGTCCCTCTCTGGGATAAACCACCCCAAGTGATCCTGGTCACTACCACAGCAGTAAAGTGTGCAGGTGTGAAAATGTGGCTCCATGCCAGCCATACAATGAAAGTTACATAGCCTGAAGATAGACATGAGAGTTGACATCTGGAAATATTGGATACCAGTTCAGCATCTGATACAGATCTGGAATTCTGTTTGATTCATTTTCTGTAAGTCGACATCTGGAAAAATCGAACGCCAGTTTGGCATCTGAAGAAGAACATTTTGAAACTGGTGAAGGATAATTTGAGGACTCTGCAAAACAAATAGAAAATATTTCAAGACAAACTATTGATATTGAAACTGGTGAAACAGAAATAACTCACAGTGAGGATGAACCAACAAGTGCAAGCTTTGGTGAAATTCCTCCTGAAAGAACTGAGATAACAAAAGAGGATCAAAATCCAGACAGAGAATCTGAGATTATAACGTTGAAAGTAAAAGAAAGTGAAATTAGGTCTTCTGAAACAGATTCGGAAGAGAGTGAAGGAGAAATAGGACAAAGGAGAGGTCCAAGAAAGAGGGCTTGGAAAGTGGAACGAGATAACAAACAGAAGTAAAAAGGCCAAGAAAAGGAGATATTTGGCCCAATGAAATTAAAGGACTGAAATTCAAAATAATAAATGTGGATAAATATAAGGAGGAACAAGTGAATGAAATAGCAAGTCAAGACAGTTGATTAAAAGAAAATAAAGGACATTTGCAAAGACCGAAAAGAATAAAAAGACCTAATCTGAAATACAAATCACCTGAATGGACTTATATTGCACTGCCTGATATTGAGGAAGTGGAAAGCAGTGAACAGAACAAAGTAGAAAACTAAGCAGGAGGACTAACAGTTAATTGTGTTATACTGAAAAAGAATGAAGAAAATAGAATAAGGATAATTTGACAAAAAATAAAGCTGGAAAAATCAAAGAAATTTTGAAGGACCAAACAGTAAGCTAAGAGCGGCTGGCTCAAATTACATATTATAGTTCCAAGTGTGGAAAGATACATATTTTTCTTGTATATGTATATATATCAAATAGTTTACTATAGAAGAGAATGAAAATAGAAGATCTAGGTGTAGATTTTTTTCGCAAATGGTGTAGAACAGTGGAAAACAAACTTTTTGATGCCAAGACCCCCCCATCAAAAAATTTTAGGCGCTAGGACCCTGTCCTGAAAAAAAATTCTAGACCCTGGTGGTCCTCATCATTGACAACCACAAATGTTCTCCAGAGAAATGGTCAATCTGTGGTTGCACCTCATTAGTATCAGTTTAACACCCAAATATACAAATAAGCAAATAAATGTGACCAGAGCAGCTTTACAAAGGGCCTTCTAGAGAGCGGCAACACCTGTTGCTGCTTTTTAGTAACTTTTAAACCTTTTGAGTAAAACAGGTTTGTGTTACAATGAGCAGAATATGCAGCAGATGATGGATTATGTGGCAAATGCGGCAGGTCTATAATTATGCTAAAATTGCTGCAGCCGCACAATCACATAATTCCAGTGGCCCTTGGTATAATAGCTGTAATGCATGGTCTGCAACTTTATTGTACAGCATTAGAGAAAAATCATGCTATATTTCATGGGATGCTGACAGCTTCGCATTTACAGCTGAATGTAACTGGAGATAGCTGAACCTCATTTATCATAATTAAAACATGTGTAAGTTTTTTAGGTCTTTCACAGTCATAAAAAAATAACGCACAGCTTCGATGAATAATAAATGCATTTCCCGCTGAGTAACAACCTTATTAAATGTAATATAATAAATTAAACTCTATTATTTAATTCAAGTTTCTATTTTATACTTGCATTACACACATTATAAGATAGACCAGTACAACATGCGCAAAATATTTTACGATAAAATGGTGCTTCCAAAATATAGGAGCGGTTTCCAAAATATAGGTGCTTATTTATAAGCCCGTTGTGCTGCAGGTGCATCATTTTTTATGACTTTCTGGTTGCGCAGAGAGCAGACCCATATTTACGAGGTCACGCAAAGTCCTTTTGTGTGGCTTTTCATTGCCTCCTAGATATTGTGTAAAGCATCGCAGCACAAGTCGATGCGTTGCCTTACATTGCGTGGGGGGGGGGGGCAGTCCATGGGCGTTTATTTTATTTATTTATTTTTGGCATTTGTAGAGCGCACTGCAACCCTGCGGGCATCCTGACGCTGAAAAGATAGCGAGAAACTAAGAAGAGATTATTAAGAATATAAAAGGCGATCTTCAGAAGAGAAGCACTATTGCTAAAAGACAGGATTTTCAAACTTTTGGACAGAGCCAGGTCTTAACTCTTTTTAGGAACAAAGTTAGATTCTGAATACTCCTGGTTTCCAGGGGAAGACAATTCCAGTGGCGGGCTGCTGCCACAATAAAAGCTCTCCCTCCCAGGGTGACCTTATTTGTCCTGGGGATTCTAACCAGACTGGCAGAAGAGGAGCGGAGAGTACGTGTAGGTTCATATCAGTGGAACCTATCCTGAATCAGCTTATGACCCTGCCCGTGAAGTGCTCTGAATACTATACACAGAGATTTGAAGAGGATCCTCTGGGCTACCGGCAGCAAGTGTAGCCCTGCCAGTCCTTGTGTTGTTGAGGACCGGTTTTGCAGTCTGCTTTCCCATGGATTTTGACACATTCTCAGATTTACAAGGATCTGTAAACCTGAAGATGGGTCAAAACAGTACGCTGCCCTAGGGGATGCGCAACAAGGAGAAATATATTTATTTATCTTCAATTGTTTCCTCTTTCTATGTGTAGCACACATAGAAAGATAAAAAGGCCTCCATTTGCTGTTTTTGCGCAGGAAGGCAGGCCTTCTTGCACAAAAAAAATCCTACCATCGATACAAACACGCTTGCACTATGGTGCAAGGGTGCCTGCATTGGCGCTAGGCAACACATTGTGCTCCGGCAGAAAGGACAGGAGTGCACCTTATCTTACAAATACCATCCATTCCTAGCCTTTTGAACTGGCATAGGGCAGCGCAGCAAAAATACTTGCATATCTGCCCCACACCATTTAATTGGAAATGAGACCCATAGATTTTAGTTATTACCAGACCCTATGTAATGCAATTCTTTTACATAACTGTCCCTTCAACACATTCTCAGGGATAGTAAGCACTATGTAAATACAATGACTATTAAAAACAAGCACTTCACAGATCGGTAAACTGTGCACTACCACTCAACATGTGATTGAATCTATTACCTGCACCCGAACTCTCCTGTCCAGAAAAATCAAAGCCAGGCAGACAGCTAAACACACCTTTCTGCCAGTGTGCTGCTGGCCTGAAAGAAATGCAAATGTGCACGAGTTAATCTGCAAATCCTTTACATTTGCAGATTAACTGGTTGTGCACATTTACATTCCTTTCAGGCCAGCACCACACTGCTATAAAGGCATGTTTAGCTGTCTGTCTGGCTTTGATTTCCCAGCACACTAGAGTCCATGAAAAACACTCCAGGGAAAACATGTTAATTACCAGAATCAACTGACTGGGCAGTTTTCTTTAGCAAATGAAGAGCGCGACCCGGTTCCCATTCCATCAGGGTCCCCCTGTGGGTCACGCCTAACAGATTGAATACCTCTGGTGTAGAATGTATTTTTAGTGATTCTTATTTGGTTCATTTTAGCAATAATTATTCCATTTAGACTAAATGCAGAGAACGCTTCTGGAATGAACAATAACACGAATAATAAAAGGACACATAATAATGTAAAATATTGTAACACTGGTGAATAATACTGAAATTCATAAAGATAGGTCAATTAATGCTTTTTCGAAAAAATGCTTTTACAAAGCTTTTATATGAATATGTAGAAACAATGGATGTGCGAGATTGTTATGTATGCATGCAGTTACCTGCATCCGTATATGAGAAAAACAAGGAGATTGAAGAACTTGAAACGAAACTTAGAGCTTCAGGGAATATAGATGAAGCTATCAAAAAAATAGAAGAAGCTAATAAAGAATTGGAATCCTTTAGTGCCTATCTGGATAAACGCAAAAATTATAAACTAATCAAAGATAAACGCTATTACACATTAGAAGGCAAATACCCCTATTTAAAACAGGATTTCTATAAACAAAACCATTACGTAGATGAGACTAGATCCACCCCACAACGGGTTAATAACTTTACGGATACATCTGACTCTGAAAATGAAGGCACTAATGCGTTCTATGATACAGAGGACAATTACAATCAATACAACGGCCCCCGTTCAAAGCCTATTTTATCCAACAGGGGCCTCCGCCGAGGACGCCCCAGAGTCCATTTTCAGAGTCACAACAGGGGAAATTTTCAACAATCTCATCACCAACAACAACCCCAACACCAACAACATCAGGAACCCCATTTTATTCACGAAACACGCAATCGCCAATATTGGGGCCAGGGGATGTGATCCCCATATTCAACCTCTCATCTAATACAATTGACCCCCAGGCAGAATCCTTACAATCGAAAGGCCTTTCATATGTTCCACATGCTCATTGGAACATTTTTGAATTACAAACAGATGTCATTTCCTTTTTTATACGGATTAGACTTAAGAAATATTTTGCATCAATGGAAAATTCCAATGAGACCCTTAGTGAGGCTAGACGACTATCACTGCCGTCTACCTTCTATCCCACTTTAGACCAGCTTGGCCCAGAGGTAGCGGCTTTTGAACTTGTTGTTCTTCAACAATTAGAAAGGGCACTCCGCTTTATACCCAAACCTGTTTACAATCTTAGTAAGGAGGAATCTGAATCACTGAAATCTCTGAAAAACAACGACAGACTAGTGATTAAAAGCTGTGACAAAGGGGACGGTATTGTGATGTTAGATACTGATCTTTATGAATCAAAAATGAACATCATGTTAGCAGATGTCACCACATATTCAAAAATTAATGTGAATCCCTTAGGTAAGATATCCAATAAAATCTTGACTCTTACTAATAAAGCTCTGTTATCTGGAGACATTGATCACAAGGAGTATGACTTTCTGAACTTTCATCAAGGGAAAACAGCATGCATTTATGGCATGCCCAAAATTCATAAAAGCCTCTCTGACCCCCCATATAGACCTACTGTATCGACCATTGGAACAAATACCTAACCTTTATCCAAATTTATAGATTTTGTTTCTGCGCTCACATATACCCAAAATTAAATCCTACATTAAAGACACGGGCGATATGATAAACAAAGTTGAAAATCTAGCCTGTAATCCTAGAACAGATATTATGGTAACAATGGACGTCGAGGCACTTTACAGTAATATACCTCAAAAAGAAGCGCTTCTAGCTACCAGTTGGTTCATTGATCTGTTCAATATAGATTGTCCGAAAGCATTTTTACTAGAGCTTCTACATGTTGTTCTGACAGAGAACATCTTCGAATTTGGTGACACCCTTTACCGTCAGATAAAGGGTGTCAGCATGGGGGCCTCTGTGGCACCTTCGTTTGCCAATATTTATATGGCAGCCTTTGAAACAAAATTCATTCACAACGAGGTAGCCCCTTTTTATGAATCAGTTTCCCAATGGTCTAGATATATAGCCATCTTTTTTATCTGGACCAATGAGAAAGATACCTTATTTGAGTTCCTTCAATGGATCAACCTGACCGATGTTAATTTAAAATTTACAGCTCACCACGATGAACAACAAGTGGAGTTTCTGGACTTAACCATTAAACATCAGAACAACAAATTGATTGTTGATCTCTTTGTGAAGCCTACTGCGAGGAACACTCCTTCACTTTAAGAGTTTCCATCCTAGCTGCCAACGTGAAAGCATCCCTTTCTCCCAATTCCTATGGATTAGGAGAAACTGTACCAATTTAGAGGACTATGACACGCAAGATAGCATTATGCGTCAAAAATTCCTGAACAGAGGATATCCCCATAGACTAGTGAGGGACTCGTTCAAATGAGCAAGATATTATGATTATGACTCTCTCCTTAGGAAAAAAACTTTAAAAGAAAACACCCAACTCGTTTGTCTTACCAAACATTCCACCCTAGATAACGAAGTGAAACACATTGTGAATACAAACTGGCACATTCTCAACTCTAATCCTACATCAGAAGTCAAGTTAGACAAACCATTGTTTGCTCATAAACGAAATAAAAACTTAAAGGATTTAATTGTACTTTTATCGATTTATTGTCAACCATCCTAGGTCTGAATTTGTTCAAAGGTCCATTGACAACAACTTCCCTGTCAAAGGTACAGTGAGATGCTCAACCTGTAAGTCATGTTCGAACATCATGGGAGGTGAGTCTTTTGAGCACAATGGTTGTCGTGTTGATGCAAGAGACATGTGGAATTGTAAGACAGCGAATTGTATCTATTTTATTTTATGCCCTTGTCATCTAGGGTATGTTGGGGAAACATCCAGACCTGTCCAAGTAAGACTTACAGAGCATCGCTCTGCTATCCGTACCAAGAAAATTGCGGCCCCGTTGGTGAAACATTTACTTGAAAAACAACATGCACCAGATGAATTTAAGTGGTGCATTATTGAAAAGAGCAGACTTCCTGAAAGAAAAGGTGGAAACAAAATTAGCAAAAAATGAGAAGTTTTTTGGATTTTTTTTTTCTTGGGACATTTAAGAAAGGTCTCAATTCAGAAATCCCTTGGGAAAATGCAATCCACTAAGATCTGGCCCCTTAGCCCTTCAGGCCTTTGCCTGTCAGCTTTTTATTCCCTTTACTCACTTTTCTGTAATTGTATAGGATTCTTGTCCCTATTATCAGCATGTGTCTGCTTATCCAACGCCCCAACTATAAGGCTACCATTATTTAGCGACAGCAATTGGTGTTGTCCCTTCTTCCTGCTTTTCTTCCAAGTGTTTAGTTTTCTGTATCCTATAAAGAGTAAGGATGATAGCTCTACTGTGTGACATATGCCCTTTTTATAGTTTAGCATTCCTACACATGATCACCTTTAAAGAATGGATTATCATCCACATAATAGCAAATTCATTGCATCATTGCCTCTTTTCATTTTGCTGCTCTTTATACGGGCCGTTTTGAGCAACATGACCATTTAGCTACGCGTATTTCCTTCTAAATGGCAGCCATGCCAGTTGTAGTAATTGGTAGAAAACTCAGTCCGTTTCTGACACATTGTAGCAGTTCTCTTTGAATCCCACTTCATGTATTAAATATTGACGCTAGGACCCTAGCTCACATTAAGGCTCCGGATTCTTTTCTCTTTTAGACAACTTATTTTTTGTTTACATCACGTAACTGTTTGTTTACTTTTTGCCACTTTTCAGTTGATTCGTTCGCTGTATAGGTTCCCACTAGTCTGCTCTTTACCTCGATGACTCTTTCCTACATCCTTCTGCATACCCCGCCCATTGAGCAGCCCATATATACGGCGTGGTTTGCCGCGTCCCTTTGATTCCTTTCCGACCGACGGCACGCCACATCCCGGTATTGCCACACACTGTATCCTGATCTTTGCGTGCTACTCTCGATCAGGTAACACTTCCGCGGACCTGTATGTTCAGGCGATAGATTAGGACTTCACCTTTTAGCTATCTGTGTAAGTGCAATCGCGTGTATTTTATTCAGTTTAATAGCAACTACCTGCAACTGAGTACTATCTCTTCCAGTTTACTAAACTGAGATTCTTGCACATTTCGGCAATGTTAACTCGAGGACCTTCTACTATTAGAGATTGTTTAGCCTAGCATAATACTGTGCTCTCTAGTAACTTTATATGTAACCGACGCTAGCTACTATCATTGATGATTAATAATTATCACCACGCGCTACATATGTTTGACCCGAGCACTTCTTTATTTACAAGCGCCGTGCTTTCTTAATCTGTGCGCTTTTTTTATTTACAGTCATTATCCGGCTAATCATCGCAACCTCCTATTTTATAATTCTATGGTTGGTCTCCGTAAAATACCGACCACGTCTATTGACCTTTCAACTCAGGTAGCTGTTTACTTTTACACTCTCGAGTAATACCAATAGCCTATAAGCAGCTAGTGCAGATTTTGACCATTGGTTATTACTCTTATTTACTCTGTAGATCCTGTATAGCACCATATATTGCTGTTTTTAACTGGACTTACACGGTATCAACACGAAGAATTATACCCCGTGATACATCACCAAAAGGTAAATAGTCATTTATTAGTCCTTTATTAGCTGCCATAGGATCATAAGTAAATATGCTTCAAGTTACAAAACCGGATCCGCTAACATCTATCAATCTTATACATATTTTGCAGGTCACAACCAAGAAACCCTTGAAAATTAGAAGTTTTTATTCTGTGCTACTTCAATCAAGAACATTGTGAACCTTTTTTAACAGGTACAACAGTCTTACCTGTAACATAGCATACTCAGTTCTACCTATATATTTACGTGATAGGATTTATCAGTATATAGACAAAATAGACTGGTTTAAATATCTTTTAAAATATAAATGATCATATTCTACAGGTCTCTATATCTGCGCGGCAGCTTTTGTGCTCATGTGACTTAAGTTTTTTCATCATGTCAATTCTGATATGTATGTAACTCTCTGTATTCATATGATGCGTCACATGAATCTGTATTTATCTTTGACATAGAGATTATTCGTTCTCTAGGTACATTGTGTTCTTGTCACCTACTAGAAGATATCAGTGTGTTGCTTATTCCTGGTTCCAGTAGTAAGTTGATACTATTTTCTCTCATAACAACATTGTATGTTATTATCTGATCAATGCAGTTGTCATAACTAATCTCTATATACATAGATATGTCCTTCAAAATCAATTTTTGTTAACAGAACAACTGAGTACTTTACAATCCCTTGTCTTGAAAAATGTTGATCATTCAACTTGTTAGACACAAAATATGAATGTTGGGTCTTTGGGTTTTAGGTCATAGGCATTATGTGATGTAACTACATGTGTTATAACATCGTACTGTTTTTACAAATTGTACTTACAATGTATTGAATTTGCTAACATAGGCCACCATATTATTGTTGTTTTTATAATGTGTTCTTTATATGTAATTACAGATTATAAACTTGTGGCTCCTGAAGAAGGTTTTTTCGCCGAAACGCGCGTCGAGTACTGTTTCTTCACCCTGGTCACGGGCACCATTAATCACTAAAGGGTGTCCCCTTTTTTATGTATAAAGATTGTATATTGCGTTAATGTATGTATTAATTGCAAATAATGTTACTGTACTGTCATAATTTGAACTTCCTGTTCTTTATATGATTTTTATCAAATATATTAAAAACATGTTTACCTTTAAATTAATGATTTTTCTATTTTAAATTTGTCTGCCTTTTACTATTACCACTGGGCCCACACAATTTGTCGTCTACTAGTGAGACTGCCTAGGAATTTTTTTACATACACGTTACCTGCATCCGTGTCAGAAGGTGTAACATATCATCACCTTCCTTTGACGTATCGAATAACTTGCAGTATATAGGCTAGTTAATTTTATAAAACAAGCAAATCAGAATACTATTATTTTGACATGAATTATGTTTTTGCTAAAATCTCTATAGTTCCTGGACTAAACAAAGAGAACTCTGGTAAGGTTTTTGGAGAATTTCCTAGAAACGAAAGACGTAACCCTAGAATATGCATTTAGACATAATCTTACCTGTAAATAAAGGAAAGACGAAAAAGTATTTCTAGACATGGTGGAAGATAGAAGGGTTAAATTCCAAAGAAAAGCAAATGGAGAAAAGATGAACACCACCTTGGGGTTTTGAGGAAGGAAATTATGATAAGAGTAATACTAATGTAGCAGTAGGATTAGACTTGCCACAGCAAGGGAAATTGTGTACTCTTAGACATAACACTATGTATGACAATTATTTCGTGGGTGCCAGTGAATGCAAAGACACATACAGAATTATAGGGGGACGGGGATTCAAAGGAAGAAAATATCAAGTATTTCCAAGGATCTATTTTATATGTGGAAACAAAGCTTATTACAGGTTGCCAGACCATTGGTATAGTACATGCTACCTAGGCCTGGTATTTCCAAAGATATTTCATGTAGAGGGACTAAAGGAACTCACGAGATAGGTATACCACTAACACGTAGAAGAAGGGAAGATTTCTCAGAGATAATTGATATTTTTGGAGCACTGATACCAGCAGTGGGTATATCATTAAATGCAAATAAGATTCGGAAACTGTCAACAATTGTGGATCGTTTATCAACGAATACTACAGGAGGGTTCTTAATGGTAAATACTGAGATGGTTGCTACGAGAGCTATGTTGATGCAAAAACGACTTGCTCTTGATATTCTTTTTGGCAAAAGATGGAGGAGTATGGAGTGTTGAAAGTGCAACATTGTTGTACTTACATTACTGACAAAAGTCAAAATATACAAAGATAGATTAGTAATATTACTGAATTGTGTGAAGAAAGTATTCCACTCGATGTTGATCGTGTTCTGGAGAAACTTGGTTTGAGTTTTTCCGCGGTAAAGAAATGGTTTGCAGAAATAGGTAGTTCATTAGTGGGAAAGATACTAATACCAGTAACTACAGTAATATTAATGACATTGATGCTACGATTATCCTGTGTATGTATTAGAAAAAGAAATGCAGAAAAAAAAGCAAATTGAGAAAATCAAACAACGAGAACGAGAAATTAGACTAGAAGAGTTTAAAGAACAATATGTACAACAAATTTAAGAGAAAATGTGAAAAATACTATTCTTTGAGCTAAACAAAATGAAAAGGGACAAGAAACATGTTTGATAAATTGGCAGAGATAGTTTTGTGACAATGTTAAAAAATTAAAAATAAATAAAATCACCAAAGGGGGGAGTTGATGAAGCAGGGGAAATATAAAAAATGTTCGTACCCCCTTCTAAGTTAGCAACCTCATAACTTTAATAATATTAACTGTGTGAAGCACGTAAACTGATCAACAAATGCACCTTTTATTTAGACACTACTTGTAGAAACTGCTATTTGCAAAATTCTAATTTAATAATAAAATGTGAATTAAATTAACATAGGTTTGTGATTGCGTAGAAATGAAGAGTAAACTGCGTGTATTGTTGTCTGTAGTAGAGTTGTATCATGGCATAGAATGTAGATGGTAAGTAACATGGCTTTAAATGTCGCTTTTACCAGGTAATACCTAACACTGGTCATAAGAATGTTGGGCGGTAAACCGAAGGGCTTATTTTTTATATCTAATTTCTGTTATGTGTGCTTTTGTATTAGTTCCGATTCGGGTCTGCTAGGCCTCGCCTGAAAAATGGCTGTTGTGAAATGCGACGGCACAAAAGAAAATTAAGATGGCCCCCCCCCCCTCATGTGCAGAATGGAATTTTCAATGACGAGTGTATGGCCTATGCCCAGAGTGACAGAGTTCAAGGCCAGCCTGGCCTGCAACAGGAGTGGTGACAAAGTGACTATCCTGAAAGCATGGGAACAGATGAAAGAACTGAACTCCAGATGATGAGCAAATTCATGACAGTGGAAGAATGTTACAAATAGTTTAACAAAGTATATATGTGAAAAGTTTATGAAGTCTTGTGAACCCCGGAATGAGTCAGGATTTTATAAACTAGTTTGAGCTAGGAGGACAATGAGGTGATCACCACCTCTCCAATAGATCAATCAGAAGTGGATGTAGCCCCTAGAAATTTCAAATTTGGGTAAAGAAAGTTAGTGAAAGGGTATAAAAAGACCATGTGCTTATGACTAAGTGTTGGCTTATTCTTTCGCACCTTTGCTCAGCAAGACATGTTGAGATGAGTTTCTTATTTTATGGTGCAAGAGACTTTGAACACTGTTGGGGAAAAGGAACTAGATAAAATCTTATGAAAATATAAACTAGAGTCTGTGGTTATTAGAATAAAAGTCATGACAAATAAAATGTTGAAGGTTTTAAATTGTGATTGAGCTGGACTTAATCTCCATCAACTGATTCCTACTAGTTGGTCCAGCGACAAAATAGCGGAGTACCTTGATGTGTTTTGGGAACTGACAGCTATTAAAAATTAAATATATATAATGTATATGGTTAATGTATAGGTTATTAAGGTACCCCGCATGTCTTGCAGCTCATCTAATTATCACTGATCCAGAGAAAATTGAATAAGTGAGTGTTTTCAGTGTTATGGGCCCCATTGATGAGTACATTATAAGAGGTTTTTCCTGGGTTAGTGACAAAAGGAAAAGGTTTTTATGTTCCATCCGCTGCATTAGGCCCAACCCTAGCCTAGGCTTTCAGAGTAGACTTACTGCTTTTCTATATTCGGAACAAACAGAAGACTACGTTTTATGGGCTCATGGTCAGGCCTTAATGCATTTTTGCCATGAGATCTACCTAAAAGAAAAAATAGATATTATAAGCAATTCTTTGTACAAAATGAACATGCCCAGATGTTAGATTTAGAAATGTTCCCTATTATATGACTTAGTTGCTGACATGACTTTATGAAGTAATTAATTGGAGGTCCCCCAAATATAACATGGAATACTACATTCTGGGTAGGCATATTTATAGATCAACTATTTGACAGAGTCCCATCAAGTTTAAAATGATGTTTGTTACTTATTTTCCCTAATAATGCTAAGCAATCTTTCGAGTGCTGCATTTGAATGAGGTATTAAAAGTACAAGCTCTGCAACCTTAAAAAGCACTTTCAATCGCATTTCATGACTTGTGCAAGTTACAATTATACTTTGCAAGCAGTACCAAAAAATCTCCATCTGATGACGGCAACTGCCATCACCATCATTAATGAAGGCGTCCGTGAATGCAGATTGTCCTATTTACTCATCGGAAATGGTTTGGTAATCTGAGAACTGATCAAAAAAGCTGCAGGACATCTTCTGAAATTCTGAGAAGGCTGGAAAATCATAATACACAGTTTTATACATTTGACCAAGTAGCATTTATACGGTTTGTAATATTAGCCCAATCTGCATTGATAATTAGAGGATTAATTGGAAATGTATTTTTGATATACTGAAGACTAAACTTAAAGTACTGTTGTACTACCATGAAAACCTGCTTATTCTTAGCTTACGAGATGTCTCCATCATTGAAAAGTTGAAGGAGAAGCGTTTTTTGTTAGAAAGCCCTAGGAAAACATCTTCTGGTGACTTGCAGATGTTTTTATCATTTACATCAATACCCCACAGAAGAGTTGTCTTCAGGATCTCTGGCAGTATGATGCACTGCGCCAGCTTCTTGCCTAAATACAGCATGGCTTCCTGTAAAATATGGATGCATGGTTCTTGTTGCTGTAGGATAGTGTTGAACCACATAAAAATTGTCAGTGCCGATGAATTAAACAATAAATGGACCTCTGTTAAAGGATCTCCATCCAATTTTTGAAGATTCTGAAATCTTACTTAACTGAATTTTGAACATAGTAAGTAACACTTAGAACCCTTGTGTTCATGATTAGTGCCTTTTCAACAGTGTGCCAGTGACAGCCATCTAGTTGTTACATGCTTTAATAATTTTGGGTACTCCAAATTGCATAACTCCATGGTCTACTAATGCGACTTTTCTTTTGGTGCTTCTTTTCAAACCAATGAAAATAAAGTCTATTGTATACTCTACATTGTACCCTGTAAAAGATGTTTAGCCATCATGGCCTTCAGAGGCCATTTTAAAAACAAGGTGGCAGGGATATCCAGACAAAGATACTTCTGAACTCCTTCGCAAGTCTGGTAGCCGGTGAATTTCTACCGCCACTATTAGCGACTGTTTTCAACACTCTCAGAAACACCATTTTTAAATGGTATCTGATCATGCTGAAACCTTCCTTTTCTAGCAGAAAATATGGATTCAGCATGTGCTCCATGTTCTCCAGATATAAGTCACATTGAATAACAAGCATTGACATAGCCAATAGGTCTCGCCTTTGGGACCTTATACGTGTTTAGTCATGCAACAGTTGATGTTGCTGCACCAAGGATATTGTGATGGATAACTAAGTTCCCAAAGGTGAGACCTATTGGCTATGCCAATCCTTGTTGGAACTCAGGAGCAGCAACATTGTCCTGATGTCACCAGGGCTTTAAGAGGAAGCTTTTTCAATGTTATATACAAGCCATAGTTGCTGCTTATTTATCCTATGCAACTAACAACTATTGACAGAGCCAATAGTCCTGACTTGTAGGTGCCATGTTACTTGTTGTACCGTATATATCTAGATGCAATGACAGAAACAGCAAAACACCAGTCAGGTGGCACATTATGCTAAGCACAAACTTTTAGGGTATGTGTTTTTAAGCCATGCCCCTAATTACATTGACCTCGCTCCTTTGCGAGACTCCCCAGTTTTTTCATCACACTTACAGCCCTGACAGTAACTGGAAGTTGCTGTAACCCATGTGTCCTACTACTATTATAGAGCGCTCTGATGCCATTGGGCCATGTCCATGCTAAATTAAATTGCAAAAATAAAATAAAAAGTCTAAAGCACCCGAGTTGCATATTCTTCATCGTGGAGGTTATCTGAACATTAATTTGCAGTACAAGTGTTTTCTCTCATCCTCGCAGATGTTCTGCATCTCTCCTCACTGCCCCTTCCACCCCTTCTGAGTCTGGAAGCATGGCCTGTGTGTATTGGGTGTACTCCAGTGTGATGAGGGAGCCCTGTGGAGGGAGGGGGAGAGAAGGGAGGATGCAAGACAAGCTTATGGGATATCTAACTGTGAGAAGCCTGCACCAGCTGCTGCCTTAACTTTGCTGCAACGAAGGGGGTCTGCGCGCACTGCCCTGCGAGACAAGGGGTTCTTTTGGAGCACACAGCTGGGGCTGAGGGCCCCCTGCAAGCAAAGGGCGCACATGCCCATTCACAGATGCATCCCAATCAGCTCTGACTGACTGAACCTGGACTTTTTGACTTTGTTTGCAAGGAGCGTGCGGAATGAACAATGCCAAGCAGAGAGGTGAGTCAGGCTCCGCGCAGGATTCCATTGCGGGGGGTGCATCGTCTTAATTCAATGATGAGCAAAAGATGGGGGATACTTTGCCGTGGGAGTAACCTTAGATTTCTAAACCTAAGTTTGCAGCCCTTCTAGCCTAAAGTGTGAACCTTTTTAGAGTTTTGGGGGCAGGATTGGGTTAATCTTGATTTCTGCTTGAAAAAGATATGCGTTTAGTCATCTACCAAGTAAAATGTGGTCTTCTCTAGATACTTCTCGCTGGTAAATCCAGCCTCGTGCTACCAGTTTTCTGCATGAGCAACCAGCGTGCGTGCCTCGCGCTTAAAGTAAAAAGTATCGGCAAAAGTGAAAGTTTCTCCTGCGTAAGCAAGCAGCTCCTGGAGCGATAATTGCTAACACATGGCGCCAAACCTAGCTCCAGCAAGGGAATCCCAAACAGAATCACCTCATGGAGCGAGGACTTGTGCGATTGACACTACGGCTGAGTTTAAACCACCTGGGAGGACTCATGAATGGAGATGTATCTCATGGGTGACATAAGAAAAGAGCTGGTATGAAGGACCGTGGCTCATTTATGTCTCTGTAAAAGAAAAAGATCATTTCAGTGTCCAGTACTGTTGGCAGGCGACCTCAATGCCCAAATGAAATTGCATTGAAATTGTGGTGGCACGGGATAAAGTGGCTGTTCCTTCCTTTGCTGCTGCCGATCCAGTTGCCACGTTTTGCTCTGACCACCGGCATCGAGCGAGCGGGATGCGGTGGTGCTGCGGCAGAGCTCACGGCTCCCGCGGATTTTGGATTTTCGCCGGGAGTGCTGACCGGCCGCAGGGCGGCCTTACGTAGGTTCTTGGCCCCCTATTGGTGCTCAGCTCGACGGGCATTGAACTACTGCTCCACCGACCTCCACCTCACCTGTGATTTGCGACCGGTGAGTTGGCCACAGCCTCCAACGTTCTCCGGTGTACTTCAGCGGTGGAACTGCGGCAAGCAAGAGAGCACAATAGAGACAACAGGGACAAGGACACAGAAGCGGGTGAGAACTGCTTCCCCGTGGCCCCCGCTCCCGGTTCCCAGCGCCCAGCTCCTGGCTCCTGGCTCCTGGCTCCTGGTTCCCGTACTCTGGGAGCTTGTCAAACTATTTCCTAGTACTTGCTAGTACCTCGGAGCACCCCGATCTGCTGCTACCGCCCACTGCTGAGGACCGCTGGGGAGTAGGGGAGCGGCACGAGAGTGGTACATCTGTTGGGCAAACAGGGTTGTGAACAAGGCTGTGGGCCGAGGGGTGGGGGGGAAGCCCAGGCAACAGGCACCAGGCAATAGCATGCCACAGAAGGGAGGCAACAGTGCACGGCAGAGAGGAGGGAACAGCAAACCGAGCAGTGAAAGCGGAGGGAAACGCACTACTGGTTGGGGTGGCCCGGCAGTGATCAGTCACAGCTTTTAATCACCGGCCGCAGTACCTGCTCCCCCCACTCACGACCCCAGTGAAGACAAACATTGCTGCTGTTGAACAGCTGAATGAAAGATCCGCTCACAGCCCATGCTTTTCCAGCATCCCCCTTGTAAGTTTGTTGGGCTAGAGATTGTTGGTGTGGAGTAAATCAGATCTAATGAATACCATAGCCCACTACATTGTGACACCAAACTTGACAAGTTGAATAATTTGATAGCAACAGCCCAATCAAAGTACACACTGGAACAAAGCCCCTGCTCCTGTGGCCCAATCATAGTCAAACTGAGCCTCCTTTCCCAATCTTATATAACAAATACTGGCTCTTAAAGAATCAGGCTCGCTTTCCTCCAAAGTTAAATCAGTTGAAAACAACACACATCAATGCCCCGTTAAAAAAGTAGATAAAGAAATACATAAAGGAAAGAATCTGGAAGAAGCAAGTCTGACGTCAAATATAATCAGTCCCAAACAAACAGACTACATTAACTAGACGCCAAAAAAACGGGATAGGAAAGCAAGGAACAAACAAATAGCAGGGAACACGGAGGAAGGGGTAAGATGGTTCGCCATATTCACCACAGCTAAAAGATAGGGGCAAACAATAAATATGACAAAACTATCTGATGATCTAATTGACCAAATACCCAAATCACCAAGACAACAGCTCTTACCAAAAAAAGGAAGGGAGGTCCTACTTGCGAAGGGGAAAAGCTATCTTTCTACGCGTAATGTAATAGAGCCCACAGGTGACATAAGTAACAGACGTAAGCCTGAGGTCGAAGCTGGCCCACTCCACACAGACAAATGCCGTTCCGGCAAATAAACCACCCGCAAAGGAAGCGCGAGTTCGCCCCAAACAAGTGGACTCAAAGGGTCCCCTTGGAACTCGGAGACAACTCCACAACACACAGAGGTAGGGCAAAACAAAAAAATCTACATCAACTGGGCCAAAATTCAACGTTAATCTGGAAAAGTGGCCCGAATGGAATAAATGTTCCTCACAAGGCAAAGAAGAATCAAACCATAGACAAAGCATGATTCAAGGCATGGCACGTGGGACCAACAATCAAGACCAGCTTGATAATATAAGTAACAACCAAGAGGAATTATCCGAAACCGTTAAAGGTACTGCAAATTTGAAACTCCAGGCAGGGGGAGAAAAGAGCTTACCCCCTTCCGCCGACATAAAGATCCTATTACATCATGGAGGTGCTCTTCACTCCAGAATATGAAACACAGGGGATGCATGACATTCTCAACAGGGGCAACATATTTAAACTCTACGCCAACATTCAAGGGCTACACCACTTAACCACAGCGGACCTACTTTCGGTCGAATTCTGCAAGCAAGAAAATAACAACACACTGGAACAAACACTTACAACATGGTGAACAGAGGAGATAGCACAGTTAATATTGACCTCCAGAGAAAGGTTCGAATCATGGGGCATAAAGCTCTCAAGACCAGCAAAACCACGCTACCCAGGCCCACTCGAGGAACCACTGGCGACGAAGGGCAAAAGGAAACACTAGCTAGACAAAAAAGAGCAGGCTCTTTCAGTACTACGGAACGCAAGAGGGAATAGTCCACCACCGGCAAATCATCCTTTGACCAACTTAGGAAAACAAGCAAACACTAAAGACGACGCCGATTACTGGCGCTGGCTAACTGGTACACTGAACAAACAGAAAGACAATTGACCATGCCAAAAACCATCAAAGGATAAGAGTCAAGAAACATTCCATTTACTAGAACATAGCCGGCGCCAGGAAATAGCAGGAAGACGGTCTGCCCCTCTACAATTGGGCATCATGCGACATCATCGCCCTTCAAGAAACATGGGCACTAGAGGGGCTACCACTCGTTGGGTACACGCACTTGAACACTCCAGCAGGAAAAAACTGCAAATATGGTCGCCCAAAAGGGGGGATATCAGTCTACATCTCGACGGACATCAAAATCAGATCAGAGCAAATAGCCCCGCTTGGGCCAAACATGCAATTAATAAAACTGTCTCTTCCTTGCCAAGCGACCCTGGTATTACTAGTGAACTCTTATGTACCTCCTACGTGAAAGAGAAACAAGCCCAGCTAAATCAGCTAGTAATTTCAATTAGTGATATTCAAAACAACAACCTCACCTAGGAAATCTTAACAGGTGACTTCAACTCAAATCTAATCCATACACCAGGAGGACGAGAACCTAGCTGCAGACAACGAATTCTGGAACGTCGACACCACAAAACCATCTTAAAACAGAGTGTCACAATCCAGCTGGTCAACAAATGGTAACAACCTTGGAATATCTTGGAGTACGGTTCCTTAACGGGAGAACTCCAGGTGACAACCCCCCACAGCATACTCATCTAGGAACCTCAACCACTTCAAGACTCGACTACACAGCAGGCTCACTTCCACTATTGCCCTTTGTTCAGCAATTTTCAATTGAATTTACATCAAAAAAGTGACCACCAATACCAGCATACCCATTTCAACTTAAAACTTACCAAACATCATAACACCAAGACAGTTGCAGAAAGTTCCTTCTCCACCAACCTGAAACGATTAAATTGGACAATGGCCAACATTGAAGATCTTCAGGTAAAAGTACAGAGATTAAAAACCGGGAGTGAGACAACTATAGGTAACCAGATACAAAAATGGGAGAACTTCACGAAAGAGTTAACAACAATTATGTCCACTTCTCAAAAAAAATTACGGCCTTCGACTCACAATATCCCACTTCCAAAAAACCTGGTAAAGCTCAAAATAGAAATAAAGGAGAAACGCAAGAGCATTAAAAAAGACAACTATGTCAACAAAAGACTACGCCCAAAGACAGAATCTTAAGAAAGAGTATAAAAAGAAAATGTGGGAATATTAAAAAGATCCCTGAAGGACGAATTCTGGGCAAAACTAGTCTGCACAGCAAAGAACAACAACTCAAGAGAATTCTGGAGGATCATCAATGGCTTAAACCATCCTATAAACTCAATAACATCAAATGTCCAAGAAGCGGACTGGGCTGCGCTAATAATACAGAGATTCTCGGATGTAACACAAGATCTGCCCAACACATGTGCAGAACAACAAAATAATAAAAAAGGTCACACAAAGAACAGCGAGCTCCATAGCTAGTGGCAAACATATAACCCCCTGTACAAATGCAGCATACTCGAAGGAAGAATGCAGTGCAACTCAATCATCAGATGGGGATCAATGGACATCAATGCCCCATCAAGAAGATGCACAACCTCTGGAGAACAATGAGACAGCAGACACGCTCAGACACCCAGGCTTCTGCGAGGACGACATAAGAAGAATACTAAGGAAGAGCCGCTGCAGTGGAGCTCCAGGCCCGAACGGCATTCCCCCAATAGTTTTCAAAGCTGACCCGGACTTCTGGAGTGGAAGTTTAAAAAAACTATTCGATGAGGTAGAAATTGAAAATCAAATTCCATCAAGCTGGCAAGGCTCAATAATCTCACCTATCTTCAAAGGAGGAGACCGAACATCTCCAGCAAATTATAGACTGATTGCTCTCCTAGATGTGGACGTGAAGTACTATGCATCCTTACTCCTTGAAGATCTGATAAGCTGGTCTGACACCACAAAGAGAATCTCACCGAACCAAACAGGCTTCAGGAAGGGGAGCAAGACAATGCCAAATGTCCGGTCACTCTCAGTGCTAGCCGACAAATACCTACAAAGGAAACAGCAGCTCCATCTCTGTTTCAGTGACCTAAAGGCGGCCTTCGATAGCGTAGATCACAATATCCTATGAAGGAAACTGCGCAGATGGAATATTCCGGAAAAAATAGTCAGAGGAATTTTACTCCTTTATTCCAACACATGGATTGAAGTAAAACTGGGGAACGGAACACGGCTCAAGAAAAATCAATACCAGCAAAGGCCTTAAGCAAGGCTGTGTTCTGGCCCCGCATCTCCTCAATCTTTATGGCAGAACTAGCATCAAGCCTTAAAAGATCTCATCCCATCCACCCAAACTATGCTCCTTACCTCCAACTCATTTATCCTATGCGGACGACATTGTACTGATGAGTTTAACTAAGATTGGCCTTCAAAGGTCACTTGAGGGGCTGGCGGAATTTATAACCATTAACAGCCTGGAGATAAACACAACAAAAAGCAAAACAATGCTCATCACCAGACGACTGATAGTCAATCAAAACGTCCAACTGGAGGGAAAAAAGATAGAAGCTGTGCCTAACTATAAGTACTTGGGCTTTTACTTCGATAACCAACACAATCACCAGCAGCAAAAAACCTACATTGTGCATAGAGCAAACGGGCTTTTGTTCGCCTTCAGGTCTCTAGCAAAAAAGCTCAATGGGCCATCATACAAACCTCTACTGGTAACAATAAAAGCAAAGGTGCTCCCAACACGGTCATACAGCAGCGTAGCCCTCCATGGGAAAGATGCGGATCTGCTGAATAAAGTACAGACTGCTCTCTACAAATCAACCTTCCAAATTCACTGGGGAGCTTCACCAGCTCAGACCAGATTAGAATTTGGAATACTAAACAAAACACTGGGAAGGAAGTATGCAACTAATGCAACTATCAAGCATTGGTATAGCTTGAAACAGAATATAGCAGCTTCAGAATTGCACAAAGCACTGTGGGATGAAATAAAAACGGATGCAAAGTCCCCATACAATCATTTTCCCGGGAAGGCCTTAACAGACACTGGCACAAGAAAAGTCTGGGAAACTAATTTGCCTTACCCGGCCTTCAAGCAAGCCATAAATAAGTCAGCAAAATTCCTATCACTTTTAACTGATAAAACCACCTTCAGCACAAGAGAACATGCCTGGATGGTTATATCCAAATACAAAACACTTGCAGCCCCATATCTAACAATTACATTCTCGGTCCCTAGAAAACAACAGCTAATAACGCTACGACTGGGAAAATTCCCTTTCACCATGGACCAGCCAATCTGGGTTCATGACGGACCCACATTTTGTAGACTATGTGGGAGCATCAAGGAGGACTTCATACATCTTGTTTGCATCTGCCCGAATTTAGCCCATGCTCAAGCCATCTTCCTAAAAAAGGCCATGAATGATCGAGGCATAAGAACTTGCAGATCGGCGATTATGGCAACCCTAAATCAAACAGACACCGGTTTGAACTGCCTATTAATAAAGTTCCATTTGGCTCATGTTCAAGCATTGAAATGTAACCTGGTACCCTGCCTAGAATAGGGTAATAGGATGGTTGACTCTGCGGCAGAGGGCTCTCCCGAACTCAACAAAAAATAGTACCAGAACCTTGGGAGTCATTTTACATGGATCAACAAATGTGTTTTGATCGATTTTTTAACTTGTATATTGTGTACACTAAAACGTCTATATTTAAAAAAATATATAAGAAAATATTTGCACTAGATACAGAATGTTTTAGGATTAAGGGAAACAGAATGTAGACAAACATTAAGAGTTTCATCTGTACTACTTGATTTTATAAAATGTATTGTTATGATTTCAATTAACTGAAACAAACTATTTTTATTATTATTATAATGGTGGCAATGAAAAATGTCGGCTCAGTATGAAGCAGTATGCATGATTGGCAACCGTTTTTAATTAGAATAAGTGCACAGTGAATAATTAAGTTGGCATCGATCAAAGTGCAACTTATTTCAATTTTACTTTCACATGGGTGCATTTGTGGGATGTGATTTATTCACTTCACTTCTTTCTCAGCACCACTTTTTGTTTGTTTTGGACACTACACTCATTATTTTTCAAGGCAAGATGGCTACCAATGATAAAAAAAAAGTGGGCATAGCTGGTGAGTACCAACCAGCGAGCTCTATTGGTGGTGTGCCACTGGCGTAACGAAAAGTGAGGGCCCCTCCAGGCTCAATCAGGAGCTCTCCGGCCACATTGCAGTGCCGAGGGGGCCCCTTGGAGCTAGAGGCCCCCCTCACACAGCGGGGGCTGCGTGGGCCTGTGTTACACCCCTGTGGTGGGCATGTGAGGTATCATCTTGCCCTTTCACCATTTTTTGATTGTGATGTTTAATTTGTATGCACCATTCACAGTGACACTCCTGTACATTGGTCAGGGGCAACTTAGTGCGGTGACTACCATTTGTAAAAATGAGACTAATTTAACAGTCTGGAGCAATAAAGCAGGAGGTTACTACCTCGTAATAGAAAAGAGGCGTGTATGGGAAATAGTTGTTTGTGAATCCCTACCTCCGCCTATATATTTGGCCTCAAGAGAGGTGCCTTGCAGACCAGGTCTTAATGTATTGATATCGGTCGTTGTGTGGAGGGTGACCTGGTTGGATTGTTTCCCTCTGTAGCTCCTTGCTGTTTGTATGCAACTTTTACTTCAGCCTTAAGTACTTTTCTATCTAGGTCATTGGCAGCCGCACTCACACCACGTTGCAGTTGTTGCTGGGATTTTATTGCAGTTACTCGATTTCTATGACCCTCCGAACTACTGTGCACTTGTACGTCCCTGACTCATTGATGCCCACACTTCATTATTTTTAGGCAAGTAAGACACTTGTATGAAAACGGATCATTATTCTTTGCACAGATCGGGTACTCTTTAGCCCAAGCTGGTTGAAACTTGGTTTTGTTTTTTGCTGCGTCATCCAACCTCTTCGTGTTAAGAGTCTGACCACTTCCTTCCTGGCTATGCTCTCAGTTTTTTTGGGGTAGGACACCCATCTTCACCATCTATCGAGTTTTCTAAACTGGACAAATACCCTTCTGTAGTACCCTCTGCAACAGACATTCTCAGCCAAACTGAAAAAAGGTTGAAGATATTGGTCAGACTCGGAAAGTCATCCTCTCTTTAAAGCCCTTAATGGAGGAAAAGCTAATAGCTACACTACAGAACTCTTTGCCCCCAAAAAACATTCACTGTGAAAAAAAGATATATACTGCACAAAAATAACAAAAAAAATGTAAAAGATCGGCTCCCCACCAAAGCCCCCCACCTCAACAATGTAACTGCATGAATGATGAAGCATCGCTGGTGCCTGATGAAAAGGGCTAGCTGCGTAAAGCTGGACCACCACCACCAGTGGGGCAAAAGACTATACCTTAAAAATACAACCAAAATATCTGCTTGTACATGTATATGGGAAAGGAGCTCAAATTTCAAAATTAACCAAATAGTTGCACATGTGCAGAACAATAACCAGATGGCAGGGCCGGCTCTAGGCATGTGCAAGCTGTGCACCTGCACAGGGCCACCAAACCCCAGGGGCCACCAAGCCAATATATATCCTTAATATATTAATCCTCTGAGGATGGATACATATGTGCGTGGTGGCCCCTGGCAGGGATTTGGCGGCCTCCGGCTCTGTTCCACTTCTAAACTCCCTGACCCCCTCACCTCTTTACTGGCCTGCGCGCTCCGCCCCACCCGGACCCCCTCCTCCGGGCTCCCTACCTACGCTCCTTGCCCAGGGCCACCATGAGTCTAGAGCCGGCCCTGCAGATGGTTTAATGAGGAAGAGCATAAGGGTGTGGACAGTTGTAGGACGTCATGAATGAACCTCGTGCGTCGAAACCCAAGACCTCCTATTTTGACCCAATATTTATATCTGAGAATGGCCTAAATCATGGGGGCTAGAATCTTGTGTTTCACACAGCATGCAACATGAGCCGTGTGTCAGTTTTCTGAAGTCTCACTCAGGCATATCACACAATGACAAAGACCAGGCACCTAGAACTGCCTCATATGAGCTATACAAAAGTTCAACGTTACATGGGGGGGAAAAAAAAGACAGAGGCCCGACATGTGGAAAATCGCGTGTTAAAGATACTCCAAAGCCATTAATGCCAAAACTATTAGGTTAATTAAAGTATTACATTCCAAAGCACCACCTTCTGTTTTCAAATGGTTGAAACCCCCACTGGAGATGTAGTTGGTCAGATAAAATGTGGCATTTCTCTGCCACAGAACAACTTAAAGCAGTTTCAGACTTCTGAACCCATCTCTAGTTTCTGGGAGTGTCCTGCTCCGACCCTTGTAAACGGGAACCATGCCTAATATTTCGCAAAACCACATAACAAATGTATATACAATTGATCGAGATTGGAATAATGTACATAGGTAGTGAATTGTCTGATAACATGGCTGACTGGTGCTAAAAGGATTTTCTTAAGAGGAACAACACACTTTTCTGTACATGTCTCTCACACTGCTGATATACTTAATGACTGTGTAAACTTCTCACAGACTGACCACCGGTCTCGGGTGTGGCTACAGCTGTAAGGAGACACTTCAAACTCAGTAAACGTGTTTAATCGCTGCCGAGTCTGAACGCTGGCATGACCAGCTCAAGGCAAGCAACAGCTGCCCGGGGAATGTAAAGTACAAGAGGAGGCAGAGGCATGATAAGAGAGCAAGGAGAGAAGACCGAACAAATGAGTACAGAAATCCTACGAGGCCGACGAGCGTAAAAAGAGCTACAAAGAAACAGCAGATGAACAGCCCAGGACAGTACGATTAAATAAAATTCATACCTGATGAGTGCAGCAGCCCTTATTAACTCGAGTTCGTGGAGCTGAAGTTAAAGCCAAGTCTGGCCCCAGGAAGCTCTTAAGAGCGACGTAAATCAGAGGCATTACATGCATCAGTAAACAGGCCTCGCACCAGCAGGACCTTGGCTGGAGCAGCACACAGAAAGAAGCCTTCGGAACTTTTTGGATACGACGTGAGAACGAAAGCAAGGTACAATAAATATGCAGATGATCCAAACTTCACCCTTCGGGCTGATAAAGAAACCACAGGCGTTTTCCAACATCTGATGCGGCCGGGGAGGTCAGCGTTGTTGAACTTGGCTGGTCAAAATGGATCCAACTAACGTCGTGCTAGCCACGCCCACCATTACTACCTGGCGTTTGCCGAAAGTGCTGCTTTCCGTTCCTCAACTGGGTGATTTGAAAACCCAGTCGTGGAGTTCACGTTTTGCAATTTTACGACAGGCTATATTGGAGCTGGAGACGGTGGCGGGTGCGCGACAATAAAACAATTCCCCGAATTAAAAAACAACAGGAGAAAGGGACGGAGAGGAAAGGATGCGAGGTGAATGTAGGTAAAGTGTTAATCCAGAACATCACAGCTGGTGTGTGTTAAATACTAATTAAGGCCTGAGCTTGGTTTCCAGGTGGAGAGAAAGGTTCCTGCACCTTCCTAGCCTCCACCCAAGCCTCCTTTCCTGGGGCTGGAGCATGCCTGCCGCCCTTCGCCTCGAGCCCAGAAGCTGAGAGGATCGCAACTCGCCCCTTCCTGGACCTTGCAGCAGATATGTGATGAGCACGCTACTGCCGTCTGAGTAGCCGGAGACCAGGGGTTCCTGACACCCACGCAGGGCTGGTTACTTCCAAAGCCCGGCTTCATGGAGTGCGCCTCTAGGTGAACACAGCCTCCTTTCATTAACGAATCAATCGCCTGTACATGGGCTGTCTTGGTGATGTTTCTGATTCGGCGCTGGCTGTACTCCAATGTTTCTTACGTCTATGCGTGGGTAGATAGGTCCATGCTTGGGTAGATGACTGATGCCAGCATTTTTCTTTGTCTCTTACTATATGTAGTCCTGTTCCATCATATAACAAGACAACAAGTCCCAACATGCAAAATAACCTAGAATGGCGGCGGGGGAGGAAGTGATTTTAGAGAGGGGGCTTGGTCGAAAATAAGTTAAAGCAAAATGGGAAATCGGAAAAAAGATATGAGCGTTGCCTTTTACAAATACGAGGAACGGAATACAAGACCATCGCTAACATGGTTGCTTCGTGAATGTGTACACAGCATCGCAAACAGGATGAGTGCAATAAAAAAAAAAGCAGGGACAGGCAAGCAATAATATATATATATATATATATATATATATATATATATATATATATATATATATTACCTACTGGTGGTCGCCAGTAGGTAGTTATAGTTAGGATTTTTTTCAATGCAAAATCTCAAAATTCTATTGTGAATAACTTTGGCGCCGGTTGACGAATCTGCATGAAAATTCCCTCAAATTTGCCTCGCGAAGCTCCGGTCCTTCCTTGAAAGTTTGGGGGGGGGATTCATCAAGCAGGGGCCGAGATAAAAGGGGGGTCCCAAAACGTGTTTTCCCCATGTTAATTTCCATAGGAGGGTCGACCTCACTTTTAGCCCGAACGGCTGAATGGATTTCCACCAAACTTGGCAAAATTGTAGGGACTAGTACCCCGATGTGCCTTTGCTATGTCTCAAGAAATGTGCTCCAGTGGTTTTTACGAAAATTAACTTTGAAAAAATATATACTGGGCTACATTGGGCTATATATATGTTAGAGCCCAAATGGAGCCCAATGGAGCCCAAAGATGGCCACCAGAGACAATAAAAAACCAAATGTAGCCCAAATATCAGCCAGATGTAGCCCAACTATAGCCCAATGCCAGAATGTCCCAGAGTGTTCTAAAGAACAACTAGAGCGCTAACAGTCTTACTTATGACAAAAGTATTGCACACCTGAAGTCATCTTGATTGTAATAAAGTGTTAACACTTAAAACATTTAATTTGCAAAGGAACAAAATGAGGGGGTTCATTTTGCCATAGAAATTATGATTAGTGCTGAAGAAAGAAAAATTAGGGCACATTTTGAGTGACTTCTCAAATCCTCTTATATTTCATTAAAACAATTCTGATATGCAGTCTCCCAAGATGGCCACCAGAGACGAAAGAGCCCAGATGTAGCCCAACTATAGCCCAATGACAGAATGTCCCAGAGTGTTCTAAAGAACAATTAGAACGCTAACAGTCTTACTTATGACAAAAGTATGGCACACCTGAAGTCATCTTGATTGGAATAAAGTGGTAACACTTAATACATTTAATTTGAAAAGGAACAAAATGAGGGGTTTCATTTTGCCATAGAAACGTCGCTCTCTGCTTGAAACTAACTCGCCTGGCTATGTCTCATACCTACTATAGGATTTGAAAAGAACTTTATTTGTGACAATCCTGCGCTGCACCTACCAAGGATATAAAGATAAACTCACCATTAAGGACCACATGTCCCAGCATTCAATTGTGGCAAAGAAGCCCCGCCCATGATGCCAATAAATAATTGAAAACAATTGGTGAGCTTTGTAGTGCATACTTGTCAGCCCATGAAGAAGAGGCGCAAAGACCTCGAAACGAGTCGGCATGGTAAATGATTTAATAAGGACAGCAAGGTGAGCAGCTGCGAGGTTACACTGGGGAGTGCGACGTAGAGTGACCACTCGCTGCCAAAGGGCATTTTGTTTTCAATATATATATATATATATATACTCCCTGAAAAAACCATAGGTTGCACACCAGTTATAGTTAGGAATTAGCATTCAAAAAACCTATTAAATTCACTTGAAAAAACCATAGGTTTCACACCAGTTATAGTTAGGTGGAAATTTTACTCGCATAAAACCATTGAAATTCCCACGTTATAGTTAGTTGGACTCACTATAACTTGCGCGTGCAATGCACTGCTGATGACGTCACATATTACATCACTCATGACATGGTCAGTGACATCACTCATGACATCACTGATGACATCTCAAATGACATCAATGATGACATCATCCAGTGAATGTGTATCTTTCTGAAAAATAAATATTTTTTATATATGTATATCTAAAGGTTGATGGAAGAATAAATGGGTAAATAAATGTCTAAATGGATGTTTTTTTTGTGTAAAATTGATTGGTTAACTGACTTATTAAATGTATCTTAGTGAATACATATATTAGCGAGTAATGTTTAAATATTTAAATATCTGTATCTGTGTCTCACTTTGTGTATAAGTGGCTGCATGGGTTGGTGAGTAGCTACATGAGTGTGTATATGGGTTATTAGTTGTTTTTTTGAGTATCAGTATCAGTGTCTGTATGGTTCGGTGGGGGATATTACTTAGAGCACAGATGCATGAATGAGTGACTCACTATTTGTATGTATTTTGAAGACAGCGTGTGTGCAAGACTGTATGGGTGGAAGATTGTGTGTATGGGTGGGTTAGTGAGTATGTGTTTTCATAATTGATTGTTTAAGAGAGTAAATATGTTTTAGTTTCTTTAGAAGTATGTGTAGTGGTGTGTATATAGCAGTATAATCAAGTAAATGTTTTTTTTGATAGTTTATTTGCATGTGTGAATTTGTGTGTGAGTAACTATATGGATGAGTATTAGTGTGTAACAGGCTGTATAGGTGTATGAGTACATATGATGAGTAAGTACATGCATGAGTGACTATATAGAACTGTTGGTGAATGATTTGATGTGTATGTAGATGTTGGAATTACCTAATAAGTTGTTGTAATTGGTATTGGTTTCTCCTTTTTTAAGAAAATGTTAGTTTCTATTTTTGAATGTGTGTGTCAAAGGTTATTTTATGCTGATAGGAGGTCTGCCACTTTGTCACAAGGATGTTGTCATCAGTGATGTCATTTGGGATGTCATCAGTGATGTCATGAGTGATGTCACTGACCATGTCATGAGTGATGTAATATGTGACGTTATCAGCAGTGCATTGCACGCGCAAGTTATAGTGAGTCCAACTAACTATAACGTGGGAATTTCAATGGTTTTATGCGAGTAAAATTTCCACCTAACTATAACTGGTGTGAAACCTATGTTTTTTTCAGTGAATATATATATATATATATATATATATGCAAAACACTTGGTATCCTTCTTCGCATGCTCTGCGCTCGGGACCCACGCCTCCACGCCAACAAAGAAAAGGAACGGACCACAGGAAATCAGCAAGATGTAGTTTTATTTAGTCTCTCACGGAACCACAGAATTATTAATAATATTATGGTAAGTAGCAGGTGGGATAAAAGTCCTTTTACTGAATACACCAGGTCTTGCAGACAGTGCATGCGCATTGCCTTCGCGCATACTAAAATAGTATACCTTTATAGTGGGGTACTGCCAGCTTGTGGTCCTAGGGATAAACAGAGGAGGGGGCTGCCACCACTGCCTCTAAGCAGCCGGAGGGAAGCCAGCAGCAGCACTATGGTTGCCACACTGGTAGTCCAGGTCCCAAGCTGCTATAGGTAGAGATGCCCTCCTCCAAAAACTCATTAAAGGACAGGAAGACAGTAGAGAGGGCCAGCCCCAACTCCAAGAAAACCAGTTGGACATTTTAGGGAGGCTGTATGCCATGGAGGCACATTTATAGGGAGGGGTTGACCTGCAGGGGGAGAATTGGGTGAAAAGGACAATTAGGGACAGGGCTTTTAGGGGAGGGTGGGCCTGTTGTGGGAGGTGAGGGTGGGACTTTCCATTTTTTGTTAATGAAGGGGTGTGATATTTTTATTCTTCATTCAATGTGTCTTTCATTTCTTTTCATTTACCACTAGTTATTACTGCTTAGTGTAGGAACATCTTTAATCAAACACGAAGCACGATCAACATAGTAATGACAAAGGCTGAGCCTAGCACCTCATCCCAAAACAGTTGCCCAACTTTCCATCCCATTCACCCTCTCTTTAGTATTCAAGTACCTGTTCTCCCTTGCACGTTAGGTAGTTTACTTACCTTAACTCCTCCAGTCCACCACTCTGCTTTCAGTGTTGGAAAACTGACCACAACCATACGACCCACCACTTTATTATCTTGAAGATGCTGAACAGCACCCATCCTCCCACCAGTTATAGTTTTATACTTACTGCCCTTGCGCTTTCTTCTCTAACTATTGATTGCTAAATGTGTCTGCCATTACAGAGCCAAAAAAACAATCCCACCTTCCCGACCTTAAAACATGTTTTTTTTTGCCTGAGATGAAAAAGTGATGTCTGCTACCCCCTGTTACAACTCCAATACCTTAAAGCAGGGTTTTTCCTAAGGGCCTTCTTAATGTTGGTGATGCGCGGCCTGTTGCTAACGGGAAAGAAATCACAGGAAAAACAAGGTTCTTCTCATTCTGAATGATTTGGGCGAACCGGCCATATCATTCTCATTCTGCATCACAGACAGCTAGACTGAAATTAAAAACCAATTGAGTGGAAAATTCAAGACTGACCACCATGGTAAGATAGCAATCAGCAACATGGTGTATAGTAACTTACTTAAGGAAGTATAATGAAGCCCTCCAGTCTCCTCAGGAGAAGGTTTCTGCAGTCAAATCTTTGGGGCATAGATTTTGTTGAGAAATTAAAAGCACACTACATTGCCTAGACTTTCACAGCCATCTTTGTAATTTATTGTTGGCACTATGTGTAGGAAAGTAGGATCTGCTTCTTATGGTTACCCCACTTTTTGATTGATGTCTCACTGTTTTTGACCAGTCTGACTGGAATCCTGCTAATCAGGACCCCATTCTATCTGCTCTCTCCCTTAAATTGACATACCTGTACTTTGGTACACTCCAGATAGGATACTGGGGTCCCTCATCAGTCTCTAGTTTATGGTACCCATGTACCCAGGGCATAGGTACCCCAGAGACCTCCCATGGGCTGAAGCATGTTTTATCCCACTCATGGGTGGCCATGCAAAATGGAACTCCAGGTCTGCTACTGCAACCTGTGTAAGCTGGTGCTTGCACCACTTACTTTAGATATAGGTTACTTTAGATATACCTATTGGTCACTACGCTTAAAACTTATATGTCACCCCTATAGCAGGCCTTAACAATCCTGAAGGCGATAGGGAGGCTAACATTGATCTCAAAGAGAACCCTGGCCCTATAGCTCCCCAGACTCCAGATCCAGTTGGTGAAAACATTTTTTGGGTCTATGTCCGGCACGGAAAACAAAATTATCAGTTCAAGCAAAAGCAGCATCTCAAACAATAAAGAATCTGATCCCTCGTTCTCTACGAGAACTATTCAGCCAAAAAAAAAACTCGAAGTAAAAGGCGCAACCAGCTTAAATGGGACTTCTCGGATTCCCTTAGCTCGTTTCCTCTTGTGGGATCCTCAAATCTTCAGCATGAGGAGAGCCCGTAGTTTACTGCTAAACATCTGTCCGAACCCTCTTTGGCCTCTATATTGAACTCTATCAAACATTTCTAAGACTAAGCTCGCTCCGACAACCTCGCCATCAAGGGGGCCGCAAAAAAGCTCCAAGGTGGCATCAGGAAGCTAAACAAGATCTGTACAGACATTGGTGACCGGGTCTCAATGGTTGAAGCACGGATAGAGACCTTGGAGTCAGAAGTAGCCAATGTGAAGGACCAGGGAGCCTCTCATGTGGCATGCCAAGTAGATATAATGGGCAAAATGGAGGAGCAAGAAAACAGGCAACGGAGGAATAACCTACGGCTATTGGGGATTCCCGAAAGCGTTGAAGGGGCCAATCCCAGAGGGTTCATTGTTAGACTTCTCCGAGCTGCCTTCCTCGTGCAGGCCAATTGGAACTGGGACCAAGAGGTTCAAAGGGCACATCACTTTTCCCTTAATATAAAGCAGAGGCAAGATGGCAGTAGCGCTGGCAGTGAGAAACCCAGAGTTTTTAAAGTTTTTTTGGGCGAACTTTCTTTTGAGGTAATTGGTGTATGATCAGGCCAGGCCAAACTCTCAAAAAGAAGCAGATGGAATAGAATTCTTTGCCAAGCCTGACTTCTGCCACACAACTGTAGAGCGCAGATGGAGACTTCGCCAACTGATATCTCCTTTCCAACAGCAAGGCGCCCAAGTGTACCTAATGAATCAGCTAGACGGAAAGTCATCATCAATGTCTTTATTCAATGTTATACAAAGCACCATAAAAGTACAGTTTAAAATACTAAAAATACATGCATTATTTACTTTACGGCGGGATAGAAGAAATGCAAAAAAAATAAAATCAAAGCAGACTATAAAGAGGCGGTACCGGGACATTCTTTGCAATTCATCACAATTCCTTTCAGTCTTCCCCCTCAATCCCCGTCCCCCCCAGCCAGATCTCTCGTCCCTCTCAGTTTAAATGCTAATCTGAGAAAGCTCGTAATAGAGAGCAAGGTCAGGAGATCTTGGGCCATTTGCAGATATAAAAGGGCGTCCTTAGCATGCCTGAATTTAAGTTTTTTCAGGAGGCTAATTAGGTACAGGCGCCTGGGCAGTAAGTATAAAGGGCACAGTAATACAAAATGAAGGGTATCCTGCGGAGATCGCAGCTGCAGGGTCCCTTTGGCTCAGCAAAGTTAGTAAAACCTGCCGGTTCGGCTAATAAATAATCTAAAAGGTTGAGCCTAAAACGTGTCAATAAAAATTTATCGTGAGCGTTATGGATAAGGTATAGGTGTGGTTCCATTCCGTCATTTGATCTCACTTGGGCGTATACTCTGGCTGACTGTTTGTCCCAATCTCTATCTTCTCTAGAGGTGGTTTTATAGATGATAAACCTCTTCCTCACACTATCCTTGTCCCGACCTGCTCTACCGGTTGGGTCTGGGAAGAGATCTTTGGAGCCTATTTTACCCAGTACAGATTTCAGATATTTCAGCCAAGGAATGTCCATACCTTTATCCCTATCAAGGCAATCCTTGATTATTTGCATGGTCAATGTTGCCTCAGGGTTCTCTCAGATTTTTAACCAAGCTAACAGGGCTCTGACCTGTAACTTATCCTCTATAAAGGCCTCCCCCAATTCTTCATGAGCAATGTACGTGGGAACACTCTGAAGGACCTTGAGGAGCCTACTCATATATTTGTTCTCCTCCACCTGCAAATTTTCGGGATTGGCGATTCCCCCATAGTTCCGCACCATATAACACCTTAAAGCAGCAAACTAATTTATATAGAATCATCATTTGCTCCGGGGACCAACGGCCCAAGTGGGGGCCAAAATTTATCATTGTCCCTGTGCAGGATACTAGCTTATTGCAGCGCTCTTCTATTAGTGCCTTAAAATTTAGTTGCCCATAACTTAAAATGCCCAGGTATGAAAAGGACTTCACCTTCTCTAGTTTATGTTTCCCTATTCTGTAATTAAAACATTTCCATTGTGTCATCTCAGCTTCCATCACGTATGACTTGGTCAAGTTGGCCGACAAGTCTAGTTGATTCATAAAATCCATGAAGCCGTCTATTAGACTCTGTAGGCCCCACGGCGTCCGTGCCAGCAGTACCGCGACATCAGCGTAGAGCAAGACAGGGATTGCTCTTCTGCCAATTCCAGGTGAGTCCACATTTAGGCATAACAGGGCTTGTTCAGGGCCATTTATGTACAACGAGAACAGAAATGGCACCAAGATACAACCCTGTCATACACCACTGGTGCAGGTGAAAGACTCAGTGCATCCACCCTCTAGGTTGTACCTGACATTGGCCGAGGTGTTACAGTGCAAGGCCTTTAAGATTTTTATGAGATCCTGATCTACACCTAAATTGCTCAATTGGGCCCACAGCTTCTCCCTGTTTACACAGTCAAAAGCTGCGGTACGATCCATGAATGCTAAATAGATCGTTTCATTATTAGCAACAGTATATTTACCCACCAAAAGATATACATTTATACAATGATCTGTTGTAGATCTGTTAGCCCTAAAAACCGTACTGGACGTCAGTAATAATCTGTTGGTCCTCTGCCCAATTTATCACACAGTTTAGGACGGCTAATCCTAGGACTTTGGCGGAGACGTCTATTAAGGAGATGGGACGATAACACTGAGGGTTATCTCTGTTCCCCTTTTTAAAAATTGTCACTATTGTGGCCATCAACCACGAATGTGGAAGCCCCGTGGCTATAGCAGCATTTAATATTCTTGTTAAAATTGGGGCCCACAATTCCACCATACTTAAGAACAGGTCCGGCTGGATTCCATCCGGGCCTGGTGCCTCTTTTTTAGTGAGGCCTAAAATGGCAACAGTGATCTCCTCTAAAGTGAATTTGAGTGTTACGTTCCACCTCCCTCTCTCCTCCTCATTACACTGTGCATCGCAGTTCGTCCGGTTATAGAGACCTCTAAAATGCTCCACCCACTGTCCCTGGAGAACATTAGAGCCTAACTGTGGTCTGTTTGCATCTTGAAAGCAAGGTTTATTAATTATCTTCCAGAAGAAAGTCATATTTGACGTCTCTACCCAAGTTTTGTTTTCGAAAATCAAGGCTGGAGAGCACTTAAAAGAAATCACGGGCAGAAAAGACTGAACTAACCTGAGACTTCTATCCTAGGCCAATATATTAAGTGTTGCAGGGGCTGCAATAGTTCTTCTCTTTTATTTCCCTGTTGTTGTTACTCTACTTTTTCTCACAGAGCCAAGAAAGCAAGACTTCCTTTTTCTATAATATTGTATGTAGGTGGGTTAGACTTCTAGAAATATGCTGACCTACACCTAGAATTCTAGTGGCCTGGTGATTGGAACTCAGACATGCTTACCATCATTCAGGGTTCCCCTGACTGCTCGTTTGTGGGGGGGAGGGGGTTCAGGGAGGGAGGGGGGGCACAAAAGGAATGCAGTTGGGGAAAATGTGACATTTTCTTTCAAATTTATGGGTGGTTTTCTTTTTGGAATGGGACACAGGAAATCTAACACAAAAGATGTCAAAATAACAGGGAGTAAGGAGGAAACCAAGAATGCACAAGGGGGTGCAGTGGAGGAGGGGGACAAGCAAGGGGGAGGGGGAGGAAGGGGGAAAAGAAAATAGAAAAAATGAATTGCTTAGTTGATTCTAGAAGTATGATCTCTATGATCTGTAAGTTTACCGCCAAAAAAGCTTGGGTTATTACACAAGGGTCAAGCTATCCAGGCTAGAAAATGAGCATGTTGAACACATTCAGAATTGTATTGGTTAACATCTGTGGCCTAAATGACTCCACAAAAAGGCAAAAAGTAGCACAGGGCCTACGCTCACTGAGGGCCGACATTGTCTGCCTCCATCAGATACATATCGAAGGAGCACAGAAATATTTGTTGAACTCACTGGGGTACAAAGTAATTGGGGCAACCTCAAAAGGGCCTAGGGTCAAGGGAGTTGGGATTATAGCTTCAAAGAAACTACCTTTAAAAGTTAGTAGAGTAAAATCTGATTCTCTTAATAGGTGGGTGATTGCAGGATGCTCTCTTCCCCCAAACTTTGCTTTTACAATATGCTTTATTTACGGAAGCAATTTAGACGACCCGGGGATAATCAATTGGGTAAACAAGGATTTAGTGCATTGGCCACTCCCTATAATCCTTTGTGGTGATTTAAATCTAAACCTGCCTAGCACCTGGAAATCTGATGAATTTTGGCAGTACAGTGGCAGGAAACCAAAGGTCTTCTAGGTTGTGCTAAATCTGATAAACACCCATGGATTAAAGGATATATGGGTCAATTTAAAACCCAAACAAGATGGTTTTACTTTTTATTCAGCTCCTCATCTTTCCCTGGCAAGGCTTGATTACTTTTTGGTTTCTTCTTCTCTGGCCCAAGACTGCTTCATGATACCGCACCCCGATTCTAGTCAGATCACAACCCACTTATTTTAAACCTAGAGGGACGCGGTTTGGAGGACCAAGCTCAAATTGGAGTTTTGAAAAAGTGCTCTTACATGACAGCAACTACCGGGAACACATGCAGGGTTGGATTAAAGAGTTCTTGAAGATAAACATTGGGTCAGCCCCAGCAATTGTTGTGTGGGACACATTAAAGGCAGTAATAAGGGGGGGAGACACTACAATTCTCCATTAGGAGGAACAAAAGAGAGAAAGTGCAGGTTATCTATTTGCAAGACAAAATGATGAAAGCAGAAAAGAAACTAATACAGGCCGTTCAGTCAGGAGTAAAAATTGAAGCAGCACAAACGGTGGTAGCCACTGCCAAAGCAGAGATAGGAACTGTACTTGTGGAGAGAGTAGCTGCAAAATGGGCCTCGGCTCGAGAAAAACTATATGAGTGCAGTGAGCTTATCAGCCATCAACTTGCCATTTCTACTAGACAACAGGCAACTGCTAACGTAATTTCTTCAGTCCAAACAATCTCAGAAGGGGTTACCAATGACCCAGCTAAAATACAGGAGGCGTTTCGGGAATTTTATTAAAAACCTTATTCAGAAGAGAATACTAGGCCCCCAGAGATTAGAGGAATAGAAATTGCTGAATACTTTGAGACAATATCGGTGGTCGAACTTAACACCGAGAGTCGTGACCAAATGTAAATCCCAACAACTTGGGAAGAAATCGCGACTGCACTTGCAAGCCTGTCAGATGGCAAAGAAGCAGGCATGGATTGCATTCCAGTCGAGTTCTATAAAATCTTCTCCCAGCAAATTAAAGATCCTATTATGGAAGTGGTAATTTCCATCTTTAACGGAGCTTCTCTGCCTCCCTCTTGGTCCACAGCAAAAATGTTAAAATTTCCTAAAAAAGACAAATCGCCACTGAAGATGTCTTCCTACAGGCCAATAACCCTTATAAACACCGACTATAAAATATTCTCCAAAACCATTGCATCCAGATTATCTACAAATATTGAGTCTCTTGTTTCCAAATGGCAGCACGGGTTCATTCCTAAAAAGGGCACTACAGAGCATATCCGCCGGACCATCCCTCTATTTGACGCCGCTAAGGTGTTGGGACTGGAGACCCGATCTCATTAATTCTAGTCGATGCTGAAAAAGCTTTTGATCGGGTCTCCTGGCAATTCCTATGGGACGTCATGAGGCGGAGGGGCTTTGGCCTTAAGATTGTGCAGGCACTTCAAGCTTTATATCCAAACCCCACAGCCAGAATCTCAATCAATGGGCACTTGACGGAGCAATTAGAGATCTCATGAGGGACGAGACAGGGGTGACCTTGTTCTCCGCTGCTCTTTGCCCTATATATTGACCCTCTTATTAAAAAAAAAATCAAACTTAATCTTGAAATAATGGCAGTGAGCAGGTTTATGCATGGACACTAAGATCATGGCCTATGCCGATGACCTCGCTGTAGTGACCCCGGAACCCAAAGCTGCCATCAAGGCATTGGAGGAAGAGGCCCAAGAGTTTGGAAAGTTATCTGGATACGCCCCTAATAAAACAAAAACACAGATCATCTTAAATGAAAAAATAAACTGGGTGGATAATAGAGTAGTCCAAAAAGCCACATATCTAGAAGTTAATATGGTTGCTGACCTAGATTTAATAGTAAAGGAAAATCTGATTCTGTTAGCAGCTGATACTAAGAAGTCACTCAAAAGAATTAACAATTTACTTTTGACTATAGTAGTGAGATGCAACGTTTTAAAAATTACTTTTTTCCCAAAATTGCTTAATTTTTTTAGAAAAATTCCGTTAGAGTTTAATAACAGCATGCTCCATATGTTCGAACAAATCTTCTCCTAATTCATTTGGGCCTACTCACAGCGGAGATGGGCTTTTAAACTGCTTTCTCTTCCTAGAGATAGCGGTGGGTTGGCTCTCCCGAATCTAAAATTATACGATTGGGCAGCAGTCTTGCAATTCCGCTCTGAATTATTACACGAACACTCTGATGTGAACCCCATGTGACTTCCATCTCCCTATATTTCACTACTAGAGGAGAGTGCTAGGGGCTGTCTCTGGAGCCAGTTGGAATTTGGCTACTACAAGTGGGTCAGATTTAAGACTCTAACGAACGCATACAGGGTGTTTTCCAATATACGCAGAATATTTGGACTGGGCAGACTAAACCACTATACCCCCATTAATAATAAGCCTAATCTACCACTTATTTTTGAAAAAACATACCCCCAAAAGTGGTAAAGAACTGGTATTTCAAAACTAGGGGATTTGGTGACTCCAGAAGGTGTTCAGCCTTTTAGCGCCCTCAAAACCTGCTACAATTTAAATAATATTCAGACCTTCTTGTATCATGCCTTTAAAGATTTTCTAACAAATAAACTGGGAGGACTAGCAGGTTTTGCAAAGATGGATCTTATAGATAAACTGCAGGGGTTAAGACCACCACGGATTGGATACATCTACACCAATTGTTCCCAAACTTTTTTGACCTGTGGCTCCCTTGACCAATTGGTCCCCAGGCGCGGCTCCCCATTACATTAATTTTTTTGGGAGGAGGGACGTAAGCCTGGTCTCTGTGGTCCTCCCAATTTAAACCCAGACAAAACCAGCTAGGGACCTGGGGTGCCGCAGCCCACAGCTTAGGAACCACTGCTGTACATGTTCCCCCACCATTTCAGATGAACATGTCTGCTGGTTCCACTTTCCCTAGTCTTCCTATACCTTTTTTGTCCCTTTTTATTCCATATCAACCCTCTCCCTCTTACAGTTCCTCAAAAGGTTCACTATTTAGCATTTATGTACTCACTGAACTGTAAACTCTAATTTTCACTTTTGCTTTAGTCGCCCCTACAGTACTTTGACTCACCTTCTTCAATTCTTAGGAACAATAGTCTTTAAGTGATAACCCTGTACCTCACCAACATCTACATTAACCTGTTCGCTGCTTGCGTCGGCCAACGGCCATCACGAGCACTACCTCCGTAATGCTACACACGTCTGTTGGCTGACGCGGCCCCGCCCACGCACGGAAATGCCGCACCCCGGTGGAATTTACGCTGCAGTTAACGGGTAAAAAATCCTGTGTTGCACTTTGTATTGGGCCTAAGGAGGAAGAAGAACTACTTTATCCACATGTAATGGGCAACCTTGGGGTCTACAAAGAATACAGAAGGAGTTGTATGAAAGAAGTGTGTACATAAGCTGGCTTTATCTTAAGGCTGTTTAACCCTTGGACTGGAAGACAAATACTGTGACCTGTAAGTTGTCCTTTAAAAGACAGTTTGGTCAGGGAATGGATTGACCATGGAGCCTCCATGGAAGTGTTAATAATATGAAGCCATTTTGTTTTACAAATAGTGAACAGGGCAGTAGTATTTATACTTGCTGATGAGGGTCAACTAATTCTGGGTATGCTTGATGGATTTAAGAAGGTTGGTTCAACAGCAGAATTCAACTGACTGCTTCAGATCTGGAAGAAAGAAGTTAATGCAATCCATGATTTGACCTCAAACCTAAGAATTCAGGTAGAACAAAGAAGCATATGAAGTTGATTCCTCAAGAATCATTCATCAAAAAGTGCCAAGGAAAATACTGTTTCTATAATTTAAAGCTTAACTTCAGACTCACTCTGAAACATTCTTAGCCTAAACTTTATACAACATGGAACCCATTTGTAAAACATTGTATGTGTGTATTTATCTTCAAACAGACAAAAAATTCCTAATAAAACAACCAGAAAAAATGCATAGGGTGTAATGCACTGTCAATACTGACCAGACACGTGGAACACAGTATGTAATGTGATCTTATTTTGTATACATCTTGTGAACCACTCGAGTAAGGAGGGCACTTTGTACGCATCATCATAGATATATTTTCAACCAATGTAAAAGAAAGAAAAATCGGGTGTCATTAGGGCAAAAATGCTATCCTTACCAGTAATACGGGAGGAACATACATTGGGAAACAACTGTTTGGTTCATGTATCAAAAGAAATCTGGCATTTAGGTTAACAACTAAAAGCTTGTCATCTCTGTTCTTTGTTTGATTTGTAATCAAAAATCGGAATTTTTTTAATGAATTATAGTCATGTACTTATTGTGTATGAAAACAGTGCACTGCAAATGGGAGTGCGGCTTATTCACATGGGTAAAGTTTCATTCCACGCTCATGTACAGGGGTGAGTTGCTCTTTCCATAGAAATGTCTGGGTTCTTTCTTTTAAAAACAAGAGAGCCAGCTTTGAGATACCATGTCTTTTATGTCTCCTGGTTGATCCTGGACCTTATGGATGACCGTTGCCAAAAAGAGAAACTTCATGCTGTGACAACTGCCCACTTCTCTTAGATTCTCAGTTCCTGCAAAATATTTCTCCCCCAAACCAGTTTCCTGCAAGCAAGAATTGACAAGGAAACTAAAGGCAAATTGGAAAAAATATTTAAAAATACGTATGTGTACACTTCAAAGACTATCCCTTTACCCTGGTCTGCATCAGCTAAACATCACCAATTTCTCTTTCAGGGGGCCACTGCAGGCGTTAAAATGAACTCTCGAAATACCCACATCGTTGTACTCTACTACGGGAATCAAAACATCTGCTCACTTTTGTTTAGCTAAATATCTGTAACAACTGCTCGCACTTGCCCTCCTATGAATTTAAATGATCCACAGCTCTTTAAATGTCAGGAGATCCTCTTCCTCTGTGCCCCTTTTGGGTGCTGTTGTCGAAAGCTTCACGGTCACTTGTAACGCTGGCTCTGCGTCACTCCAGAGGTCCAGGCGCAGCACAGACCAATGCTGTCACAGAAATAAAAGGATACATCTTCCAGATCCTGAAGTCATCCGAAATAGTGCAAGAACCATACACTTTGCATGTAAACATGAATGACAATGGGCCCTCTGCAAGCCCATGGGTGTTTACAACTTGCGTGTCTTTTGAAGACACGGACCAGTATGTTTTGTTTTTGTCATTATGGTGATTTGACCATTTTCCATTCCAGTGCTTACGGTGGAATCTGAAATTAAAGCCAGTGAGAGTATTGCCTTTACAGCTAACTCAGCAAGAAGATGCTGTAGTTAGCCTGCTATCCGATCCATTTGTGGCTTGAAATTTCTTCCAGGGCTATGGGTGTTTTTATTCTGGTATGGCCTGGTGTGGTATGTGTCAGAGAGGGTTATATATTTTTTCAAACCACTTGTAGGCTTTAGCAGAAGAGAAGATAATCTGCTTTAATGTTTCCTGCTCTGTGGTGCGACGTCAACGGCAGTAAGTGAACCACCTAGTGGTAACCAGACACAACACACTGGGTCTGCACTCCAGAGCCCAGTGTAATTCACGATGCACTCTGCTCAGCAACTGTGACTGTGGCGCCTCTGGGTGTTTTTTGCGGCGCAGCAGGGTGCCGTGGCGCAGCTTTGAACTACAGATCTACACAATATTAAACAACCAAATGCCAGACGATCTAGGAAAGATAGATAAAAAGTGGCAGCAGAAACTGAATGCCGCCCTAACACCTTCTGTCTCGCATTAAGCCTTACACAAAGCCATCTGCTGTCAGCCAAACTACAGGCACAATTTTATAAGACATGATTCTTCCTGTATATAACTCCCAGCAAGATCGCTAAATGGGGAACTGGTAGTGGAACAATGTGCTCTAGATGCTCTGAATTTTGTGCAGACTCGGTGCACATGTTCACTACATGCCCACAGTTAGAATCTTTATTGGACAAAGTGTAGCAGTTATACAATACGATTAATCAGAAGACTGGGGGAGCTTTAATGTTTGCTGCAATGACTATTCTCAGGATTTGTATTGCCTCGCACTGGAAGGATCCGAGCCCTCCCTCATTTGACCAATGGCAGGCCCGGCTGTTGGCTAAATGTAAATTAGAGAGTGCTATCTACTCCAAAAAAAGCAGGTGTGCAATAGAAAAAAAAGGTCTAGAGATATGGGAACCTTTAACCAGGTGGCTTAGCATAATGAATTCACAGGATATGTAGAAGGTTTTTATTGATGCTTCTCCTTTCCTCCCTCTGCTTCCCTCTTCCTCTTCCTTCTTTCTTATTTCCTTCTTTTTCTCTTTTTCCTGTACTTGCGATTTTGGAAATGCCATGTTAAAGACATGTTTATTCAGATATGCTTTTTTCAATGTAGGATTTAATGTCTATGTATTGCTAAACTGTTTTCTTTTCCTTTTTATGCTGGAACTCTAACTGCTTACAATATTCTCTGGTAGCATCAAGGGGTTTGGGGATGGGGGATGTCGTAACGAATTACTCTGATTTTGTATTCTAACGTATTTCATATTTATAAAAAAAACAATAAGATTCCTGAAGGCAGGGTGCTGGGTTTTTAGTGAGAGGGTGCCCCTGCATTAGCAGAGCACCTCTGCAGACTTTGGAAACCATTCTCCCGGGTTGTCTCTGACTCAGCCGGACATAGGTAGAGGTGCATTATAACCTCGCAGTAAATGCTATCTCGAAAACAGCTGCATAGAAACATATGTTTTGTATCAGAAACCTTGGAATCATACCTCCAGACCAGTAACTGGTGTGGGAGGTTTGAATCAAACCTTCAGAAGTGAGCTTTGCGAGGTCAGTGGTCTAACCGGTGCCAGCCTTCTCGACCCGGACAGCACAAAATGGATGCTGCCGAGTAGAGACACATTTCTGCCCTCCTACTGCTGAGCCAAGCACGAGCTGAGGAAGGCAGCACAATAGGCATCCTGTCACAGGGAGGTGTGACCACCTCCCAGACAGGGTTTAGTGTATTGGGGCTGGGTGGGTGCACCCTGAGAATGTCTGTAAGTCTGCACGAGGGGCACATTTGATGTCCCTGTGCATAGTCCAGCTCAAACCAGTTCTGAGAGCAATTGATTCCTGCTCTGGCATGAAACTGGACAAAAGACATGGGTGTAACCACCCCTCTGTCCTGCCCCTCCCCTAGGAGGGTCTCCTGAATCTGTCCAACCCTCTCCCATGAGTACAAAAGGGCTTACCTGGCCGTAAGACTTTAGATTTTCTGTGGACACTATTCTACAAGAAGAAACCACTGACCTTCGACCGTCTGGACACCCTAAACTTCACTGGAACTTGACTGGGCTCGACTTCATCCCCCTTTCTGTCCGAAGCTTAGTTTGTGCCTTTACTCCATGCAGGCCCCATGCAGGACCCGTGGTGCACTAAAAACAACTGAAGAATCTCCCTTGGAGTGAAGGAGTCACGCCCCTGCATTCGCAGGCACCTTACCGCACCTGACCGGTCTGCTGCTCCTGAGCTCCTGCAGACTCTGAAGATTTCAGCAACACAGGAGTTGCGTTTCCTAAGATCCCTGAGGTAGATCTGCCCTCTCACCAAGTCTGAGGCCAGTATCCCTTGTGGGGACTGCATTACCTGAACCCCTGTGTACCGCATACATTTGCAGATGCATATGCTTGTTGGCAATTCCTGAACTTGTGCACTGGACTCCATGTAGTCCTGACCCTAAGCAGCATTTGCACCCAAAAAAAATCCAGCCTCCTTACACCGAGTGCTCTGTGGGCTGGTACTTTGCAATCTTGCCCAAGGTCCCCTCGTGACTCCTGGTCTTTTGGCCTGTGGGTCTCTCAGACAGTCATCTTGATTTCTGTTGGGCTTTCCTGGTTGCTCCAGACATTCCTAGACTCCCCATTGCTTGGAGAGTCTCCTGGACCTTAATGGTCCACACCGTAACCTGCTTGACCTTTTTGCTTGGGTTGCTTTTGTCAAAGGCTTGTTGGTGCTCCTGTTGGTCAATGAGAGCGATGAATGGTTGCTCTGCCCCCTTCTGAGGTGACTGCACCCGACTTGTGTCTGCAGGAGCTGCTTGGAGCTGTTTGGAGCTCTTGGGGTCCTGAGCTCCGGAGCTCTTGGCTGCCTCTGCTGCTGCCGCTGCTGCAGCTGCTGCCACTCCTGCCTGCCTGCCTCCCCAGCTGGCAATGTAAGGCAGTACGGCTGAGTTTGCGGCAGCTGATAGTGCCGAGAAGAGCAGGTGGGGAGTGGAGCGAGGAGCGAGAGGAGGAGCCGCCGACCGGAGTTGCAGCGGCGTGGTCGGTACGGCCTTGAGTCCACTGCCAAGTAGTGTTTGAGCAGTGAGGAGCAGTGCTTCTGCAGGGGGAGGCAGGCACGCGGTGAGTGCCGTCTGGTGTTGTTAGTGATCGCGCTCTTGTGCCTGTGCCCACCCCATGCCCATTTTAGGGATTACTACGGCCGCCCCTGCCCCTGCCGGACTGCCTGCTTATTTGCTTGGAGGTGGTAGCTGGAAGGTTGCGGCGATGACAGGTGGCCATTGGACACAGGGCAACAGGACTCCTGCCCTCTCACAGTGCATATAGCTGCCCATAGCTGCCTACATAACTGCCATAGCTGCCAGCCTGCTGCCTGGAGGTGGTTGGTGGTGACGAGGACCGGAGGCCACTGGGCTACCGGGCAACGGGTCTCTCGCACTTTGCTGTGCCCATAGCTGCGGTGGAGGTGGGGGTGCCCGTGGTGCCCATGCTTGTGGCTGGCTTCAGACTTTGTGGAGAAAACACAGAGGGAGTGGCAGCGGCAGCAGTGCCAGAAGCCACTTGAGCCTTCTCTGTGACCAGTTTCTGCGAGTATCCACAGCTCGCTCCAAAGCAGCTGGGAGTCTAAGGCTCAAAAGCAAAGCCGCAAAAGCAAAGTTAAAGACAAAGGCAAAAGGTAAAGGCACAAGCTATTGCTCAGAAAAAAGCAGAGAAAAGCCGGGAAAATGGGCTGGTGAATAAAAACGCTAAACAGCAAAGCTGCACCGAACCGCATTGAACCACAAAAAACTTCTAAGGGCCACAAAGAAGACATATTTGCATGGAGAGAAATGAGATCAGGTAGAGTCAGACAGACTCCAACCCAGAAGGCAAAGAGTGAAAAGCAAAGTAAAAAAAAAGCTCCCAAAGCAAACAACCAAAACTGAAGGTTTTGATTTCAAGCAAAAAAGCCCATTAAGATCCCCAATAATAACAATGTTCAGAAACATAGAGGAAGGCAGTAAAAGGAAGTCATCTTTGAGTGATAGATTCTCATTACTCAAAGATCCTGGAGCAGCTATTTACTCGACATCAGCAGAGGTTCCAGGCCTTTTGACACCATTAGCTCCTCAGAAAGCCACCTCAGTTTCTATAAAATAAAAAGAATCAAAACAATGCCATAAAAGACATATATGGTTCAATCAATCTATGGATCATGCAAAAACTGAACCAGGATATAGATAAGTCTGGTATAAATCTGGCTGACCCAGAGGAGGTGTATAAGGAAGTCAGCATAGACAAGATAACTAATGAGAAAAAACGCCTAAGCAAGGAACTGCTCTTAGATGAAAGGACAAAAAGTCCAGACAACATAAAAGACAATAAGGAAGGAAGAACAGAACACACGAACAAATCAGCGGTCCCGCTACATTACGACCTAAAAGCACTCGGATGGGGGAAAAAACCCAACTCCCCTACAACAAGCTTTAAAATACCCCAAGGAAACCTCACGTCCTCCAGCCCTAAGCTAGCAAAAAACAACAAGAGGACACCAAGGCTACAAATAGCAGCACAGGTGCATCAGGAGGACCAAGATGACCTCGAAGGTTTGATTGACCCATGGCAGAATGCTTCTATGTCAGTATCAACCAGAGACACTATGCAAATGTCCGTATTCGAACCAAGCGCCCCAATGGGGGAAAAGCACATTGATAACACACAAGATAATATGGACTTACATGAATTAAAAACCATTCAAACAAACAACAATATTAACCCCTTTAGGGTGACTAATGACATTAGTTATTTGTTTAATCAAAATCAAATACTCAACCAAGAAATAAAATCACAGCTTCAACAAAGAGAGATACTGAGTGATCAAAGTAGTATTTTAGAGATTTTAAAATCTTTATTTCAAACTTTACAGACAACAACAAATGCATTCAATATGCAAATGGACAAAATGGACATTCAAATCGACTTAATGAATATCATAGCACTACAAATTGCAGGGATGAACACAAAACTGGACAACATGAATAACCTTACCTCAAGAGTTCAATCGAAATACTCAGTTCAGTGTGCTTGAAGCACAATTATTGATAAACTGAGTCTTCTGCCAACATTATTAGAACAGATAATATTATTCAATAAATCAATTTTGGAAGTGAGAGACAATAAAGTCGAACCTCAAAAAAAGCATATAGTTAAATCCTTGCAACCCTGTAAGCCTTTATTATAAGAGGAGTTAAAAAAAACGAAAACTGAATTCAATACAGAAGATATACAAGTCCATTCAAGTCTGGCTCTTCAAAAAGCCGAAATAGACGATCAGTTAACCAAAAGTGACGAAGCAGCAAACCAGGATAAAAAAAATAAAGAATCAAAGTTGTCACAAAAACAAAAAAAACATGACAGGAAAGCAAGAAACAAAACGTCTTTATTAACAAAACAGCATAACACCGAGGTATGCCAAATTTTGTTCTCGGCCGGGATGAACAATGCAGCTACAGGCCAGGCTAGTTTTACATCAAGAACAGATGAAGACTTGAATAGTATTAAAAAGTCAGAAAAGGCAGACAAGGACAAAACAGCAGAAGCTAATCATACACCAGGAAGAGGAGGAGATACAAACTTGGTATTAGGTATAAACCTTGGGGGTACTCAGGAGATTATAAACAGAAAAGGAGACAAAACATATGGACCCAAGAAAAAATACATAGCAGCCAGGATTAAAACAGGAAATAAGCAATTGACTAAGACAAAGGAATTCAGCAGGGCTCAGCCACAGAATAAAAGTAGGCAAGGCATTGACCCCAATGATGAAGACCGGAAAATCCACGAACAACCAGGAACAACCGAGAGCAAACCATCGGTTTACTATGCCCTCGTTCAAAAAAGCACCTACAATAAGCAGCAAATAGACAAAGAGGGCAGAAAAACATATACTGTCCCATAGAAATTCGTGAGGCTGGACGGCGAGAGCCAAAAATGGAATACTAAAAAAAGAGAACTCAAACTCAAAGGCTCTCAATCTTGGAAACAGCACCACCTCGGTAGGACTGACAACAGAAAATCCTAAGGCCTATGATCTCGGTTATGGGGAAGTTAGTCAATAGAGAAAACGCAACTGAAACCCCAATTGGTACAAAGATGCGAGATCACCCAAGGGAATTTAGGGCAGGAATTAGCAATTAACCACACAAAGAGATCTATCAGGAGAACATTGCACCGGTAGACAATGAAGCTCTAAACACTGCACTGGAAAACAAGACCCAATATGTAAACTTAAGAGTTCAAATAAAAGATGAAAAGAAACAAAAATACAGTCGACAACAAGAATGAGGATCCAATGTTACAGATAGACCAATGGAATTCACTTCTGAAACAGCAAATCCTTTTAATACCGGAATACGACTCAAAAGGGCCACAAGACATACTGAATAGGGGGAACATATTGAAATTAACAGATAATATTCCAGCCTTAAAATATTTGAACTAATCAAACTTATTGGCAGTAGAATTTATAGCAAAATGAAATCAAAAGATGTAATAACTTGCGTTGAAAAACCTGCATTGTAAAGGCACTCCGTGGTAAAAGCTGCGTTGTAAAGGATGTTTCCCGTTCGGACATAGCTTGCCTACACAGTAGGTGGGGACGGAATGGTCACTCTCAAGACGTGGATCCACTCTAACCTGTGTATAACCAGGGGCCAAACGCATAAAACGATGCTGGCATGAATCTGTACTTTTCTTGCCATAACAACCAGCCTTGGGGATCCAAACTGGAAATGTTAATCGACGAATTTCGTAACAGAGTCTGTAAATCACTAAGGGACCTACTGGTGTGATTGTTCCATTTGGGGTATTCTCCCAAATCAGGATTTGAAGGAGTATATACATTTTTAGACGTAGCCAATCCAAAGCAGCTGGTTTGTGAAATAGTTGATTCAGAAACAACATATGATTCGGGATGAGACATGCACGATGCAAAGCCTCAGTGCCTTGCACTTGCCAATATTTAGAACCCCAAACAGATTTAAGATCAATCGTATCTTTCCATAGCTCATAGCCTCCTATTGCCAATTGGTCGATAAAGGACTTTGAATATAATAATTTAGTGTGGGTAAGTCTAACTTTAGAAGAGGACTTCTCACTCATCTTAAAATAAAATGCATCAGGTTTGGATTGATTAAAATCAGTAAAGTAACAAAACTTTTTCAATAGAGTTTTGGAGCTGCCTTCAACAGGAGCGGGACAATGTTCTCATTGTGTGTAATTAACCACATTCCCAAATATGTTTGCTTTGTGCAGAAAATGATTGCCATAGTGTTGGTAGCAAAACAAGTCAGCATCAAACGCAGCATAATATTTCACATCAGAAAATAGAGCCTCTACGGCTTGGACGTCCCAATCATCAGAGCATAGATTTTGTTTAACCACATCCCCCATTGAAACACAAAGTACATTAGAGACATTAATAACCTCTGTGGGACCATGTATCTGAAATTTTACAGCATCCCATACAATCCCATCTAAGAAAGGCCAAGCAGTGATATTCACAAACGTCTGGTCCCTCTTCATTCTTTGTGATGAGGAGTGGGGTTGCATCAATTTGTCTAATTGTAGTTCTTTCTTTAACATAGTGTCCATTCACAAGACTGAAAAAGTACACCATAAATCAAATGGATATGAATAAAAGTTTTTAAAAAAGCACCAGACAAATGTAAGTCCAAGAGGGAATAAAAACATTTCTTTTAAACCAAGCAGCAAACATCGAAACTTTCGAGGGAGAGTTTGATGTCACAGAGTCAGTGTCAAATGAAATACATGATTGATTAGCCACACAGGTCTCTAAATCGGGCATAGATAAGTCAGTGGGATAAGTGTACTCAGTATCATCAAGAGGATCACCAGCTGGTGGATTCAATAAAGGATTTGAAACTATATTCATCTCAACAGCAACATCAGGCCTGGTGGTAGGTCCCGGCGCCAGAACAGAGTTTCTCAGCATCGCAGGACAAGAGACTGCAGGTGTCATACTAAGAAGCATTGGCCACTCTGTGTAGTTTGACATTGTCAAAGGAGATGTACCTGTTTTCTTTTCGATCAGTAAGTGGAGGTAAAATTACTGTTCTTGTACCCTGCACGCCAGGCATAGGAACTGGAGCATGATACGAGGGGCCGAATTCCTTCTTGTTCTCGACCTTCTCCCGGACCAGTTCACAAACTCTGGGTAGCTAGCCAACTACCGGAATCTGCAACGCAGCATCAGATGTGGAGGGCAAGTGTTCCTTTGCAAGACTGTCATGGGTCTTTTGTAGATTCTGGTGGAAAACAGCACAATGTTCATCTAAATCAAAGGGAGTGGCAGACACCGCCTGGTCTATACCCCTAAGGTCCCGAACAAACATTTTGATGTCAAAGAGTATTTCGTATGGGGTCTGCCCACCCAGAGACCTTCTAGGGAGATTATTAAGTGCACGTTGAATGCAACTGAGGTGGGCTAGCCAGTTCCAGACCGTACCTAAAACTCTAGCTGTCAAGGATTGCTTTAAATCATGGTTCATCCATTCCACAACACTATTGCCCTCAGGCCAGTATGGAAACGAAAGTTTGACTTGGACCCCGAATAAATGCATGGCATCCTTGTATGCCTTAGAGGCGAACGCTGGACCCTGGACCGAGTGGAAAGTACCACATGTAAAAATTCCCACATAGACACGCAAATCCCTAACAACAGTTCTAGAATCAGCACTCCTTTGGGGCCACACCCACACAAAGCGCGTGCAAGAATCAACTGCATCTAAGATGTATTTATACGCAGTATCAGAGGAAAAAGGACCGCAGTGATCTAAGTAAACACAGCCAAGTGGTTTATTAGATATATACTGGCGTAAATAACAAGGACCCCCTGTTTATACAACAGAATTTGTTTTACAGGGAGAGATAGACAATGTAAAAAAAACACGAAATGTAATTAACCCAGGGAGAGAAAAACATATGAAAAGCACTACAACCAATTAAAAAGTACAACATTTTATTTATTTGTAAATGTACATACTCATGATAAAAACATTTTAGTAGAAACATAAACACCAATAATTTAAATGGACGATCAATGAATTACAAATGCAAATTATTTATAACACAATTAAATAAAAATTCATAAAACAGTGGCGGACAAATATAGTCATCGACGCGCGTTTCGGCGTTTTAACAAGAACGCCTTCTTCAGGAGCCACGTAAAAATCTGGAAAACATATAAAACAAATTAAAATCATACAAAAGAGAATTCAACTCGCCTATTCTGAATGTCTCAATACATATACATATAACTGTGCTTATGACTGTGCTTACATATCCAACCTCCCTACTTATGTAGCTAAACAATATCGCTACACAAGGTACAAACTATAAATTTTATATTTGAGCAGTGGTATGGTGTTTATAGGGAGGGCCAAATAGGATAGTTTGACCTCTAAATTGTTGCCCCCTCTTTAAGTGAACCTGGTATAATGGATTTATATTACTCACAATGACAGAATGAAAAACTATGAGCATATCTGTGCTGTTCTATTCATACCTGACCAGACGGGAACACAAGATGAGTGTTCACTCTGAATTCCTTATATATATGTCTCAAGACCGAATGGAAGTGTAGTCTTTTTTAAATTACTATCGTCTGTGTGGAGTCACATCTCACTAGACGCAGCTTGTGATCTGGAGTGATGAGAACATAGCTATTAGAAATACATGGCGGATCTAAATAATGTATTTGTCGGGTGGTACTAAAGATTTTTAATACAAGTATGCAGGTATGATAATACTTTTTTTGTCAATTATTGTAATAAAAATGATGGAAATAACACGTATACAAATGGAAAAAGACGAAAAGGGTCTTCCAAATTATCAGGAATTCCTATATGCATTTGGTTTACTTTAGTGACACCACATCTAGAGGGTTCCTCTCTATCAGTAGTTCTTTACTCTAGAAACTGGGATTGCTTCATATCAATACATGTCAAGCTCTAACGAATATTGAGCATAGTTTTCTTACCAAGAACCTAGATGCACGTGTGATTCCAAATTATAAATGAACCACGGAGAAAGACCCGTTCTCAGTCTTGGGAATAGTAGAATGACTCAGGTGCTTATCAATGTAGCCAACCATCAAGCCGAAATACTAAACGAAAAAAAAAAAAAAATGATACGGAACGTTCAAGGCTCTTCTAAGTGCAAGTGCCACAATTTCGTATCAGGCTACAGATGTAAAAAATCTTACCTAATGTAGATAAAATAGGTACGTATAACTTAGTACATGAAGGAGCCTCCAATAGTCTTCAGTACTAAAATAAAAAATAAAAAATAAAAAGTAAAAAAACAGGCGGTAATCATTAATGGGTACGGGGGCAATTTGAATTACTACTGCAATGTCGCCAGGTGAAAGCAGCGAGACTTACCAATTATGTGCAACAGGATAGTTGTTAATACCGAAATGGGACAGCTGCTTTCAGAATTTACGCTCGTATCCCTTGATAATGTCTTCAAAACTGTAGGTGAGGAGTGAACAAACCTGCAGTTACATACACTTATGAGGGTTATACTGTTACAGAGTAAATACAAGAAGGGTGAAAGGAGGGGGAAGGGATGGGCGCGGCGCGTGAGGGCCGCCTAAACACGACTGCGAAAGTGGCGGAAATTGCTAATGCAATGTCGCAGATAGAAGCGGCAGGACTTACCAAAGATATTTGGATAGATGGATGCTACTAAAAAGACCGGGGAACCGCATTAAAGATATCTGCTCGCGTCCCTTAACGGTGTCTTCGATACTACAGGCAAAGATAAAATAAACCTGCAGTTACTCAAAGGAATCGGGATGATAAGGTTGAATAATGCTAATCTAAAGCAAAAACTTAATGCTGTTTGCTTACCGAGAATGTCGTAAGACGAGCGTTAACATCAACCTGCGGGCGCCACAATCAACATGTCTGTTGGCGTCCCGCAGCCGTTGGAAAAGGTGAACAACCTAACAAGCTACTCCGCCCTTTCTTAAGTACGCGTGACCGGATTACCTGTGCTGAATGGTCAGTTCGTCAAAGCCTCTGATTAAAGGAGACGTGTCTCAAAGTTAAAAATACGAGCAAAGGACTACAAGGAGCGAATGTCAAAATCTCAAACATCGATTGGAGCATAGATTTTGCACACAAAAAGGAATAATTTCCGAATTATGAGAACAGTTTAAACGCTCCTGTTATATTGCAAAAGGATGTATATCTTCCTCGTGGTGTACTAGGGAATGTTGACAAGTGATGAAGAAAGTCATGGTTCATCCATTCCACAACACTATTGCCCTCAGGCCAGTATGGAAACGAAAGTTTGACTTGGACCCCGAATAAATGCATGGCATCCTTGTACGCCTTAGAGGCGAACGCTGGACCCTGGACCGAGTGGAAAGTACCACATGTAAACATTCCCACATAGACACGCAAATCCCTAACAGCAGTTCTAGAATCAGCACTCCTTTGGGGCCACACCCACACAAAGCGCGTGCAAGAATCAACTTCATGGAAGATGTATTTATACGCAGTATCAGAGGAAAAAGGACCGCAGTGATCTAAGTAAACACAGCCAAGTGGTTTATTAGATATATACACCTGTGTCTGGGGCAGGCGTGCAGCAGTGGAAGGTTTAATCTGCTGGCAAATGTCACAATGAAGGACATAATCACGTGTTTGTTTGTACAATCCGCACCACCAGTAACGCTGTTGTATAAGTGATACCGTCGCAGAGACACCCTCATGAGCGGCTGCAATCAGTGTGGACCTGCTGTCGCATTGGGAATCAATCTGTTACCAACATTGTTGATTCTCACATAAGGAACTTTATCAGAACTTAAGTGATAAGAGTACTTTGAAGAGAAAACTCTAGGGTAATTACTTCCCTTCTCTGTTGCGGCAATAGCTGCCAAGATGTCATCATCAATCTTACTTTCGGAAAGAGTAGCTGCTGCAACCAAATACGTCGCTACTGCTGTCTTTGCCGCTTCATCAGCAAGACTGTTGCCAACAGCATACACTCCAACACGCTGGTGACCAAGAGTATGAATCACAATTACGAGTGGCAGCCTTTCTTTAAGCTCAGCCACTCGAATCCAGTACATTTTATGTTTTATATTGCCACCTTTGGAATCACGATAGTCATTTTGAGTCCAAAAGAACATTTTGTATTGTAAGACTGAACACAGTAGGAAGAGTCGCTTACGATAAGAATAGACACACTAGGATCAGCGTACTCCAATGCAAGCATCAGCGCACAAATCTCTGCCAATTGGGCGGTACAGTCCCCTAATGTCAGTGCATGCACAACATTGGACTTGAACTCTTCATTCACCATCGTACCAACCACTATTGCACATGCCGAAGAATACGCATGCTTTGAACCCGTCACTGGTTGCCCCAAACTTTCAGTGTAAATGATACAATGGAAATCCTCCAGCGGGCGCACGGTAAGAGAAGCTGGATGAACGAATAAATACTGCGAATACTTCTGAGTCTGCAAAGAGGAATCAAAAATGAACGTGACATCCAAAGATGTCAAGGGCGTTGCCCATTGTATCCACCATGGGTGCAAAGCCTTCGAATTTGGTACACTGGCTTTCGTCACTGCCTCTAGAGCAGGATACTGAGTAACAACCAAAATACGTTTTCCCTGCGACAGTGCACGTTCCTGCAGAATCGCCATTTGCACTGCTGTCAAAACATTTTCAACAGTGGAAAACCCTAGCTCAGCCGAAGTGTACAAGTGTGACTTGTAAGAGATAGGACTCTGTCACCTTCATTAAAAGTCAGGTACGTGAAACCCACCACCCCAGGTACGATTCTTATCACCAGGTTGGTGTGGTTATCACAAGTAAATAAGAATTTAGATTCTAGAAGATCAGCCTGCAAAGATTGCAAGATGGCTGAAGCAGCATGCAACCAGCAAAATTTGGAGAAAGTAGATTGTACCAAAGCTTAAAGAGGCTTGATACGCTGGGCGTATTCAGGAATATAAGAATGCCCGAAATTTAAAAAAAACAGCAAAGATTGTAGCTTTTTCTCATAGTTGTCGGAGCGTGCAGCTGTGCGCATTTCTCCAGGAAAGGAGGTGCTAAACCTCGACCTTCATTGTTGAGCTCATAGCACAGGAACAAGACTGTGTACTCAGTAATGTGAGTTTTCGCAAAATTGAATTTATAACAGAAGTTTGCAAACTGACAAATGATACGGTCAAAGCGACACAGATGCAGCCATAATTCGACATCTGTGAGATAAATATCATCCACATACGAACATGCATCCGGATCGAGCCTCTCTAAAAGAGAGACTGTGCAGACGGCAAAGAATACTGGACTCTTCCTATAGCCCATAGTCAATCTTTTGAACTGGCGTTCTTTGCCACTGCAGGTAAAAGCTGTCCACTGACTACTAATAGAGGACAGGTTATGGCAGAAAAGCCATTGGATATGTCCAGTGTGGTCTTAAACCTTTTGCACATGAGACTATCCAAAAGGGCAGAAATGTGAGTATTTTGTACAGCGTAAGTCTGGCAAAGAGAATTTAAGTGCGGGTAATCCAATACCAAACAGTATGAACCATCAGGCTTAGTCACAGTAAAAAGAGGGTTATTCATCAGAGACACACACATTTCCATCACATCTTGATATTCCAATTGTTCAAGAATCTCTGCCACAGGAGCTTTTACCTCACGCCTCATGGACTATTGGGGTTGAGGCTGTGGCATAGACCTCAATGGTATCTCATGCTGGTTGGAAAAAGTGTCCCAGCCAAGGTGAGTACTGTACAAAGCTGGTGCAAGCACCTTAGCCCATTCTTCTGCAAAATGCAGAGCCTGCTCCTTCGGCACAGTGTGAGCGAAACTAGGGGGGATTTCCTCCTCCCTTTGCGGAGCCTCTTAAACAAAAACTGGGGGCCAATCGACCTCCGCCAACAAAATGTCATCGGTTGTAGTCAAATTCTCCTAAAATACCCATTTTACAGTATGGCACCTTCAATTAAAAGGACAATATCAAAAGGTCTTTCAGGGGGAGACACTCTAGTGTCAGCTGTCTCAACAACAACAAACGTATCAGTTGCTGTCACCTTCAGAATGCTTCCCACACTATGGTAATTTCCGCCGCGCTGTCTAGTAGCGTCAGCACCATGTCAGGTTCCGAAGCTGTGTTCTCACTATCCGTGGTGATGGAGCAAGGTGGAAAACAAACATTTTTGTATACCCCTTGTAAAATTACCTCTCCATAACAGTAATAAGTACTAAATGTGTGGTGTTTTAAATTACCCAACCTAGAGTAAAATGCATATACAAATACACCCGGGATGCTAAATTGCATGATTTTGCAAAAGCATAATTTACTAATTTGTCGTATATTGTGCCATAAAGTGTACGCATATGTTATAATCTAAAAGAAAAGCCTGAATGTGCTTCTGTCTGTTTACTTGTGGCATAAATCATGAAGATTGTTAAGTCAAATTACGCATATATGTCACTTAAAGCTAGGTAAATACTAACCGGGTTATCATTAGAAAGGGGGGAGGTAAACAGAAAGGGCTTCATTTCGTAAATTTACACCTATTTGTGTTTGTTTCTGTGATAGTTCCTAAATGGAGGCCTATGCGAGCAAAATAAAATATGGAGGCTGATTGAAATTCCGAGATGGCTACAAAAGTGCGCAGGCGCCAGATCAGAGATGCAAGCTGCCTGTGACTGAGTGGTTGGGTCAAGGACAGCGTGGCCATTTTGTGGGGCCTAAGCCAAAAGACAGCAAAGCCAGTATTTTGCCAGTGGGAAAGGAATGACAACTAACAGTTTAAAGGACACTTCGAAGGAAGTCGAACATTTAGACAATGACACCCCAGTGGCGGCAACGTGATGATGACTGTGCAAAAAATTTGAATAAAAGACGATGAGATGATGCTCATCAGGCTCCAAATTGACCAATCACCAACATTTTAGAACTTAAGAGTTACGAATTTAGATCAATAAGTTAGTGAAAAAAGGGTATAAAAAAGGACATTTGGGACATTGAAAAAAGCTCGCCTTTTGATTTGATCTTTGCACCCAGAAATGCTGTCAGTCTAGCAATTTTCCTTGAGGCGCAGGGACTTTGAAATTCTTCTCAACTTTAACTTTTGAATGGGTGCAAAGTCCAGAGAGGGAGAGAGAGAGACAAAGAGGTTTTCGTTTTATTACATTCTATACTGATGTCTTTGTTTCTACATTTGGGTTATATGTCAGTCTTATTTCTTTAAAACTGTCTTGCTAATAAATGAATGTTATTGAAATTTAACTTTTCTTTCAGGATTTATTGCATAACTGAAAGTTTATTAAAATTAAAAGTAAATAAATAAATGGAATAATAAGCTAGACTAAATATTTTCTTTTAGTAAACTTTTACTAGCAGATCCAAAATTAAATATGAATAGTGGGGTGATATTATTTTTCTTACTTTAATAAAAACCATGGAATTTAGAAATAAAACTGCAGTTGTAAATAATGTATTAAGTTTAGTGCAGGCACTCCTCTAGAGCACTGTGACTCCCATTTTGAACCCATACTGAATCCTCGGAACAGAATATATGTGTGTATGAATGGAAGTTTATAATGATGGGCCCAGTTGTAAGAATTAGTAAGTAGTTCCGGGGGTTTAAACGTAGTGGTTTATGAAGAATTTTTGGAGCTGCGCTGCCCCAGTAATACTTGGTAGCAGTGACTTGGTTGCTATAGGTTGACTAGGATATATGATGTGCAGAGTAGAAGATATAGAATTGTGATCTACAATAATTTTGGACTAACATTTGCTGAGTTTGTATTACTTTATATGTAGTCTAAAAGAGGCTTCTGGACAGTGTGGGAAGCTAGTAACTCTGTCTGAAGGCAGAGAAAGTGTGGCAAGTGAAGTCGCACATCGCATAGTCTGTTTCAAAGTGGTGATATCGTTGTATGTTACAAGTAGTAGGGACTTTTACGCGTGAAAATTGGTGAATGTATAGCAAGGGTAACCTGCGAAATCTTGGGTTTGAGCACAGGGATTATTTAGAATCCTGCATAAAACTCTACCCGGAGAGAGTAATAAAGTTTAACCTAAGCTTGAGGGAAGGGTAAGGTAGAGGGAGGTGCTACTTTATCTACAAAAGGAAAATTCTGTGGTAGAGAAGAGGTAAGCGCCCTCTACTGGAAATACAGAATACTTGTGTGATTGAGGAAACTATCCCTTTGGTTTTAGCGAAACAGACAAATGGAGTCGTTTTAAGTAGTTACTAACTAGTTTTACTGTATAAAAGTGTAAATACAGTGTGCTGATAAATTTTGTAAAGGAGGGGTCAGTTGAAGCTGCAGAAACCGGAGCAGGACTGCCGTCAAAAGTGTCGTGCTGGGATTGGTGCGCGTGATCAAGACAGAGTAAGGGCTGATTGGTGCAGCAGCGAAAGCAGCAAAATAATTGGTTGAGCACTAATTAAACAAATCTTGTTCTAATTGGTGTGTTAGTGGGAACCACTCTGCGGTAGGCTGGTGTTATGAAGAAGTTTACGGAAGAGTACGCAGACTTTTGAAAATCAGGAGAATAATAGCAAAATGGAATTCTATTTTGGAAGGGAGAAAGAGAAACCTTCATGGTTCCAAAAATTGAAAAATGGATTAAAAAAAGACAAAGTAATTGAAACTAGGGAGGGAAAAGTAATTCCTCCACCGAGAACGCCAGCATCGTATATGATGACAAAATATGGATACTATACATGTATATGGTTAGAGAATTGGGCAAGATATACAAAAATGATGGTGCGTTAGCTTTCCCAGAAGAAGGTTATTTTAGTCTTGCGATATTAAGAAATCTAAGAGACAAGATGACCAACCTTGAATCGAGACCTAGACCAACACAGTTTGAAGCCTTGGCTGAGTGGGAAGATGAAATGTAATGTAATGTATGTAAACTTGTAAAGTGCACTGTTACCCCGTTACGTGGCATCCTGGCGCTGTATACCGCTGGGGAACCCGTCCTGGCTTTCCCTGTGAGAGGGCACCCCCAAGGTGAAGCCCGGCATCCCCAGCGCTGCTTGGGTCGTTGTGGAGATTAAGCAAGCTATTCCCAGAGTTACAGAGTGGGACCCATGGTTAGCGTAGGCACCTAGGCGAGAATTATCGAGTCCGCAGACATTGACCCAAGACCCTGCAGCGTCGGGAATTGAACCCTGGTCCCGGGCCGACCTCTGCTTCAGGGTCTGCCACTTCTAACCAGTGAGCCACACTTCTCCACGTGCATGATCTAGAGCAAGAAAGGTTTGGAGATTATTTAGGACCAAAGAATAGAGGTTGTAGATTTTGGAGAGAAACATATGAGACAAGAATGCAAAGATGGAGAGATGCAAACATGTGTGATGGAATGTATCCAGCTAGCATGGTAGTTGAGGAGAGAGGGCCAAAACGTACAGAAAAGAGAAATAGTATAGAAATTGGAAAAAGGAGTTTCCACCCCCTTGCCACATCGTCTCTCCGTTTCACAAACCCAGGGCGGTAGATCAACCAGCCTTTTTCAGCATGGCAGATTCTTTCCTCGGTCTCAAGTGGTGTCGCGATGTTCCAGGAATCGTGTAGTCCAGAAAGACTTCTGCTGATTCATCAGGTGAGATAGCTTGAACTTTCTCTGTCTCCAGAATCTCGTGATGGTCGGTCAGCACAGCAGGTTCCACCAAGGCAGGCGACACACGCTTGCAATGCGTGCTGTGGACCCAATTCTTTTTGTTCGTCACTCAAACTGCTGGCCGTGTAGCCAGGAGCACCTGCTCCAGACCTTGCCACCTCGGCTCCAAGCTGTTCGATCTATCGAATACCTTGACCATCAAGCGGTTGCCGGGACGGAGTTAATGGGCCTCACCTGTAGATCTGTCAGGAAGCGCTTCTCAAACCTGTTGATAAATAGAGATCAAATTGTTGGTTTACTGTGCCAAATAATCATTCAACAGAACCAAAGGAACATCATGTATGGGGCGTGGCTTAGCAATCCCCCGAATGTTCATCTGTCTCCTAAATACCACCTTATACGTTGTAAGCCCAGATCGAGAGTGTGGCACCGATCTTATGGATAACAATGCCAACGGTAGTGCATCTGGCCACTTTAAAGACGTGGAAGCCAGTATTTTCGCCATCTTCAATTTTAAAGTAGCGTTATACCTTTCCAACAATCCTGCTGATTGCGGTTGGAAGACTGTATGAAATTTCTGTTTGATCCCTAATCCTTTCAGGACATGCTCAACAACTTGCCCAATAAAATGAGGTCCGTTGTCACTCCACAAAAGTTTACAAACTCCATATTTAGGGAAAAACTCCTTTAGAAGCACCTTTGCTGTGGTGAGAGCAGTATTATCCTTTGTAGGGTATGCCTCAATCCATTTGCTAAAGGCACATACAACCACTAGGACATATTTCAGATTATTGCAGCGTTCGAGTTGGATATAATCCATCTGCAAGACTTCAAAAGCTGCGGTTGGTGTAGCAAACCCTCCTGTAGGAGTCTGTGTCCCTTTTCCAGGATTATACTGCCAACAGATAAAAAAGGACTGTACTACTCTTTTAGCTGTGCTGGCAATTTCAGGATGCTCCCAAACTTGTGTAAGCAATTTAGTTATTGCTAGAACTCCAACATGTGCCAACCCATGTGCCATTTGAACCATGGGTTGTAAATAAGCAGCAGGTAATTTCCACCTATTAATTTCTTTGTTACGCCAACAGCCCTCATCGTCTAACATTCCTTCTTTAGACCATTGCTCAAGTTCTTCCACAGAGGCAGATCTCTGTATATCCAATACTTCCCCTCTAGCATCATGCCAATTCTCACTTTGTGATTTTACTATGTACAAGGATGTAGTACTTTGCTGCATCGTATTCTCACGGGCTCCGCCGTCTGCAAAGGCATTGCCTTGTCCTATTCTGTCAATGGTTTTCTTGTGTTCGCTACACTTCATAATAGCAACTTTCTTTGGGTATGTAAGTGCAATCAAGAGATTATGCACTAATTCTCCGTGCATTATCTGTATCCCGTGTGATGTAAGAAAGCCTCTTTCCTTTCAGAGTAGGCCAAAATCATGAAACACTCTAAAAGCATAGCGGCTATCCGTGTAAATGTTCACACACAAGTCAGTGCTGAGTTCACACGCACGTGTCAAAGCTATTAATTCAGCTGCTTGAGCCGACTTCTGTGGTATGCGAGCTGTTTCCACTACTGTCTCAAGTGTAGTAATTGCATAAGCAGCTGAAGTTGTGCCATCTGGTAACTTCAAACAGGACCCATCAATCCACAGTTCCCCATCTACATCTGGAAGGGGTGTATCTTGCAAATCGATGCGACCCTTTGTTTGGTCCTCAATAAGAAATAAACAATCGTGAGGCTCCTTTGACTGAGACTTAGTCGCAGGATATGCAACAAAGTGGCTGGGTTCAGTGTCGCGCACCTCTTCAATGTAATATGAGGTGCTAACAGTGTCAATTCGTATCCTGTCAGGCAAGCACTAGTTAAGTGCTGTGTCTTGGTCTGATTCAAAAGGGCATTTACTGCATAGGGTACTAGCACCAACAGTTTGAGTGACAAAACTATCCCTTCACTCTGACATATGGACACAGTGTCGCTGCAACTGAACGGAAGCATCCAGGCAACTCAGGACAACAGGATCAAGAACTGCAGAAAAATATTCACAGGAACGCTGCTTGTCACCGTGTGTCTGTGCTAAAACTGACAATGCGCACCCATCTTTCTCATGTACATAGAGTGTAAAAGCATTCATGTAATCTGGTGTGCATAACACTGGTGCAGAGCAGAGAGCTTGTCTTAACTGACGAAAAGCATTTTGGCATTCATCTGTCCATGGAAGGGGAATCAGAGTGTTTTAGTCAAAAGTGCTAGCAGGCGTTTAACAATGTGTGAAAAACCCAATATCCATTGCCTACAAAACAAAGTCAAACCAATGAATGCACTGACATCTTTCTGTGTGGAAGGTACTGGGGTGTCTAATATTGCTTGAATGCGATCTGGTGTCAGTGCACAGCCCTTCTTAGACAAAGGGTGACCTAAGTAGGTTACCTTCGGTCTACAATATTGCAATTTCCTTCGTGATACTTTATGATGGTGTGTAGCAAGAAAAGAAAGCAAAGACAAAGTACATTTTTCACACTGCTCAGGCGTATCAGCTGCCAACAAGATGTCATTGACATATTGTATGAGAGCCACTCCTTCAGAGAAAGTAAAGAAATCGAGTTGTTATTTTAAGGCTTGACTATAAATACTCGGACTCTCAGTGTACCCTTGAGGAAATCTACAAAATCTGTATGATCGATTATTCAAAGTGAAACCGAACAAATATCGGCTATCAGGATGAATAGGAATCCAGAAGAAAGCATTCTTCAAGTTGATTACAGAAAATGTAGTTGCTGTTGGAGGGACCAGGGTAAGCAATGTCGTTATGTCAGAAATTACAGGGTACTGCGGTACTACAATCTTGTTGACTTCTCTCAAATCGATGATGAATCTATAAATCCTAGTGTCAGTATCTTTTTTCAAAATGGGAAGAATCGGACTATTGCAAACATTGTAAGGAACTTCTTCCACAACCTCCACCTTAATCAAATCATGTACAATGTGTGTTAGTGCTTCCTCTCCTTCTTGAGAAATCGAATACTGTGGCAGTCTTGGCAGTGAAGCACCCTCCTTGACAATAATATGCACTGGTGGAATAACCATTTGCCCTACATCGGTGTCTGAAGTAGCCCACAAGGCACTAGGAAGGGAAGCTAATGCTAATGCAGTGTCCTCTTTAATAATACAGGATCTCTCAATCAAAGGGTAGTTGTCATTCAAAATAACCTGTACTCCTTACGGAGTACATCGTATCGTAGCCCTGAAATATTTTAGCATATCAAGACCCACAATATTATCTGGTGTGTTTGGAGAAAGTAAAAACGGACCTGGAGCAGTAAACTTATCAACATGGAATGCAAGTGGTTGTGACAATGGGCTAAGGGAAGGTGTTCCATCAAAACCTATCAATGTAATAATTAAGCCAGACAGGGGAGCCCTAGCAACCAAGTGTTTAGACAAGGTGCCACGAGTAGCTCCTGTATCAACCAGAAACTAATCAGTAGAACCCAAAACATGTGCTGTAACATAGGGACCCCTATGATCTACTGGACTTCAACTGATTCCTTACCTCATCCTAGGCATTCCTATGCATAAGCCGAATCTTGAAAATCAGACGGCACATAGACAGAACCAATATCAAATGTTTGACTATCAAAAGTGTTAAACCCATCCTGTCCCCGTGCATTAGCATCAAACTTAGCGCGCTCATTTGTGCTTTCTCTAGACCCTGAATATCCTGAACGATTTCTCATTTGTCCCCGACCACGTGGACACTGCTGAGCATGCAATACTGGACAATCAGAAAGCCAATGTCCGAATTTCTTGCAGTGCGCACACTGATCAACAGAGAAAGTCGAACCAGTATAGGAAGGAAACGACGAACCATAGGATCCAAGTCCACCTCTATCATTACCTCTAGAAAGCGGGCCATAAGCTTGAGCCAACATAGCCTTTGTTTTCAACTATTTAGATTTTTAATCGTATTTTTTTTTAGCTTCTAATTCTTGTAGTTCATAATACTGAACTTGCTATTCCTGGCAAAAGGTTTGCGACATATTTATCGACAAACAGACCCGTGTCATCTGTCAATGACTGGCCACTAAAATCGTGGAATGATTCTTCAAAGCATGTGAAGAAATCAGAAACTGATTCATCTACCTTTTGCTTGCAAGACGCTAACACTGTCTAATCTATCATTTTAGGGGGAATAATTGTCTTTAACTTAACTAATATAGCTGCTGGAAGATTTAATATTAACTGACACTGTTTCTGTGCAGGTTCTCTATCTTCGTCTAACTGCTCTATATCTTTCCACAATGCTCCAACTTTACGCACAGTTCTCCACATGTCAGGCGATAATAATAGCCCAAAAAACAAATCAATATCAGGCAAAGTCATAGTAAGAGATAATGGCACCCTACACTTCCTCATAAAAGGCAGCTGGATTCTTCCGCGGATCAGGTAATGCAATTTTAAGGGCCATAACATCTGCTCTATTCCAAGGAGTGTAAACCCAATTATAAATAAAGTGCCCTTTTGCCCTTTCGCATCGGTAGAAGTCTTATCATCATTTGTTCCCGCCCCTTGTGGTGGACCATATAAAGGTGCGGCTTCTCGCATGGGTTTCACATTAATTACAACATTCCTATCTGTTTCAGGAGTAGAAGTTCATGCCATGCTGATCTAGGATGTTGGTGCAACTACGTCTGCTGCCTTTTTCTCCTCTCGCAAACGGGCTGCGTCAACACACAGTTTTACCAAGCGTCTGATCGTGTCAGCCACCTGGGAGAAGACAAAAAGACCGTCACGTAATTGTTTACAATCAGTCGCTACATCATCGGGCTCCATTTCTACTGAACATTTCCTGTACCGTTCAATAACCTCTGCGGCAAATATTTCGGTAAAAAATATTTTCTCCCTTTCCACCCAAGCGTTTATAATATCTAAAAGTTCAGAAGCAGTTTTAGTACTAAGAACGGCTTTACACGCAGCAGATCTTATCTCAGACGCACGCTCAGCAGATAACATTGAGTGAGTTCCTCAAGCTTTGTCCTGGTCTGGAGAAGAGTCCTCATCTGACTCATGAGGAGCAGAAGGAAGAATATATGGAGGAGGACAACGATCTAATAAGAGAGAATCAACTTGGGGTTTTATTAAGAATCGGATAAAGAGGTCTAAGAACAGCGTATTGGCCATTCACCTGCAAATGACGCTCCCTATCTTCCCTCTCTTTAATGTATTTCATTTCCCTATTTTTCATTTCCAATGCTTTCGCATAAATGCTCTTACGTTGTTCTTTTTCAATCAACAAAACAAACAAGATGATGGACGGAATGTTGCAAAAAGGCAAAACATTCGCCCCCAGTCACAGATCTAGGTTTAATCCATCATTATTTTGCTCACGAAGCCCCCCCCCAGTTCAGACAGGGCCATATGCAAATCAGTCTTGGCCCTGTGCCTCAAGGGAACAGTCCAGCCCGAACTGCCAAGCCATATCTTTCCTGGACCGTAATCAAGCGTCCTAGGACCGGTTTCTGGCTATCAGCCGTCTTCAGCCTGGATAGCTTGACTCCAGTGGGATAGTGAGCAAGGGACCCACGTCTGGGCATACCCTTCTAACACAGGGTGAACAGCAAAACAAACAAGATGATGGACGGAATGTTGCACAATGGCAAAACATTCACCCCAGTCACAGAACTGGGTTTAATCCATCGTTATTTTGCTCACCAAGCCACCTCAGTTCAGACATAGCCATATGCAAATCAGTCTTAGCCCTGTGCCTCAAGGGAACAGTCCAGCCCGAACTGCCAAGCCATGTCTTTCCAGGACCGGAATCAAGCATCCTAGGACCGGTTTTTGGCTATCAGCCATCTTTAGCCAGGATAGCTTGACTCCAGGGGCGTAGTGAGCAAGGGACCCACGTCTGGGCATACCCTTCCCACATAAGGTGAACAGCAAAACAAACAATATGATGGACGGAATGTTGCACAATGGCAAAACATTCACCCCCTCCAACAGATCTGGCTTTAATCCATCGTTATTTTGCCCACCAAGCCACCCCAGTTCTGACATGGCCATATGCAAATCAGTCTTTGCCCTGTGCCTCAAGGAAACACTCTAGCCCGAACTGCCAAGCCATGTCTTTCTTGAACCGGAATCAAGCATCCTAGCACCGCTTTCTGGCTATCAGTCGTCTTCTGCCAGGATAGCTTGACTCCAGGGGCGTATGAGCAAGGGACCCACATCTGGGCATACCCTTCCCACATAGGGTGAACAGCAAAACAAACAAAATGATGGACGGAATGTTCCACAATGGCAAAACATTCACCCCCAGTCACAGATCTGGGTTTATTCCATCATTATTTTGCTCACCAAGCCATCCAAGTTCAGACATGGTCATATGCAAATCAGTCTTGGCCCTGTGCCTCAGGGGGACCGTCCGACCCGAACTGCCAAGCAATATCTTTCCTGGCCCGGAATCAAGCATCCTAGGACCGGTTTCTGGCTATCAGCCGTCTTCAGCCAGGATAGCTTGACTCCAGTGGTGTAGTGAGCAAGGAACCACGTCTGGGCATACCCTTCCCACATAGGGTGAACAGCAAAACAAACAAGATGATGGACGGAATGTTGCACAATGGCAAAACATTCACCCCAGTCACAGATCTTGGTTTAATCCATTGTTATTTGCTCACCATGTCAACTCAGTTCAGACATGGCCATATGCAAATCAGTCTTGGCCCTGTGCCTCAAAAAAGGAACAGTCCAGCCCGAAGTGCCAACCCATGTCTTTCCTGGACTGGACTCAACCATCCTAGGACCGGTTTCTGGCTATCAGCCCTCATCAGCCAGGATAGTTTGACTCCAGTGGCGTAGTGAGCAAGGGACCCACGTCTGGGCCTACCCTTCCCACATAGGGTGAACAGCAAAACAAACAAGATGATGGATGGAATGTTGAACAATGGCAAAACATTCACCCCCAGTCACACATCTGGGTTTAATCCATCGTTATTTTGCTCACCAAGCCACCCCAGTTCAGTCATGGCCATATGCAAATCAGTCTTGGCCCTGTGCCTCAAGGGAACAGTCCAGCCCGAACTGCCAAGCCATCTCTTTCCTGGACCGGAATCAAGCATCCTGGACCGGCTTCTGTCTATCAGCCGTCTTCAGCCGTGATAGCTTGACTCCAGTGGCGTACTGAGCAAGGGACTCACGTCTGGGCATACCCTTCCCACATAGGGTGAACAGCAAAACAAACAAGATGATGGACGGAATGTTGCGCAATGGCAAAACATTCACCCCCAGTCACATATCTGGGTTTAATCCATCGTTATTTTGCTCACCAAGCCACCCCAGTTCAGACATGGCCATATGCAAATCAGTCTTGGCCCTGTGCCTCAAGTGAACAGTACACCCTGAACTGCCAAGCCATGTCTTTCCTGCCGTCCATATACCTGGTGGTATAGCATGGGATAGTACTGATTATGACATCTATGGTCCGGCAGAGCTGTTGAAGATTCCACATCAATTTAAGGTTTCCTTGAGTGACTTTGTTTCACCCAGCATGTTTTCTGATTATTGGGACTTTGGGACTGTTAATAATATGATGTCAGATTTAGATATGTCCGCAAAATTCACAAAACTTGAATACTTATAAGGTTTATCAGATTATGCACAAATGTATTGTTATAATCATTATGGTCACCATTATTTGCACAAATCTGCAAACCATAGAAATGTTTATACTTTCAATCAATGGGAACATTGTCCAATACCACCAAAAGGTAGCTCAAAAACATTTTATGAAAAATGTCCATACTTCTCCGGTTTTAATGTCTCAAATCCAGAAACTTTTCACTTTAGAAATGTTAATAAGACAGGAAGGGGTTACTTTCTGACAACTGATCACAAGACTGGCAGGTGCAGGGAATAGAAGCTTTATTTCGAGCCGGCATTATCCCTGAACAAATAATGTTTTCGAATGACAATGTGCAACAGACATCCTGTTTTGGCCCGGCCAAGATAAAAGATTTGAACAAACCGTCCATACCTACACCTACACCTGATAGTAAAAACACTTCAGAGGGAGTGGTCGGTGTAAAAACTATTTTATTAAAAAACAGAACTGATCCTGATTGGAAAAAATAGTTAATCTGGCCCACAGACACAAATAACTGTCAAGATAGATTCCTGAACAAGACACAAAAGACAGACGGGGAGTCGCCGATATGGCCTTTACTGAACATCTCTTCTATTCAAATCGATACTTTAAGCAGAATGAAAGCTATTCTTTTACAAAAAACGGTGCCACTGACTTCGTCTAAAGAGACATTTGAACTACAAGTTGCAAGGTCCTTTGTAGAGATACATGCCCTTTTATACACAAACTGTCCAACATACTTCGTAGAAATGTTAGGTTGTATCTTAAACATGTCTGATACCAGTGGTAATGTACATATATTTAAATCAGTTTTTTCGGGACACCTTTTGAAGCAGTCCTATGCATTTTTCAAAACTTTGTGCACTCTGTGTTCAGTGGCCTGCCTCTCATTTTGGGACTTGTATCAGGAATACTATTCTTGTTCCTTCTGCACCGATATGGCAAGTCCGTGAAGGATTCCAATTTCTTAAAGTCGGACTATACTTACCAATAGTCCACAAATATATATATCTACATATTCACTATTAAGGAATAACCAAGCAGTCGACAATGGAGAAGGTTGAATCGTTTATTGAATGAAAATACAAGCCCTGACAGGGGAGCCTCTGTCTACACAACCCATAGAGGTGCACAGAGGAGACTAACTAAATACACATTATACAAAGTATATATACGTTTCACATATTCTGGTTAACACCAAGAAAGGAAATACAAAGGCTATCCGTTGGTCTACCGGAACAACCATTTAAGGTTCTTACACATTTGTCAGTAGCTAAGCTAGAAAGCTATTCCAAGAGTAGGTCAGTGAGGTGCCCTTCTGGTCTATCTTGGACCCATAGAGTACAGAAACAGAGCCCACTATAATGCATGCGTCCTACGAGAAGAGCAAGTCTGACCTTGGATTTCCCTGAACCATGTTCCATACGAAAGAGAGGCAGACTTACGTTTAACCTGTTTTCCATATTCTGTGTTATACCATGAAGTATCAACACTCTTAAAGATAGACGAAGGGATATAACACTTAGTAGTCCTAACTTCACAAATAGGACGGAACGACATTCTATAACCTACCATTAGATTATCTTACAATAATGTTTTATTCTCGATTCATAGATATGAGTATGTGGTTATATATGGTACATAGTGGGACAATCATATTAATATATTTTACATTCCAACATCCGGTCAGCAGCGACACCCGGATTACCATGGAGAACACTCTCCTGGCAATGAAGTGTTGTGAGCGCATGATACAGATCCCGGGCCTGGCTTGTTTAAGAGACCTTAATACTATGTGGTTCCTTTCATTCTGAACAATCTGACAAGATTGCATCTTATATGGTACTACGATGCCTGCTATGTGGAGAAGAATGTATGTTGGACGTCTGTCTAACACTTCCATCAGCACTGCCAACGGATGTTGATGCGTTGCTTGGTTCAGTAACGGCCCATGCAGCGTGTTGTCCCCAGGGGCTACCAATCCTGATTACGGCATTCATTGAGATCACACAGAGGCAATCTGCTGACTATGAGATATGTATATCGACCGGCACACAAGTACCACCTTCATCTCTATGTCCGACGAACATTTCTTATACAGCTAACGCTGATGGCGATGCTTCACATTTTTGTGCTATCGGTTTACTTAATGAAGCAGTCCAACTTTCACCTACTGTGGTAGACAATTTCTTTGCCAGCTTAGAAGATTTAATGTTTTCTCCTAACAACGAGAATGACTTTTGAAGTTAGCACACAGCGTTCTATGGGACTCTGTATTAGACCTTCACTTTTCAAAACAAAACTTCCAACGCTAAGAACTCTATTTTTCTGCGATTTGACTTTTTCCAAAATTTAACTTTTTTTTGGGCACAACGTTATCTGCTTAAAGTAGAACTATTCTTAGAGAACAAGAATTCTTTGAAACACTTCCAAGTGACAATATTTGACCATGCCCACAACCTAAACAGTAAATATATTCTGTCATGGAATGGTCTTGACTTCTTCTTCTGTATTTAAGAGCCATTTCATAAATTTTATTTCCTGACTCATTCTGATAAGCATTTTTCAATGTCGCACTACATGCTTTGAATGAAAATATTGCTTTTTTTAAATGCGTACAGCACCATTTCTAATGTATTTTATGTATTTTGGGAGGGATTTTTTACACATCATGCTTTAGATATATTTAAAAATGCATAGAATTTAGTAATATCGAACATAACAAAGTGGAGTGGGTGTTGTATGGCATTTTAGGATCCGAGTGGAAATTACCGATTAAGGCCCTTATATCGGTATAATTCACATTACCCTTACATAGACATAGAAATCCTACCCACATTTAGACATAACCCATCCAGTCCAGATACAGGCATTGCTACTTCCACTAGTTCCAAAAAGCCACAACGATTTCTTGGAAAACAGTCAGGGACATCCCCTTACTTGAATATTGATTTGTCCTAGAAATCATGACGTTTTCAAAGAACAACCATTCCCTTGGGGTTCTTTGATGACGTTATTATATCCAACTTTACGTCAAATCAGGCACCTTCAAGGTATAAATATGCCTACACTTACCCTAGCAAACACACAGTGGTTTGGAGCAGCTCGACTATCTACTTGCTCGACACAGCTCGCTACAGCCGAAGGAAGCCGACACAGCTCGCTACAGCAGAAGGAAGCCGACCCTCCAGTTGACGCACTGACAGAGAGGCTGCCTTTCTCTAGCTGAGTATCCAGCTCCAGTGTTTCCAAGCTCCACTCGCGGGGTGTTGGAAAATCGAGTCCCGAGACAGACATACCAGACCTCCTTCATTCTAAAACCAAGGTATGGAGCTGATTAGACCCTAGGAGAAATCTTGCTTAGATTCTTGGCATAGAAAAACAAAACCTATGCTACAACTCACTTACTTCCTCCCTCGTACTAGACTTAGGTTAGGTACATAGGGGTAGGCGTACTTTTTTAGTCTTTGTTATTTATGTATGTATTTATCTATAGTCTAGTTTTAGACCAGGCATCTTTGGCGTGGTTTCCTCTGTCTTTTTGGCCTCTACCTCCTGTATTTTTGATGCTGTGCTGGATTTTGTTTTTGCTGGTTTAGATGCTTTGGACGCTCTGCCACTGCTGATCAGTGCCAGAGTGTAAGTGCTCCCTGTGTATATTGCTATGATGATTGGATAACACACAAGGGGTGCTAAGGTCAATCGTGGCCTCAGATGGTATAGGCTGTTAGAGTGTGAGGAAAAGATGATTGACTGAGTAAAATATTTATCTATTGTTTCCACGACTCTGGAGATCAGTTTTATTCTTTGGGAAACAAAGTTGTCATGTTAATGCGATTGTCAGAAACGAATCCCTTCTTGTTTATTCAAGAAAGTTTCTAGTGACCTCTGAGCTAGCTGGCACTCACAATTAAGTCTAATGTATTCGATAGAGACCTAGTAGACATAAGTCTTACATCAAATCTATAGGATATATTATTCCAAAGCGCAGAGCCCATCACCCGAACCTAATACCCTAGCTGTTATGGATTGCTTTATGTCACGGTTTTTTCTTTCTACTACCCTATTACCATCAGGATGGAATGGACTAGAATACCCCAATGCAATGCCCAAGCTGGCCATGGCCTCCTTGTAAGCTCGAGAGCTAAACGCAGGACCCTGGTCAGAATGTAGAGTACGGATTGCGTATGTCCTGATAAAGACTCGCAAACCTTTATAACAGTTCTGGCATCAGCCGAGCGCTGGGGCCACATCCAAATAAATCTTGTCCTAGTAGTTGTGGGACCACATCTTTCCATCGAGATGTTTGTGTGTCGATAGCCTAATGCTGTCTAGCAATGGTATCTTAACGGGTCTGGCTACACTGTAGTCAGGTATCTGGTGGTCTTCAAAGCTGTGATCTCTGTAGCAGACATCACAATTAATTCCAAATTCATAAACTTGAACACTCATTCCTGGCCACCAGTATATCTCTTCTAATTCTTTTAGAGATTTTAAGTTCCCTTGATGAGTCAGACCCTCTCCCATATGTGCTTCGTATACCAAAGCAGCTCTCTGATTCCTGTTTGGAATTACTCTGTCCCCCACTCCAGGGATTCGAGCAAAAGGAATGGAGTTTGCATCAATTATGTATGTATTTGTGAGTGGATAGTTTAGTAGTAACGCTGCATAGCTGCCCTCCATTGAGGCTTTTACTGCTAGTAACGTTTCACCGTCTATTACTTTTTTCGATCGAGTGATTGTAGCTACGGAAGCATTTGCAAAGCTGCCTTCGCGACTACATCAGCCAATGAATTCCCTGCAACGTGAACGCCATCATGCCGATGACTCAGTGTATGTACAACTTGAATCTTTTGTAGTTCTTTCTGCAAAAGAACTACTTGTTCCCAAAGCGTGGTATGCTTGATTGTGCCATCGTTTAACCCGTTTTGAACCGAGTTCTGCAGATATTCATTGTAAGACTGGACGCAGTAATACGTATCGCACGTTATGAGTGTGGGGAATTCGCGATCGGTATTTTCCAGCGCTATCTTGATAGCCTGTAGTCCAGCTCGCTGAGCTGTACAGTCTCTGAGTAATTGAGTTTTAGTGACCATAGGTCTAAATTTACCTTCGCGCCAGCGACTTTTAACAATCGCGCACGCAGCACTGTAAGCGTGTTTACCCCCAATTGAGGGCTGTGCTGATCCGTCTGTATGGATTATACATCCGTAATGTTCTAGAGGCTGAATTTCGGTCGGCAGAGAACATTCGTGTTCGTATTGTAGGAATTCTTGTGTCTTCAAATAGGGGTCAAATACGTATTCAACGTCTGTTGCAGCAAGAGAGTTAACCCACTGTATTCATCTCGGATGTAAAGCCTTAGCATTGGGAATGCTTGCTCTCGTCACTGCCTCTAAGGCTGGTACAGGTGTAATGATCATTATGCTTTTACCCTGCGCGAGAGCTCTCTCCTTTGCTACTGCAGTTTGAACCTCTGTCAGAATTTTTTCTGTAGAAGTGAATTTTATTTCTGCTTGTGTTTACAAGTGTGATTTGTATGCTATTGGTACCTTTTCACCTTCATTAAAGGTCAGGTATGTGAATCCGCATCTCCCTGGAATGATTCGGATCACAAGATTGAGTGTATTGTAGCGTATTTCTAACTGTGTTTTTGTTAACATGTCTGTTTGCACTGAACGCAGAATTTCTGTATCTTTTTGAGTCCAATTTGTTGGTTTGAAAGCAGGTTTGATTAGGTTTAACTCTTTCTGCGTAATTTAGAACGTAAGTTTTTCCGAAATTCAGGAAACCTAGAATTGACTGTAAGTTTTTCAGCGTCTTTGGAGGTTGGAGCAGCGCACATTTATCTAGAAAGTTTGCTGCCAGGCTTTTGCCTTCACTTGATAACTCGTATCCTAAGAATTTGACATTGAGGTGGGCAAGTCTTAATTTCTTAAATTTGAATTTGTACCCTTCCGAAGCGAACCCAAGTATTATGGTGTACACTCTTTTCAAGTGTACGTCCAAATCATCTTCTGTAAGATAGATGTCATCGACCTAAGATAATGCCTCATCATCGTACATTTGTAGTAATTCTGTTACTCTCGCTGAAAATAACCCTGGACTATTCTTGAATCCTTGGGGGAGACGACAGAAGTGTCTTTGTATCCCCATTATTGAGAAAGCGGTCAAGTGCCTGCTTTCAGGTGCAATGTTTTGACAGAAAACCCCATTTGAAATATCTAATGTAGTTTTATATTTTTTCCGCACAATGTTATTAATCAGTGCTGCACTGTGTGAGTTTTGTACTGTAAATGTTTTGTAACAGGAGTTCAGATGTCTGTAATCCAAAACTAGACAATATGAATTGTCTGGATTGGAGGTAGGAAACAAAGTATTTTTCATTGACGAGGTGCATGTTTCAATCACCCCTCGGTATTCAAGTTGATTTAAAATCTCCCTGACTTATTTTTTAGCTTCTTCCTTAACTGGATACTGCCTTTGTGCTGTGGGTTGATTTTGTAACTGTATTTTATGGTGAGGAGAATCCTCATCCCATCCTACATGATTTTTATATAATGCTGGAGCCTGAGCTACTGCCCATTTCCTGGCATATGTGTATTTTTCATGAATTGGAATGTGATTTGAGAAGGCTGGCATAATTATCTCTTCGCCATGTGGGCACTCCCTGACAAATGCAGGCGGCCAGTCATGTTCAGCCAGAAGTATGTCATAACCCTTTGAAAGCTTGTCCCAAAAGAGAGCTTTTATTTTTCTAGTTATGTCCCGCTCCATCCAGAGTGTTATTTCATATAACTTGTGGGGTACACTAACCCTGGTGTCGGCAGTTTCAACCTGAATGCATTCATTCAAGTCCACTGTCTCCAGATGATCCTTCAGGATCTTGCGAACTATAGTTACTTCTGCTGCGCTGTCGAGCATTGTCTGAGCCCAGTCCCCTTTCTTGAGTTGTGTCCTCAAGATCCTCGGCATGTCTAATCTTTACACTTGCTACCTTCTTTTTGGTGAATTGCGTCTTCTAAATTTTTGGAGCGTGTTGTTCTTTGGACTTCACGCCTTCTTTTTTTTGTTCTGATTGTCCTTTTATTTCTGACTTCTGCGAGGAAGTCTGAAAGGTACGAGAGGAACGTGTATCAGTATCGTGATATCTATCAGGTTTTCTTAAGTTAACCCTGTTTCTGAGGTTGTACCTCTTTTCAGAGGGCTCCCGTTGGGGAGACCTACCTCCCCGTTGGGGAGATCTTCCTCTGGACTGGGAATGCTTTTCTATACGAAGTGTTTGTTTAGTGTTTTCCCACTTCATTTTAGGAGTAGTGAGATTATTTTTAATAAAAACTTTTTCTGGATTTTCTATTAGTTGGGGTTTTAATGGTTTCTCACCCAAACTATCTCTACCTAGTTCTTCATATGATTTTTCAATAATTCTTGCAAGCTCATATGGTTGGTCTGTTATATCTGTTTCTTTTAACTTCTGGCAGATTGCCGCTGCTTCACCTTTAATGTTGGCTAACAATATAGCCGAGACCTGTTTGAAATCTTTTTGTAATTTCATACCCAGATTTAAAGCAGGTTCCTGTCCTTATTCATTTTGAATCTGTCTTAGGACGTCTGGTACTACCACCATAGACGGAACACCATGTGTTTTTGTGTAGATTGAAGCAAAGACTGTACCCCAAGTGTCACAGTCCTCTACGTGTGGTGCAATCCCCATTGGTAAACAGATCGTCAGAATTATGTGTTTCTCATGATGTGTACTATCAGGGAATACTGCCTCAATTTGAGTCATTTTATGTGCTAACCAAAACGGAATTTGTTCCCTTTTGGCAGGCAATTTACCAATGACTGATTGTATAGTCTGTGGTGTAATTTTGTTTGTGTACCCCTGGTGAGGGGTGTGTTGTGGAATCCTTACAGTAGGTTGGACTGTTAAGGTCCGCATGACATATTGAACCAATTGTCTATGTATTTTAATTAACTGTTTTAGCTGAGCTAACAGTTCTTGCCTAAAGTATGGGCCAGAACCGGTGGGGAACAGTTGCTGCAAGAAGCAAATGGCCTGCAGAGGATTGACCTCAAATTCTTCAATTCCAAGACCACAGCAACAGCTTCACACTCAATAGCACTCCACATCCATTCCCTGGGGCGTAACCTCCTGATGATGAATACTACAGGTCGGTATATCACTACTCATTAAGTTGGGATAGTACTGCCTCTATGCAGTGCTCTGAGGCATCTGTCTGAACAATAGCAAATATGATGGGACCCCCTCAAGACTCAATCAGGCCAGGGAATGGAGGGGATTGGAATGTCACAATACAATAAACAGAACAGATTTCCCTCAATGGCCACACAACTCTAGTGTAAATATATCTCTATTTTAAAGTGAAATATTGGTGACAAATGCACAACAATCTATTTCATTTCCTTCAAAAAGTATAAAATGTATTTCATTTTCTCTAAATGATCATTTCTTTTTTGTATAAGAATCTTTCTCTTATTTTTTCACAAGTATAAAATAACTTTTTTTTAAAAATAGTTTTTTTTTAACATAGACATTTTTTGATTCAAACAAAGAAAAAAGAAGAAAAAGGACATGGTAAAATACATACAATACATGATTATATACAAAAAATATATTTTCTTATACAATACAACCAGATTATTGCACCCCTGGTAATAAATAATCTATCACAGCATTCTCACACATTCACACCCTAACCACATACATCACCACACCATCTGAAACAAGGAGACTGAATCATGTAAGGCAGAGACACCCTGCCAATATACAGGACTCAAGGCTTAGTGTGAGACCCCGCACTTGGTCGACGCGCGTTTTGGCGGCTCAAGGCCACCTTCTTCAGGACCTGTTCCAGGTAAACAACCCAAATATCCAGGGGACCTACAATATAAGAAAGATTGTCACCAAAAAATTGTCCAATCGAGGACACAAGAATAGCACCAAGACATTACATTGTTAAAAACAACACATAGTACCCCAACGTGACCAACCAGCATGTGAACTTAGGAAAAGGGGATAAACATCCACAAGTATACAAAAATAAAATTTCCTTGGTAAAGAGCAAGAATAAATAAAGCGAAATGTGACAGTGTCATGACAGATATGATTTACATTTCCTCTATTTGGTGAAACTAATTAATTCGAAAGCAAATCTAACAAATCGATATGCTCTATGTTGAGAATTTAATTTTGACATACTCTTGTTAAAACAGTATATATATAGATGCAGAAAGGGTTTCTGTGGTTATATCCTGTACTTATTCTGATTTTCCTAGGTTATGCATCTTCCAATACAGCTTTCTGTGGGTAAAGAGACCAGATAGGGAGGCTATGATCTCTATGTTGCTTATTTGATCATAAATGCAAACTGCACATCAACGTGTCTCTTATCCATAAGGAAGATGCTGGAAGGTCATACAGAATCTCTTCACCGGGTCAAGTCATTGTATTCTCTTCAACTAAAAATAAATACATTAAAGAAAAAATGAAGAGTTACTGTGACTACAAAAGTATGTTCCATATCTGGCTATGTCTGTTCGATAACACCCACCCATTTGAGCAGGCTGGTATTTCCATAGTCACGGTGTCTTCTATATACAGCTTCTTTTTTAGTTGTTTTATGTGAAGATGCTTACAAGTATATTCGAGTATCCTGTCATAATAAAAACCAAGATCTTAGCTTTGAAGTATGATAAATAAATCACGTACACAAATAAAAAACTCTATTCCCAGTGTAAGGGTTATCTTGTCCTAATCGCAATGAGGAGAATGACTAAGCTTAATAGGCTTAACCACATACATATTAATATACTCGAGTCCATCTTGCACATCTAGAGAGTGTAAAAAGAGGATAGTCCTAAACTATGTCTCTATATCGTAGACGCCCAGCGAAAGGAGGAATATTACAAAAAAGAAATGATAATTTAGAGAAAATGAAATAAACTTTATACTTTTTGAAGGAAATGAACTAGATTGTTGTGCATTTGTCACCAATATTTCACTTTAAAATAGAGATATATTTTCACTAGAGTTGTGTGGCCATTGAGGGAAATCTGTTCTGTTTATCTGTCTGAACAATAAACTCTGTGGAACACAGAAGCTTTGCACATGGCCTACTTAAGGTAGTCAAAAACAGTTTTTTTCATGCCGCTGTCCAAATCACATTCCTGAGCTGCTTCTTTGAGGTAAGCTTGGCCAATGGGATAACAATGGTGCCATATCCCTTGAAAAAGCTCCTAGAGTACCCAGTGATGCTCAAGAATGCTCTAATCTCAGTCTGGGTTTGGAGGGGCAGCCAGGGCATGATAGTTTCTGTCTTATCCTGATGGGGTTGGAACTTCCCCCTGCTCACCAGGTGACCCAAGTACACCACAGACCTTTGTACTCACTTGCCTTGACAGTCGGGCCTGTCTCTTACAGAGCCTGAAGCACTTCCTGAAGGTGAAAAATGTGGTCCTTCCAGCTGCTACTGAAGACAGTAATTTCACCCAGATAAGCAGCAGAGAAGGCCTCCATACCAGCAAGGTCCTGGTTCATCCGCTTCTGGAAGGTGGCAGGGAAGTTCTTTAATCCAGAGGGTATCACTCTAAACTGCTAGTGGTCCTCTGGAGTAAAAAAGCCTCACCTCTCCTTTGCTCCCTCAGTTCGGGCGATCAGTCAGTTTCCTAATGTAAGATCAAAGGTACTGACATACTGGGAAGCTCCTAACCAATCAATCAGCTAATCAGACTGGGAGATGGGGTGGGCATGAGTAATAGTTACAGAATGTAGCCCTCTGTAATCCACATAGACCCTCAGGTCAAGTGTGGTGCCCGGTGGGTCAGCTTTTGGTACCAGAACCACAGGACTGGACCAGGGGCTACTGGAGTGCTCAATCACCTCCAACTCCAGCATTTTAGACTCTTCAGCCTTAATGCTTAAGCCTCATCTTATCTGACAACCAGTAAGACGTATTCTTACCAGAGAGGTTGTCCCCTGTGCCCACATCAACGGTATACGGGTGGTTAGTCCCAGGGACAAGGGAGAACAAAGAAGAGTATTGCCCAAACACTTGGTGGTGGTCGCTCTGTTGTTCAGGAGTTACAGTGGGAGAAAGGCTTACTCCTTCCACAGACCCATCCAGCTCCTTGTAGTAGACCAAGAGGTCAGGGAACAGTCCATACTCTTCTTCCTCTTCTCCATCTTTCACCAACAGCAAGGTGAGCTCAGACCTCTCAAAGTGTGGTTTGAGGCGATTTACAATGCAGCCCCTGCGGGGTTGCTCAGGGATCCTGAGGTCCCACCATTTAATGGACGTTCAGCCCAGGGTATTTCCCTAAGGCCTAGAAAAGGTCTCAGTCCTACCTTTAGTAAAAAAGGCCAGCCTCTTCTCTGCAGATCCTAGCACCTATCAGCCTATATCTCATCTGCCTTTCCCAGCCTAGATAGTCAAGAAAGCCATTTGCTTTACCCTACTTAGTTCGGCTTCAGAAGTAAACAAAGCACAGAATCTGCCTTAATTGTGGCAGCAGAAAACATAAGATCCACCCTTGACACAGGAGGAAATGTGGTGTTGATTTTATTAGACCTCTGGGCGGCACTTGACACAGTAGATCACAACCTCTTGATTGACCAGCTCCTTAGGAATCAGGGAAGCTTCTTTAGCTCTTCTAAAATCCTTCTTCTCGGAACGAGAACAATTCATCCGATTCCTTTGTTCTCCCATGTGGAGTGCCACAGGGATCCTCTTTAAACTCCATCCTTTTTAACTTAAATGTCACCCCACTGGCTAGGCTTATAAAATTGTTTTGGTTCTCAGTGCTATCCTGCGCATATAACACCAAGATGTTGATTTCAGTGTCCAGCAATCCTGATCACACTGCTGCTAGATTTTATGATTATATGCTGCATATTGGCAACTGCATGAGCAATAATTGCCTACAACTCAATTCGGGAAAGACAGATGTTCTCTAATTCGGGAGAAACACCTTCTTCTGGTCAGCTAGCTGGTGGCCCCATGATATAGGTGCACTGTCAACACCAGTCCAGAAGGTGAGAAACATGCCAATTCTTTTTGACAACAGGCTAACATTTGAAACTCAAGTCAAAGCGGTAACATCCTCTGCTTTTTATATTCTTAAGATGCTTAGGAAAATAAAAGGCTCCAATTCTTCATAAACACCTGCAATAGACAGTGGTTATGGTCCTCCTCTTATTCAAATTGGATTACTACAATATTTTGTACCAACATGCAGCTAAAACTCCTTAATAAATATCAGACATTGCAGAATGCGGCAGCCCAGCTTCTTATGGAATCCCAAAGCATCAGTCAGCATCTTCAGTGCTTAAAGAGCTACATTGGCTACCAATGAAGAAGCGCATTGCTTTTAAGAATCAGTGCATCACCTTTAAAGCACTTCATAATTCAGCCCCTGAGTACCTTACCTGAATACCTTAGAATCAACTATTCTTGGTATATTCCCTCTAGCCCATAGCACTTATCTACAGCCAAGAACGTAGTTGTTAACAAATTCAGAAACATTTTCTGGGGAGGCAGAAGCTTTGTCACCTATACTGTCAAATTATGGAATACCTTCCCTCATAAACTAAAGAAAATGACAAATCTTCAATTCAGGAAATCCCTAAAAAACAGCTTGTTTAACCAATAGTTGGCCTTTGCTTGACAAACCCCCTCACTCATTGAGCCGATCTCTTCACATTGACTTAAGTAAAGGCAGAGCGAAGAAACCTCTGGGCATTTGAGCGCTTTGTAAATATAATTTTCATTTAATTTCATTTCACCAGGTATGTGGACTCACCCTTTCTCTCAATAACTTCAATTGGTCCATTCTAGTATTCCTCCAGGGCCTTGGGCTCTACTGGCTCCATCACCAACACTTTCTGACCAGGCTGAAATTCAAGTGGTAGAATTTGCCATCTGGCTTCTGAAAAGCCAGCTCACTTCACCCTGGGGTACTTTCCTGGGAGCTTGCTCCCACTCTTCTTTCACCAGACTCAAAGGTCCAATGGCTGGGTGCCCATGCAACGGCTCAAAGGGGCTGAAACCCACTTCTCTCTGTTGCACTGCTCTGTAAGCCAACAACATGCATGGTAATAGGGTATCCCACCTTTTCTCTATGGCCTCTGACAAACCTCTGTTCATGCCATTCAGGGTCTGGTTTAACCTCTCAACAAGCCCATTGGTTTGTGGCTGGTAAGGGGAGGAGAACTTGTACGTTACCCTCCACTCCTTCCACATTGACTGCATATAAGAAGACATGAAGTTTGTGCACCCGTAAGACACAACTTGTTTGAGTAAACTCCCTTGAGTAGTCATAGTGATAGTTTTTATGTATATGATTAACTAAAATCTTTACAAAATTCTCCAAAAATAAAAATATGTGTTTACATACATGATTAAAACCAGCCAATATTAATGGGCTCCCTTTGGTTATTAGCTAAAGTGCAAGTACTAAACCATCAGCATATAATATTATAAATCCATTATGAGGATATTTAGTAAATACATATTTTTCATTGCTGATACTGTGATATTGCTTTCAACCTAATGATCAGTGTTTTTAAAACAACAAGCTGGGTAATTAGAAAGCCCTGAATAAAAATAGCAAGTTCCTGGAAAACAGTGCAATTACACAGTAGATTGTAAGATGTGTTTTAAAAGCAAACGTCTGAGGAGCTGCTAATTGAATTGTCTCTTAAAGAGTTTTACATTTAGTCTGTTTGTTACATAAATGAATCACTTAGGCCCCTGATGGCATTGATCATGCTTCTTTTTTTCTTTCAAATTAGCTTGCCAGAAAAGTGTCCTTACTTCTGTCAGGTATTTTACTCCCCGGCAGGCCAAAATTATCGAGGAACCTTCCAACCAGCGTATCACAGCTTGCCTACATGTGCAAATATTCAATTATTAAAAAATGGGTTTTAAGTACTGTCTCCTCAGATCAATAACTGCAGGGCATGCATCCAAGTAACTTCCCCATGAGTTTGGTGTTTCTTGATCCATCTGGTGTTTGATCTCTTCCCAGCATAAACTGTTCATTGTGTCTGGATCGCGGGAGCGGAATTTATGACATAGCTTAACAGAGCCGCTCATACCCCGGAATTTCTGATTCTTGAGGCCGAATTCCTGCCACACCTGACCTGTGGACGCAGACTATGGCAGATTGAAAATGGCCTTATAAACCTTCGTCTGAAGTTCATTTAGCAGAGCAGCCTCCTTAACGCACCAGGCGAATAGACCATATGACAGTGTAGGCAGGATTTGCGCAGCCATCACTTTTAAGAGGTGGTTATGGTTTGGGTAGTCTAGTTTTTTATACAGTAATCTGCATGCAAAGATTAACAATTGCGCTTTGGCTTTTTTGGCCAATTTATTTTCCTTGTGTGTTATGCCAAGATATTTGTAGAACTCCTGCTCTTCCACCCTTGCCCCTTTTACAAGCCATTTAAACATTATTTTTTTGTGTCCATTAGGCGAACAACTTTGGTTTTCTCTTTGTTTAGTTCCAAGTTCTCCTGGTCCAAAAAGGTACTAGTTATTTATCGCTCTTTGTAATCCAATGGGACTTTGGTTCAATACCACAATGTCATCAGCGTACGCTAAACAAAGCAATTGGCTCGTTGGCCAGTTTCATCGGATGACAATCGGCTGCCTGCATGTGTTTACTGATATCTGAGAGAAACAAGTTAAATAGGTTTGGCGCTAGGACGCAGTCTTGTTTTAGACCTTGCTGCATATGGAAGCTCGAGGTTGCACTGCACCAGTCGCCCAGTTTCACTCTTGCCCGGTATTACTGTATAATGTAATTATTGCGTTCAGTAATTTACTCTGCAATCCCTATTCGTTTAGTTTCTCCCATAGACTGTTTCTACTCACTCGTCGAAAGCTGATTTTAAATTAAAAAAAATATGTACAGAGTATAAAACCTAATCAGGGCTTTTGCCACTGCAGGTTCAGTCTTGGTCCTCAGAGGGATTGTCTCTGGGTACCTAGTGACATGATCCACGAGGGATCCACAGGCTCTACAATGCCGATGCCCACCCTCTCAAAAGGGGTGCCAACAACAGGCAAGGGTTCACGGGGACTTTAAGCCTCTGCCCTGTCTTTCTCACTGGCCTGGGAGGTCACACAAGTTTTACAGAACGCATTTGAGGAAATCTTGATCCTAAGCCAATAGAAGTGGGGAAAAAGCCTGGCAAAGGTCTTGTCTTGGCCTAGGTGTCCGGCCAGGGGACTTTTTTCATGATTCAGCTCAAGTAGGAAGGCCTTGTAGCATTAGGGGGACTATCAGGTCCTTGATGTTGAATTTCCAGAAGCCTTAGGTTCTTTTTTTTCTTTTAATTTTTTTATTGCAGTCCAAAAAATTGCAATACATTAAATCCATTAGAGCCAATACATTAATAAAAGAAATTACCTTTAGGCATACATAAAATTTGCAAAAATTCATATATAATAGACAAAGCACTAAGAATTCAGGGACAAATACACACAAAACAAACAAAAAGTTGTTTTTTAACCAGATACATAAGGTAATGACCCCTCATAATCTCAGTCAAAATATGCAGCCCATATTTTCCCAAACTCCCTAAGACCCCCCCCACACGTAATGCATAAGTGCTTTCATTTTATGGGCCCATTCAATGACAGAAGGAATCAAATCGGTGCGCCACTTTTGCAATAAAAGTGATCTAGCTACTACCATCGAAATGTATACAAATTTAGCCAAATAATCAGGAAGGAAGAGGTCTGGATCAAAACCAATAACAATTAACAAATCACTCACTCTTGATTGAATACCACATTCGATTTTCAAATAGCAAAAAATATCCTTCCAGAACTTCTGAATCCTAGGGCATTGTAAGATAATATGTGGCCAATTGGCTGAAGGACAATTAATACAGGGAAAGCAGAGAGTGGGGTTCAGTAAAGTTGCCATTTACTGAAAAAAAGCATCCTACGCCAATTCACACCTCAACGTGCTAAAATTAAGGTTATTAATAGTTGACCACAAGTTGGCAGAAATTTCTAGGACTTCACAATCCATCCATTTTTTGATAGCCTTCTGCCCCAGACCTAGGGCTCTAACTGAGGCTAAGCGCTTTTTCCAAGCCCCAGGTTTTCTGCCAGATGCATCTTCTAAAAGTTAATTGGCTAGCTGATGTTGTTTGCTAACTTGAGAAACATCTAGCTCAGCCAGGAATTTATGGAAGATGTTATATGACCCCAGATGAATAAAATTATTAACGATCAAATGCGACATTTCGGTCATAGTCAACCATCTTCCATTCCTCAGGAAATCTGAGACCTTACGAAATCCTACCGCATCCCACTTTAAGGTGAGTTCTGAGAAATTTGTGATCTCTGCTAGTAATAAAATGTCAGCTAGTGAAGTGGTTGAGTTGCTTACAGGAATGGAATATCTTTTGTAAAGCGCCTGTAATTTTTTAAAAAGCCAGTGAAGACATTTATAACGAACCCGGTTTGGGGATTGGAAAGCTGGCAATGGAAAATAGATTTCACTTTCCTTAGACATTAACTCCACAAAACTATTAATAAAGAGTTTTGACTGAGGTTGAGGTTTTAATCTAGACAAAAACTGTGCAAAATAAGCATAGTAATAATCCCTGAAATTCGGAGGGGCTAGACCTGCTTGATCCCGTTCTTCATATAAGGTGCTAAGTGCAATACGTGATGATTTTTTTGCCCCAAAAAAAGCTGTGAACAAAGACTCTACTTGGGTGAAAAAGGAGCCTGATAAAATACAAGGGATAGTTCAAAACAAAAAATTAAACAGAGAAAGAACAGACATTTTAATCAGTGTAACCCGGCCCAAAATGGATAGCGGAAGAGAGTTCCAGCGTGAAAACAAGGCCTGAACTTTTTGAAGGAGCGGTACAAAATTCAGATGATATAAATTTGAAACTTTTTCAGAGAAATATACCCCAAGATACCTTTTAGGTTGGGTGTTGGCGCAAGCAAGGATCGGGGTGCAGATCTTAGCTTGCCCCACCGCATTGTAAAATTTCAGTTCTCCTTTATTAATGGGATACCCACCAAGGGCCTCAAAGTCCTCAAAGACCTGGAAGACCTTAGCCTGAACCTCTATCTCAGGTTTGATAATGAGCATAATATCGTCCGTGGATAATTTCAATTTCGCCATTGATGGAATAGGGGGACGGATATCACCACAGTTCCTTATAGCTATTGCCAGTGGTTCGATAAAAAAAGCAAAGAAGATCAGTGATAAAGGGCACCCTTGCCTTGTGCCCCGATTTACTTTGACAAACACTGAGTTGTTAACAATTACATTGGCTTCAGCGTTATTGTATAAATTATAAATCAGGGCCGTGATCTTTGGGGAAATGCTAAAGGGATCTAAAATCATAAACATTGTTTCCCACTCAACAAGGTCAAAAGGCTTCTCTGCGTCTAGTAGAAGGACCAACACAGGTATCCTCTGGGTGTCAAAATAATCTCATACTTCAGATAAATAATGAGTGTTGGAGGCTAGCTGTTTTTAACAGCGATAAAACCGTTCTGGTCCGAATGTATCAATTGTGGTGCATGATGGGTAAACCGAAGTGACAATAATTTAGTGATGATTTTATAGTCAGAGTTTAAAAACATTATCGGGCAGTAAGAGTTCAGATCCTCACTGTTCTTGCCTTTTTTCAGAAAGCTGATTATGTTACCTTGTCTGAAGAACTCTGGTATTTCCACCCCTTCGAGTATAGAGTTTGCTAAACGAAGGAAAAATTCTGACACTGAACTGAAAAACACTTTAAAAAATTCAGGTAGAGCCCCATCCGGGCCACAGGCCTTGCCATTTGGTAGATTCTTAATGACTCCCTTCAGCTCTTCCATAGTGAAGAGACTTGCCATAGAGAGTGTCTCTACATCCAAGAGTGTCGGTGGGCTATTGTTGTGCAAAAATCCTTCTAGCAAGGTCATATCCACAGTCTGATGTTGGCCATAAATGGACTCATAATGCTGTAGCATTATTTCCCCAATTTTCACAGGGTCCTGTAAACGTGAGGCGGTTGAAGGGAATTTCAACGCATTGATCTGATTTGCAGCAGCTTGCTCCCTGGCCTGCCAAGCTAAAAACCTGCCTGTAAAATTGCTTTCCTCATATGTTTTATGACGATATTGTTGATAGAATGCTTCACTCTAAGTGTAATAATTGGAGCTGAGTGTGTTCCTAGCCTGCTCCAGTTGACGCTGATTAAACACAGAGGGGCTACTAAAATAAGCAGAGTAATACGGTTGGATCTTCTGCTCCAAAATTCTCTTATGTTCCCTAACTTTTTTTACAATTTCAGCGTCTTTTCCAATAATTATCCCCCGGATGAAGGTCTTAAGTGTGTCCCAGACCACACTCAGAGGTGCAGACTCCGTATTTCTTGATAAAAACTCCTTAATCTCTGTCCCAATAAAGCCCACCCAGTCCTCTTCATTAAAATATTGTCTGTTCAGAGACCACCATTTAGGGGACCTAGCACAGTTTCCTAAGAGTAACTCCAGCACCAACAAGGCATGATCTGAGAATCCGTTATATAGAAATCTTTGCTGGCTAAAACTCAACTTTCGTGAAACCAAAAAGAAATCAATTTGTGATGAAGAACGAAATCTACCTGACCAACAAGTATATGCTATTTTGTTTGGAAAGGCAACACGCCATGGATCCTGTAGATCCAAGGTTATTCCATAGTGTAGCAAGGTTCTTAAGGATTTAGGTTTGAACTGCTTTTTATCCTGAACTGACGAATCTAGTTTATTCAAAAATATTGCTGTCCCTCTATGGGAAGTGGACAATGATGAAAATCCCCTATAAGCTGACCAAGACCTGAACACTAAAAGTCGGGCAGCTTTGCGGCTGGTATATGGTCTCTTGTAACAAAATCACTGCCGGGTTTTCTGTATTAATCCATGATTCGATTGCCTGCATTTTCTCTTTATTATTGAGACCGTAAACATTAAAAGAAACCACTTTCAGCAGTTCTTTACTAAGCATAGTTAAAGCCCAACCAAGGCTTAAGCCCTTTAGGCATCTTACCCAGAGTCAAGCTAACAAACGGACGTATAAGACCTGAATGGATTCAAAAGAAAGAAAAAAAAAGACTTCATTTTTTCCCCTTCATGCTCCCAACCCACCCCTTGTGACTCCTCCCCCCAAAATGTGGAAACCCTCCGACCACACCAACCCCATTTCACCCCCCCTTAAAGCTTGGTGTCATGTAATTACACCCGAGTGATCTCACCACTGAACCCCCAGCAAAGCTGAAAATTACTATTAAAAAACAACAAAAAAACGAGCGAACATGCACAGTAAAGACACACCCCTTGCTATAATCAATAAGCACCTAAAGAGGAGCCTAAGTTTCATTGTACGGGAGGCTGTCCTCCAGTAAATGTGGTGACTAACAGAAGCATCACCTGCTGCTTGGGCATCAGCCTGTTGTTTCATGCCCACAAGGTTTGGGCATTCCCTTTGTAACAAAATCACTGCCGGGTTTTCTGTATTAATCCATGATTCGATTGCCTGCATTTTCTCTTTATTATTGAGACCGTAAACATTAAAAGAAACCACTTTCAGCAGTTCTTTACTAAGCATAGTTAAAGCCCAACCAAGGCTTAAGCCCTTTAGGCATCTTACCCAGAGTCAAGCTAACAAACGGACGTATAAGACCTGAATGGATTCAAAAGAAAGAAAAAAAAAGACTTCATTTTTTCCCCTTCATGCTCCCAACCCACCCCTTGTGACTCCTCCCCCCAAAATGTGGAAACCCTCCGACCACACCAACCCCATTTCACCCCCCCTTAAAGCTTGGTGTCATGTAATTACACCCGAGTGATCTCACCACTGATCCCCCAGCAAAGCTGAAAATTACTATTAAAAAACAACAAAAAAACGAGCGAACATGCACAGTAAAGACACACCCCTTGCTATAATCAATAAGCACCTAAAGAGGAGCCTAAGTTTCATTGTACAGGAGGCTGTCCTCCAGTAAATGTGGTGACTAACAGAAGCATCACCTGCTGCTTGGGCATCAGCCTGTTGTTTCATGCCCACAAGGTTTGGGCATTCCCTTTGTGCCCTAGAGATCTCCTCCCTGGTGGGTCCACCTTCTACATGCCATCCAGCAAGCACAGGCCGATCACCAGCTGAAGCAATGTTCTAATCAGTGGACTCCGGGGTAGCCACCACTAAAGCCCCATCCATCTCACTGGTAGTTCATTGGGGGGGTGTTTTTACTTGCCCTCTGCCTCTCCCCTTCTTAACAGCAGGACTGGCCATTGTTCCAGGATCCACTCCTTCTTGATTCCCATCTTGGAAAGAATTTGGACCATGTGGGAGCACAGATCCAGTTAGGTAACAATGTAATCTCCACATGAGCTTAGAACTCTACTTCCTTCCAGGCAGTGTGCTCCAGGTCATTACCTGACAAGCAGTCCCCAGGTATGCAAGGCTCACTGCAACTATTAGAAGACCTGAAACTCCCCCCAATCAGTGGGCTCCTTACCATAGACATACTGGCTCCTGTATCCCTCATATCCTTACCGCCTTGCCCATTGATGGTGACCGATTGTCTATACTTTGTAGTATCTGAGGCACATGGATCTTAGGAACCATCTCACTGCCACCCATGGACACTAGGGTAACCCAGTGACGACCGGTACAGGTAGGAGTGGTAGGGTGGGGGAGGGGCTGGCTTGGTGATGCAGCGATCTCAAGGTAAGTGGTTTTCTTTATTTTTTATTTAACTTTACTTATCCCATCGTCTGTCGACCTGCCCCGCCCACCACTCTTACCTGTGTTGTCTTCCAACAAGGTAAGTAACCTCACTAACTCCCCCATTAACTGGGACAGACACCTCACAGAGCACTATAATAGCTACCCCTGGAATATTTTCTTCAGTGGGAGATTGTGCTCTTTTTTGAACACTTGGGATTCTCCCTTGTTGTGTCCATACTCACCACACTTATATCACTTGGTAATTCAGGTGGGCGTCGCTGACTCTTGTCAGGGTAGTTTTTCTTCTGATTGCCAGATTGAGGATATGATTCAGACCATCTCCCCTGTGTGTTGTTTTGGGGCCTGAAGAGAACTCCTTATTTTTCTCTCCCCCTCCTTCTTCTGGTGGGCACCCTGACCACTCTTTTGGAAGTTCCCCTCAGATACCTTTCTGGGCACTCTGATGCGGATCCAGAGGTCCGCATATTCAGGAAGCTTCATGGAGTTAGAAAGCTCACCATCAAGCAGGTTTTGGCGCAGCTCTGCAAAACAAATATCAAGCATGTGGTTCTACAGAATCAAGTTGTACAGCCCTGAATAATCATCTAATTTGCTGCCCTTCACCCAGCCCTTTAGTGCCCTGCTAGCATAATCTAAGAAGTCCATACAGCTCTGTGGTGTGATCTTGTGATTAGCCCGAGTTGGTATTTCTCAGGTCTCAGCCCAAACTTACAAACCAAGATTGTGATAACTGTAGTATCGCTTGTCTGGCCCTCTACCTCTCCTTTGAGAAGTGTATCCCTTCCCACCATGGGCATGAGCCTTCATAGGCTACCATCCCAGGAATACTCTGGGATCTTGTGCTCTCCTAGAGCCACTGCATAGGCTGCAAACCACTTGTCTATGTCATCCCCACCACATAGTGTTGCACAAACTCCTTTCGGATTCTGGCTCTGGATTCACTTGAAGACACTGAAGGTATGCTGTCATCATTGCTGGATACCCCCCTCCCCCTTGCAGGGCTCTCACATGCAGCTACCTCAGGTTTAGCTAATGGGTTAATTTCTTCTCCTCCTTCCTGAGCTAACCTAATTTCTTCTAGGGCTTAGTCTTTCTCAAGTTGGGCAAGCCTCTCTACCTGCTCCAATCTAATTTTGGCAAGCTCTTTTTTCATCTTTCTCTCATCTGTCCTGTCTGCCAGCTCCTCTGGTGACAGGCCTTTTGGAGATACACTGCTCCTTGTTCTGAATACTACCACTGCTCCTGGCAAACTGTTGCCGTCCTCCACAGATAGTCATGGAGCCACAACAGCCTCTAGGTCCAGTTCCTCCTCATCCTAATTAATCTATGGCTCCTCCTTCTCCTCCTCTAGAACCTCATCCCCTACCACTTGGGCCTCTGCCCAAGCTCTCAAAGCTTTCTGCAACTCTACTTTATGCTTGATGACTTTAACAGGAATTTGAAATTCCCTGCAATGGCTCTTCATTTGGGCCAAGGCATACAATTCTAAATGGGCCAGATCAAAATCCTCTACTGTAGTTACAGGTCCTGCGGCTGCGTCCCTAAAGGTAGGCATGTTTAAAGCACAAGAATTAAACAAGCAATTGGTATTTGTATACAGTTGTATATATGGTATTGTACAAGCACAAGTCCTATTCTCACCACTGACCACCAGTGTTAGAAATAGGACTCCTGGTTGGCTGAGGGAGGCACCTAGGCCTGGCAGGAACCACCACTCTATTCATGGTAAGTTAGATACACACTAAAAATGTACCTGTGCTCACCTTCTGGTAGCCTGGCACAGAGATGTCTGGCTAAGTTAAGGAGGCACTGTGTAAAATATTTGTGCAACATACACACAATAATACAATGAATAGGTGTATAATAAAGTTGATTATTACATTATAAACAAAACAGGACCAAAATGATAAAAAGCCAATGTTTAGAAGTTGGGGAATTTAATTTTAAAGGAGTACATGCAGTAAAGCGCTTAGAAGCAAGAAGCACTAAAAAGGACCAGGTCAAAGTTCAGGCCAACTTCATGAAAGCATTGCAGAGCAGCTATAAGACCCACCTAGACCAACACAAATAAATCAAAATAAATTGTGATTCATATACAATAAACTCAGAAAGCAAAGCTATTGGATGCAAATGAATTTAATTCGGATTTGCATGCACATCATTTTCAATGATTGTAACTCATAATACATTTTGTTATAAACATCACAGGTTTAAATGTACGTGCCCACATACACAACGGGAGGGAAAAGAGGGGGATTGAGTGAGGGAAGTGTCAAGAAAAAGGGTAGGGGTAATCTGTGTCATTCAGTGACAAGTCATCATTCTTAATTCACAAAACTATGTACAAGTGGTCCTTATTGATAGAAGGCCACATACAATGCTCAAAAGAGTCCTAAAATATTATTCATGAACAAAGGCCTGACTCCGCTAGAGCTGTTAATGTCTTGTTTGGGATCGGAGTAGGTCAAGGGTAACGTGGTCAACGTTTCGACCCGGAATAGCCGTAGGAAAATGTTCCTTACAAGTCGGGTCTTCTTCAGGACGCAGAAAGTTGTGGGTGGGCGCCTCCTAGGGAATAGTTAAGGAACCAAATTAGAAACAAACCCAACCTGTCATTTAATTACAAGGAGGATGGATAAATGAAGAGCATTTCATCAATTAAAACGTGTTGTCAAGACGTGCCTAAAGCACATACTTAGACGTTAAAGATTTAACAGAGTCCAAACTTAGGCTCACCTATCGCAAGGGATGAGAGAGGTAGAAAGTTGATAAGTCGTCAGATCAAAGATGAGCTTCTCAAGCAATCCAGTAGTAAATTGATAGAAGTGGTGGAAAGATTACCTACATTAATCAGACAAGGTATTACCTATGATTAGGTTACCGTTTACATGATGATTCTGATAAACATAAGTAGTTTTTGAAGCCTCACCACTTATGCTCTATAGAATTCAAGTCGGTCGGACTGGAGGAGTTCATTAGTTGGTTCTTAAAAATTGGTTGAATGCTGTCACCTTGATTAAGGACTCAAATAACAACAAAGCCTGTAGGTCAAGTGGTGCTGAGATATATCAATTAACACTGGTGTGATTGCACAAAAAAGTGAATTAAACAAAGACTATCAACAGTTGCTGATTAAGTCCTATCAGCCCACCTGGTGGCGGAGCCTCATCATGTAGGACTTCCGAACCTAAGTCTGTGTGCGATCGCCCAGTTGTATTTTAGCGACGCATCACAGGACTAAGGTAAGGTCACCACAGTTGTTAGTACATAGGGTGAGGCTGATATGTGCAGTGCAAAAATTAAAGTGAAGTGTATTAAAATGGCTATCAAGGCAAACAAAGACCTTTAATAGTGTTTGCCTGGACGTCAGATTAAAAAATAGTGAAGTAACAGTGTGAAAAAATCACTGTCTAACTTGCTTGGTAGAAATCCAAAGCGATCTAAAAAGGGGCCAACATGTTTCTGCCTTACTGTGAAAAGTCACTGGCATTCGTCAGGGCCAAGCTCTTAACTGCTACTGCAAGGACACTATCGTATGTGCTCAAGTAATGAAAAATAAAGATAAGAGTGATCAATCAAGACCATCCTACCAAATCTTTTTAGTATTGCTCTATTGATGCAATAGGTCTTTCCTGTAAAAAACATGAAAAAGGAAAGAGAACATTGTAGACATTACATATGTATCATCCTCGATATTACATTTACGGTAAATACTATGTAGAAATTGCTATAATCGTGCAAAACCAGTGATAATGCAAAATAACCTCAGACTTGTCCATCACTGGTTTGTGATGGTCATATACACAGTGCATTGTGTCACCAAAAGATTAATTAATATACAAAAGTTTAACACTTACCCAACGATGTGTGGGAAGTGAACCTCACCTCACCCGGCAACTGCTCGGACGAATAAGGCACCGCTCTAAACATGTAAAGAAAATCTCTGTGAAAGATGCATGTCTTATGGATACGACCTCAGTGTACTGAACGAAGACCCAATAGAGGCCGGGGAGGACAACAATACCCCAATCCGGGACAGTGGTGGCCCCCAGGCCCATTGAACTATCATCCTGGGGCAATGGGCCCCCCACCTATGGGTCACCCGATGCCTATGTACCCTCCTAATCCGTCATTCTACTATGACCAGTCTTTTTTATGGCAGGGCTGAGGCAGGAACCGGGGCAAAAGAAGAGGCCAACAAACTGTGAATTGGGCTCCGCAGCCCAGCAAGACAGGCCCAACAACAGGAGCTGCGACTTAGTAGTGAATCTGAGTTCAAGGATCATTACACCAATTGAAAACATTGTTTTGAACAAAGGGCTGGGCTTTGTTCCCACCAACACAGGTGACCAGTTTAAATTGAGGTGCGAGCTTGAAAGCTTCTATAGGAAAATACGTCTGCATTTCTTTTTCAAAACATCTAGTTCCAACATGAATGAGGCTAATATGCTCGGCCAAGGTGAACAGAACACCGGCCTTAGACCTAAATCGACATTCACACCTCTGAGTCAACAAGTACCACCAAATGTCCTAGCCTTTGAGCAAGCAGTGACGCACGAGGTTATGAATACCGAACAACGACGAAAGACTTTTCATAACATGTCCAATTTGGAGAAATCAGCACTTTCTACTTTGTCTAATGATAGATCTCTTACCATCAAGCCGGCTGACAAGGGTGGAGCTATAGTGCTACAGGATACTATAGTTTACCAACAAGAATGCCAAAGACAACTTATTGACACCAAATCCTACTGTCGCCTTGATGAAGATCCTACTCCCAGAATCTCGAATGACATCAAGAGTCTGGTAGAAGAAGGAACAGCAGAAGGCTGGATTACTCCCCACGAAGCAAGATATCTAATTACAACACATCCAGTCATTCCTTACTTCTACTGCCTTCCAAAAATACATAAGGCCCAAAGACCGCCTCCTGGAAGGCCCATTATTTCGGGCATAGGTTCGCTACTGGAGCCTTTATCCACTTTTGTGGATTTTTTCCTGAAACCCATTGTGAAGGAAACACCAACGTACCTCCAGGACACTGGTGATGTGCTTAGACTATTGGCTGATGCTGAGTTCAACGTCGAGACAGACCTACTGGTGAGCTTCAACGTTGAATCATTGTATACATCAATACCGCAACAAGAAACACTGGATTGAATCAGGAGCCTCCTTGAGGCTAAACAAATGGACACTATAACACCGGTTGCCTTCATTATGGAGTGCGCAAGGATCGCCATGATGGAAAAAATTTTCCAGTACCAAAACGATCTCTACCTTCAGGTCTCAGGGACCTCAATGGGGAGTGTCTTTGCGCCTAGTTTGGCAAACCTATACATGCACCAATTCGAACTAGATCATGCATTGAACCACAGTAACCCCTTCATCCATCAGGTGGTACTGTGGAAACGTTACATCGACGATATCCTGGTGATTTGGAGAGGGACGTTAACGGATGTATCGGCCTTTCACACTTGGTTAAACTCCAGGAATCAGTTTCTGAAGTTTACCATGGAGAGCTGCAAAGACAAATTGGCGTACCTTGACCTCCAGATCTTTCCGGCAGAGGGAGGCCTACAAAGTGAACTTTTCAAGAAACCAATGGCACGTAATTCGCTTCTGTCATTCCAGAGCTTTCATCCTCAATCACTCCGCGAGAATTTACCTATAGGCCAATTTCTCAGGCTAAGACAGAATTGTTCATCTAACACCTTATACGAACAGCATGCCAAAGAACTGACACTCAACTTGAAAGATCGGCACTACCCCAACCATCTAATACGCCGAGCGCATAAGAGAGCCTTCAACAATAATCGGGAGGCACTTTTGCAACATAGGAGGTCAGAGGCTACAAGAGACCAGATGACCATGGTCCAAACTTTCACCACAACCTCCAACCAAGTGAAGAAAATCATACTTAAGCATTGGAAAATTTTAAATACAGCAGCAGGGACAATACCTCGCCCTCTGTTTGCATTTAAAAGAGGACCATCCATTCGGGACAATCTGGTGCACACGAGACCGCGCAGTGAGATGAAACAAATCACCAACACTCTCTGGAACAGCAATCCAGTACAAGGCCATCACCCTTGTGGGAATTGTGCTGCCTGTCCACAGACACGCAAGACCTTGTTAATAGACATCGGTACTAATAGACCCTGGAGACTCACAAGACACACAAACTGCAATTCAGAAAAACTGATATATCTGATTACTTGCCCCTGCGAGAAGCAGTATGTAGGTCATACAACGCAGATGATCAAGTCTCGCATTAGCGAACATAAAAGCACTATCCGATGTAGGAAGCAATCTACAGGTCTCGCCAATCACTTCCTAGAAGCGAATCATAAAGTTGAGGATTTGTTCTGGATAGTGCTGGAAAAGCCATTCATCCCGTCACATATTACTGATGTATCTCACTTCCTTTTTGTTAAGGAGCAACGTTGGATTTACAGATTAAAATCTGATGTCAATGGAATGAACAACAGCATTCCATGGCTATCTATCTAGTGTAACATTTGCCGGTGGGTACTCTTTGTTATCACAAAAGGGTGTGTTTATTGACATATCGCGGCGCTTATACCAGGCGCTTTGCATACTACTCTTCAGGTTCCAAATGTGTACATCCTTCACTCATCTCCTCATTCACCCAGACAGCAGGCACTTTGAGCCTATATTTAACATTGATCATAATCTAAATCTCTCACTATTAATCAAGACTTTATGATAGCGTTTAGATGTCCAGGGATGCTGGATTTCTTGACTTCGTCTATCTCCCTAGTTTAAACCTAGTGACTGCTGACCTCAGCCATACAGCGCACAATCAGGCCACCTTTGATGGTAAACAACCAGTGGTTCTTAGTTTAACTAATATTGCCGTTTTCTGGCATTATTCAAATTGGTTTTTGCCCATGTTTAAGACAATCGCGCCACAGGGCTTCTTGGGCCAACAATAAATTGTGTTTTCACTGTTTCCGCATAAACGCGGTAAACAGTGCTGAATCCCGAGTCATTGCACAAGCGCGATGCCTGCTTGGTAGTGTCTCGCTACGGGGCGAGGTGGGAGAACAAACACATGGACAAGGAGGCATGCGCAGAGCGCTCGAACAGGCGTACTCTCTCTCGCGCATGCGCGCCGGATGACCGCCTCGTTGTGCGCATGCGATGGTTGTAGTAGTTCTGCACTGCGCAATCACAGCGCATTCACCGAGCGGACCAGCTGAACTCAATCAGGCACTTAGCGGCGCTATAAATAGACGCCCGACCTGCCCGTCGGTGCCTCCCCTTCGGCTCGTGATTCTGCCGCAAGGTACCGACGGACAGGTAAGACGGGACTAGGTTTTTAGACTCAAGGGGCAAAGGAGCTGCAGTTTGGCCCCTCCACTTGGGAAATAGATAAGAACTAGTGGGGACATTACCTGACACTGTTCTAGTAGTTGGAAACAGCAACATCATTCAGTTGTTTTCATATGCATAAGTAGGTGCAATGGTACAACTGTAGAGCACCTTCTTGTCTACTTTGAAGGGGGTTAGACGCCCTAGTCGTTTCATGTAGCCATCAAATACACCGGTGGGGTACATGTTGTGGACAGATCAGAAAATAGGTGGGTTTTTTAACAGTACACTAGGGTCGTATCCATAAGACATGCATCTTTCACAGAGATTGTCTTTACATGTTTAGAGCGGTGCCTTATTCGTCCGAGCAGTTGCCGGGTGAGGTGAGGTTCACTTCCCACACATCGTTGGGTAAGTGTTAAACTTTTGTATATTAATTAATCTTTTGGTGACACATTGCACTGTGTATATGACCATCACAAACCAGTGATGGACAAGTCTGAGGTTATTTTGCATTATTACTGGTTTTGCACGATTATAGCAATTTCTACATAGTATTTACCGTAAATGTAATATCGAGGATGATACATATGTAATGTCTTCAATGTTCTCTTTCCTTTTTCATGTTTTTTACAGGAAAGACCTATTGCATCAATAGAGCAATACTAAGAAGATTTGGTAGGATGGTCTTGATTGATCACTCTTATCTTTATTTTTCAATACTTGAGCACATACGATAGTGTCCTTGCAGTAGCAGTTAAGAGCTTGGCCCTGACGAATGCCAGTGACTTTTCACAGTAAGGCAGAAACATGTTGGCCCCTTTTTAGATCGCTTTGGACTTCTACCAAGCAAGTTAGACAGTGATTTTTTCACACTGTTACTTCACTATTTTTTAATCTGACGTCCAGGCAAACACTATTAAAGGTCTTTGTTTGCCTTGATAGCCATTTTAATAGACTTCACTTTAATTTTTGCACTGCACATATCAGCCTCACCCTATGTACTAACAACTGTGGTGACCTTACCTTAGTCCTGTGATGCGTCGCTAAAATACAACTGGGCGATCGCACACAGACTTAGGTTCGGAAGTCCTACATGATGAGGCTCCGCCACCAGGTGGGCTGATAGGACTTAATCAGCAACTGTTGATAGTCTTTGTTTTATTCACTTTTTTGTGCAATCACACCAGTGTTAATTGATATATCTCAGCACCACTTGACCTACAGGCTTTGTTGTTATTTGAGTAGTTACACAGGGGGTATTAGCCTGTACCGGTCGTTAAACACCTCCCTCGGACCCTCTCTTACGAGTTGTTATATTACCTTGATTAAGGAGACAGGATATTATCATTCTAGGTATTACATGTTAGTTCTAGTTATCAAAAAGCATAATCTAGATCTGTGAACTCACCATTAATACTATTATTGGAAAAACAATGGAGAGTAGATTCTTCACATATAGCACAAAAAATTGTGCTGTAACCATAGGGTTCTTGATAAGTTCTAGCAAAAAATGCCTGCACATGAAGGACAAAGAACAGAAACAAATTGAAGTAGGATTGGACAGATTACTATATATTGTCCGTGAATTAGTAAAGTCAAAGACAGCTTACCAGTCAACCTTTTACTTGATTACCTCTCAAAAAAGGAGTGGGCTATTTGTAGAGGAGGTTTGAGAGTTCAGCCTAAAAAATATATATAAATATATATATAACGGAGGCAAGTAACCAAGTCGTGTTTTAATCAAAGGAAAGAGTAAATGTTAAAAACATCTTACCAGTCAACCTTATTTCTCGATTATCTTAGTTCAAAAGGAGTTTTTATCAGAAGTACGCGTTGCAGAGGAAGTATTGCGAAAAATCAGCCTACAAAAGGTAAGGGAGGCATATGTCAGCATCCGTGTCTTGTTACCTTCAAAATAAGGGGAATAAGACCGACTGTGTCGGGTGCTTACCTTCATAAGCAGATATTCTTACAACGTTCATATGTGGGTACGGCTGCCTCCTGAAAAACAGTCAGGCGACCGAAAATTAGATTATCATGTAAACGGTAACCTAATCATAGGTCAAGTCAAGTCAAGTCAGAAGATTTATATAGCGCGCTACATACCTGGAGGGTCTCAAGGCGCTTGAAGAAGGGTGGGGAATTATTTGTCGAATATCCAAGTTGTAAGTTGCTTTCTGAATGCTAGATGGTTCTGAGTGAGACGAAGGTGAGTGGGGAGTGAGTTCCAGGTTTTAGCTGCGAGGTAGGAAAAGGATCTACCTCCCATGGTGTTTTTATTGATGCGAGGTACAGTAGCAAGGGCTTGGTTGGAGGATCGTAGCTGACGGGAGGGGGTGTAGAAGGAAAGACGTGTGTTGAGGCATTCGGGTCCAATTTCATAAAGTGCTTTGTGTGCGTGGGTTAGGAGTCGGAACGTAATCCTCTTATTGACGGGGAGCCAGTGGAGGTTTTTCAGGTGACTAGAGATGTGGTCTTTACGCGGGATGCCTAGTATGAGTCTGGCTGATGCGTTCTGGATGCGTTGGAGTTTATTCTGGAGTTTTGCTGTGATAGCGGCGTATAGGGTGTTTCCGTAGTCCAGGCGGCTTGCACTTCTATAAATTTACTACTGGATTGCTTGAGAAGCTCATCTTTGATCTGACGACTTATCAACTTTCTACCTCTCTTATCCCTTACGATAGGTGAGCCTAAGTTTGGACTCTGGTAAATCTTTAACGTCTAAGTATGTGCTTTAGGCACGTCTTGACAACACGTTTTAATTGATGAAATGCTCTTCATTTATCCACCCTCCTTGTAATTAAATGACAGGTTGGGTTTGTTTCTAATTTGGTTCCTTAACTATTCCCTAGGAGGCGCCCACCCACAACTTTCTGCGTCCTGAAGAAGACCCGACTTGTAAGGAACATTTTCCTACTGCTATTCCGGGTCGAAACGTTGACCACGTTACCCTTGACCTACTCCGAACCCAAACAAGACATTAACAGCTCTAGCGGAGTCAGGCCTTTGTTCATGAATAATATTTTAGGACTCTTTTGAGCCTTGTATGTGGCCTTCTATCAATAAGGACCACTTGTACATACTTTTGTGAATTAAGAATGATGACTTGTCACTGAATGACACAGATCACCACTACCCTTTTTCTTGACACTTCCCTCACTCAATCCCCCTCTTTTCCCTCCAGTTGTGTATGTGGGCACGCACATTTAAACCTGTGATGTTTATAACAAAATGTATTATGAGTTACAATCATTGAAAATGATGTGCATGCAAATCCGAATTAAATTCATCTGCATCCAATAGCTTTGCTTTCTGAGTTTATTGTATATGAATCACAATTTATTTTGATTTATTTGTGTTGGTCTTGGACCCCTTCCTTTCATACCAATAATTTACCCAGGTCCTATTGACTATAGTGGGTTGAACCCTGTTCTTCTTTAACATAAGACCCACCTAGGCCCCAGTAAACAAGTACCTTTCCTGGTCACAAACAATGAGATGCATCGATCTTCTTCACGCAGTGAAGGTGATCAGTCAGTTCCAAACACAGGTTTGCCATAGTCGAAAGGCGGTGTGCGATGCACCAGATCCTGCCAAGTAGTTCAGGGGATGCGTTGATCTCACCAAGCTGCAGAAGCAGTGATACACTGCTAGATGCGTTGACTTCTGGAGGCAAAGTGCTGGTTCCGATGTGATGCTTAGAATTTACTCCCACAACCGAGTCAATGTGCCAGTTCTGCTGCACCCAGACAGGAGTTGCTTCAAAATTTGTGTCGCAAGTATCTAGGCCATTTCCAGCCGCCCACTGATTATTGAGGGTAGAAACAGCCAAACCCAGCTGAAAACCATCCCGAAGGAACTCCAATATAGCTGTAGGTTCACAAGAGGAAGAGGACAACCTTTCATCTTAAGACCAGACAGATACATTTCACCAATTTTTGTCATTAGCCTTAAGAGTAAATGGCGACCGAGAATGGTTGATCAGTTCCAAAAACATCCAACGAACACCCTCAGTTCTAAGAGGAATGGGAGGAAAACAGTAAAGGAGACCCCCCCCCCCCCCCCCCCGGCCAGGGAATAACCAGAGCATCCACTTTCGATGCTTTGGTGGACAGAACCAGACTGCAAAAGTAGGGGAGAAGCGCATTCTCCTCGGTGGCAAACAAATCCCGTCAAGGTTGACCAAACTGACCAACAATACACTGAAAAATCACCAGACTCAGACACATGGTCATCGAGGATGGAACATTTTGACTCAGAGTGTCAGCAGACCCAGTCTCCCTTCCTGGAAGAGAGACTACTGAGAGAGCCAACAGATGGGACTCAGCTTCTAAGCAATTCCTCTGGGAAAGAAGAAACAGAAAGGGGTGCATGCTTTTCTGCCAATGCAAACAGGAGCAGACAATCTGTTGGTCTCTGCACATACACCGTTGTGTATCACAGGGGATAGAAAAACAAAAAGACCTTAAGGACTTCAGTTCTTTCAGCTCCTCCCAATTCAAAGATTGGAGAGCCTCCCACCAACTCCATCTCCCCCGTGCTGTGGAATCTCCCAGAGTGGCACCCCCATCCTATCTCACTCCCATCAGTCATGAGAACCAAAACAGAAAGAAGAACCAAAGAAAAACAAAAACCCCATTTCAGATGAAGGGGGTCCAACCTCCACTGGAGATCTTTGCAGATCTGAGGAGTCATCAGAACCAGAGTCTCTTACACCCAAAACAACGGGTTTCAATTCCTCAGGAGATGGGACACAAACGAATACAGGTTCAGCCTCCCCTAAGGAACAAGGATGAATGTGGATGGAATCTCCCCCTGACTCTGAAGCCAGGTCTGTGCAGATGCCAAAGGGTGAAGAAGGAGAGAGTACAAATGGAGCGGAGACCAAGACAGTGTTCCTCTGATGCCATGATCATCTCCCATGTCCATCACTAAGTGTGCCCCGATGAAGAGGAGGCCATGGAATGGTTGTCCCTGGGACTTTTTCCAACTGATCAAGAAGCCATAGTCCTGTAACAGCGTGGTCACCTTGACATCCCCGTCTGGGCCTTGCAAAAAGAACAAGAGGCAATCATCCAGTCATCCAGATATGAGAAAAGCTGGACACTTTCAGACTGTAAATAACATCAAACATCGATGGTTATGTGGCACACTTTGTTGTTCTCCTTTTATACTTTCTTAACTTTATGTTCAACAAATTAAGCTTGGTAGGGTGCAGATGGGTATAACCCTCTAACCTGAGGGTGTAATAATACACTCATGTAGATCGCACTGTTCAAATGTAGAGCAGCTTCCCCACTCAGGACACCATTGGGTAGGTAACCCCTTCCTTTCCAAATCTTTTAATCACTTAAATTATTTCCTTGAAATATCTCCTATTTATTAATCTTGTTGTACTGTATCACAATGTCATCTTCCTTTTACTTCATACAAGAAAGCCATTCAGTCCTTCCGTAAGTACTTCAATTCTTTGGTGGATAAGGAACAGTAAGGTGTGGATTTTTCTAATCTTCTACCGCTGCCATCACAGCCCAGTGCACCATCTGGATGCTCTTCTTGAAGGCAGATGCAGTCCAGAGGCAGTGCTCTAGAAGCTTCCTTTTACAGGTTTCAAGGTATTTGGCTGTGATTTCGAGGAGCTGGTAAAGAAGTCTGCAGAGAACAGGAAGCTGATTGTTCCTGTTCAGCCTGTCACTAGTAGCAGGTGATTTTGTTCCAAATGGGCTTTTCCATATGGGGGCAAAGCTCCTCAGCACCAGTGCTTTTGAGGTAAGGGTTGTGGCCAGGGCAACCCTAACACTGACAAATCTACGTTCTCTGCAGCTGCCGCATCTGCCCCCAACCCTCTGAAGGCATGACTGCTCCAGGCTTCATCCGATGCGGGGGGTTGATCTGCAGCTATTTTGGGACTTAGTGTCTTGGTCCATTCCAGATGCATAGGCCATCTGAGTAGTCTCAGTCGGATACAGCAGAAATTTCAGCTGCACTGCTCTGTGACATTTATTCGAGACTTCTGCTCCTCGCTCCCTAGAGAAATTGGTGGCACTGCTACAAGGGATTCAATTTGCTGCTCCAGAGGCTTCCATAATTCCGGCCCACCATGGACGATGTTCCATGGGCATTATTCCTTGCTTTTTCTAGCACAAAAGGCGTCAGAAGAGTTCTACCCTCAAATGGAGCTGATGGGGGTCCATCAGTTTATCCCTCATGTGACCATCAAGCTGGTGTCTCTCCAACTGATACTGCTGCTGTTGAGGAAAGGCAAGTTCCTGACTTCCATCAATCTCATGGATGGCTACCTACATGTTCTGGTGCATTCGTCTCAGCAACAATTCCTCTGGTTCACAGTCCAGGGCAACAACTACCAGTTCAGGGTCCTGCCCTTCAGCTGGCTTCTACACTGAGAGTGTTCACCAAGCTGTTAGCACCTCTTTTGCATATTTTCTAGTCTGAAAATGTATACTCATGTAGATTGCACTGTTCAAATGTAGAGCAGCGTCTCCACTCAGCACACCTTTGGGAAGGTAACCCCTTCCTTTTAAAATCTTTCAATCACTTGAATTCTTTTCTTGAAATATCTCCTTTGTATTTATCTTGTTGTATTTTATCACAATGTTTCATCACATTAATGAACTGTTTATCATCTTCCTTTTACTTCATACAAGAAAGATTTTTTTTTGCATCTGTTACGTTCTTTAATTTATTTGGAATATATTCCCATATTCCTCGATGCATTTTGGGACAAAGCCCTTGATTCTGTAAATACGATGTAAATACAATGATTCAAGAGTTCTCTATCCTCCAATCCAGGTATAATTAGCTTAGTGATCGGTAAGTAAAAGTGCTCAGTCTGTTTAATGTGAGAAACGCCAAAATATTTTGAAAAACATAATGAAAAATGTGCTGAATGCTTGTTTAACTGAAAAGAAACGTGGACGATTGTTAGTGCCTTCCTCAACAGACATTCTACCGCATTCAAAAATATCTCATGAAAGGTGATTGTTGAAATGCATGCAACAATGAGCATGTAACCAAAAGCTTTATGGGTCGGTAAATACAAACACCCTGTGAATACTATGCTTTACTCCTATATAAACATACCTAAAGGATGCAGATAACAAGACCAGTAAATTCGGAGCTCAGCTCCCAATATGAAACATTCTGTATAGAAAAAGATGTTCAAGGCATAAGTACCTCAACAAAGGGCAAGAAGATTCATGAATTCTGCATTTACAAGTGCGTGGACTCTTACCTTTGGTAATCAGTTTTGTTAATTTTACGGTGATCTCGGTGTGGAAAATGTAGTATGCTGACACTCCCGGTGTGTGCTGATACGAATGGGAAGCATGCAAAATGAGTAAGTTAAAACAAGCTAGACTGTGATCGCCATGTTTACACAGTCCAGTCCTGTGGTGGCCACCTTAGAGTGGATACACGTGATCTACAATTGTAAATGAGTAACCTAGCTAGTATAGAATACATCTCAAACCATGTAAATGATGTAAAAGTTACCAACATTAAAGCACGGTCAGAGAAATCAATATCAACTCAAAGAAGATAGGTTAATGCATGAGGATCAAAACAAATCAATTGCCTTCTGTAATAAAGATGTGTTAATTATGCATAGTACAGATACACAAAACTTGCGTCCTGGAATATTACAAAAAATTAACATGAAGTTTAAAAAAACAACTGTCATATTTAATTCAATGAAAGTGCTCTAGGAAACTAATGTCCCATTAAATTAATTAGGATGAAGGTGTTCAAACAAAACAACTGTATTCAACCCGATCATTCAGTCCCTTCGGATGACAAGCATCCAACTTTTTTAATCCAAAAAAGCTCCCGCTGCATAACCTCTTTCTGTTGTTGATGCCTTCAAGCAGTGGTACTACTTCTAGTACCAGAAATCTTAGTTGACTAACAGTGTGATTGTTACTAGTGAAGTGCAAAGCAACTTGGGATTTTTCAAAATGATTCCTAATGTTATTTTTATGTTCAGTCAATCAGACTTTAATTTTTCATTCCGTTTTATCCACATATATGAGCTCACATGGACACTTCAAAAGTTATGCCAAATTCTTTGAATCCCAAGTCGCTGTGGTGAATAGGCGAATAGGAGTACCTTTGCTAGGATGAGTGATGTTAGTTCCTTTAATGATGTTGTTACAGTGCCCGCAGTTAATGCAAGTGATAGTTCCTTTATGAATGGTAAACGTGGGTTGCAATGTTTTATCCAACAGTTCTTTCAAGTTGCTAGTGCATTGATATGCAAAAAGTGGAAGATGGTCAAATATACCTTAAACGTCCGCCTCATTGCATATAATAGACCAGTATTTTAATAAGATTGTTTTAATTTGATAACTTTGTGTCGAGAATTTAGACACAAACACAGATCTGTTACATATGTTATCTCTTCTCTCTCTGGTCAACAATTGTTTTCTGTCCATTTTTTCAGCTCTTTCAATAACGTTATCAATTACTTTAGAAGGGTATTTCCTTTCCCTAAATTTAGTGATCAATTTCCTCTTGATTGCTACGTAGACTTCAGTTTTAGATGAAATACTTTTCACCCTTAATAACTGCGAGTACGGTAAGTGTTTTTTAGAGCAATCTGGTGACAGCTATTTAAATGGAGTGTTTTATTCCTGTCAGTGCATTTAAATGAAAACGTCAGTCTCAATTTTATTCCCATGTCTTGTGATTGATACATCCAAGAATGTGATTTTTTTCCATACTCATACTGTTGGTAAATTTGATCTGATCCTTGATGTTTTCAAATAGTTCAAAAACCCTGATAATTCAGTTGTTTGACCGTCACATTTAAAAAATGTCATCAATGTACCGCCAATATTCCAGTATATTTTGTGACAAATTTGAGTTATATAAAATGCTGTCTATTTCAAATCGATGAATGAAGAGGTTTGCATATCATGGCGCTGCGCAATTGCCGATAGAAATCCCTGACAGTTGGAGTTAGTATTCCTCGTTCCACCGGAAGAAACTATGGAACAGCATGAAGTGAAGTAATTCTAATAGAAATACTTTTAAATCTTCATAATTGTTGTGGTTGATGAGGAATGATTCAACCACTTCAAATCCTCTGTTATGAGGACTGGACGTATATAATGAACATACATCAATGGTACATACTGTCACTACCCTGTCTGCTTCAAGTTTGAGAGTGTTAATTTTGTGGAGAAAATCGGTGGTGTCACGTAGATACGTACACATGTTCAGCACAATAGGTTGTAAATGTCTGTCAAGGTATTTTACTGTAGGTTCGTGGGTGGAATTTTTAGTGGACACAATTGGACGAAATGGAGGTCTCCGTATGTTTTTGTGTACCTTCGGTAGCATGAATAAGTGTGGGGTCCTAGGATGATCTTTTTCAAATATCTTTTATCCTTTAGAAGGATAGAGAACTCTTGAATCATTGTATTTACATTGTATTTACAGAATCATTTACCTGAAGAAGGGCTTTGTCCCGTAATGCATCAGGAATATGGGAATATATTCCAAATGAATTAAAGGACATAACAGATGCTTTCTTGTATGAAGTAAAAGTAGGATTTTTAGATTTGTGGGTCTCTAGTTGGCACTGGTAGGTACTTGTGGCAAATAGGGACTCTTGCCTCTAGTCAGGATAAGGGGATTACACTCCTAAATAACCCCTGCTCACCCCCTTGGTAGCTTGACACTAGCAGACAGGCTTATCTCAGAGGCAGTGTGTAAAGCATTTGTGACCACATACAGTAACCCAGTGACAGCACTACAGATTTACACCACACAAGGTTTTTATATCAAAAATAGGTATACTTTATATAGAGTTACCACAAAACCATAAACGACAAAAATGCACAATACTGTTACTTTAAGATGGTAGATTTAGCTTAGTTAAGTTCAGTTCTTGAGATGCAACACTTTGCGTCAATGTACCTTAGATTGAGTTGTGCTTCCACGACAAGCAATGTCTCAGCGAGGGAAATGCGTCAAAGTTCAAGTACAAAGAAATAAAGATGTGAAGATCCTCCAGAAGCTGCATGCTTCTCCGGGGATGCGAGAAGTTCTCGGTTCGATGAGTGGACTTAAGCGGCGACACCATTGTTCCGCGATGCGACTGCAGCAATTCCACCTGCGACACTCTTCTCCCACGATGCGTGAAGCTTCCACATGATGCGACAACTACAGCGGCGACATCTACGATGTGACGGCAGCAGCTCCGATGGCGGCGCGCTAATCAGGGATACGAGGCGCTTTTCTTCGATGCGGTGCAGTGTGACAGTTCCAGTGGCGACACCCTCCTTTGGAGTTGCGACGGCAGGCACAGGGACCGACGGGAACACGCTCCGACCTCGTTGCTAGACTCTTCTCTCAATGCGGTGCAATGCGACAGCTATAGCGGCAACACCCTCTTTTGGAGTTGTGAAGGCAGCTGCAGTGACACGCTTCCTCTTCGTTGCAAGGCCCTTTCTCTCTATGCAACAGTTCCAGCGGCGACACCCTCCTTTGGAGTTCCGATGGCAGGTCCAGCGATGGCAACACGCTTGTTCCTCGATGAGCCACGCTTCCAGCTCCTTGTGACACACAGTTCCTCAGAAGGCCCAAAACAGCAGCAGGCTCTTCCAATGAACTCTTGAGTGCTGGGAGAGTGAAGCCTGTTGTCCCAGAGACTTCAGTAGGAGGCAAGCTCTTTTCCAAGCCCTTGGAGATCCTTCACAAGTTGAAAACAAAGTACACAAAGTTCCTTTCTCCTTCCTTTGGCAGTAAGGCAACCACTGCAGGCCAATCCCCCAAGCAGCGCTTCAGCTTGGGAATAGTCTCTCCTCAGTTTCTTCAGGTTCCTCTCCTCAGTAAAGGTTTATTCTTGTAGTCCAAAGTGATCTAATTTCATGAGATCAGGGTCCCAATACTTATACCCCCAAAATCCTTTGTTCTCTGAGGGGAGAGGGGTCTTTGCCCAGTCCAAACAAGTTCTGATGCACTCTGTTTACCAGACTTCTCCTTTGCTTTCACAGTGCAGGGCAGAAACATTAAACACCGCACAGGAGGTGGAGCGAGCATTGTGGAAGGCAAGTACAGTCCTGAAGCACTTTCTTTACAGGACTCCTTCTCTTCTGTCAGTGTGCAGGGCAGAGACATCAACCGCTCTTCAGGAGGTGGGGCCAGCATTGTGGAAGGCAGGCACAGCCCTATTCAAGGTTCAAGTGCTACTCTTCCCTCCCATCCAGATGCAGATCTCTCTATTCACCACTGGGCTGACTCATCCTGTCTCTTGGAATCCCCCAGCCCTATCACTCACAAAACCAGACAAAGGAATGCACAACCTAGCAGAGGCAGGCTTGAAAGGTTAGACAACCAAATACCTACTTTCTAAAAGTGGTATTTGCAAACACCGAATGTTAAAACCAACTTCACTAAAAGATATATTTTATCATTCTGAGTTCAGGCATACTAAACTCGATTGTTCTCTGAGTTAGTTAGGATTTTAAAATGTATTAATTCTAACAGCCCATTCTGGCCGATGAAGAACAGGTAGCCTTGCAGTAGTGAAAAACGAAAATGGCTGTAATTCACTATTAGGACATGCCACATACACCAGGGCATGTCCTACCTTATACTTACAATGCACCCTGCACTTGGGCCTACCATAGGGGTGACTGATATGAAGAAAAGGGAAGGTTTAGGGACTGGCAAGTGGGTGCACTTTCCCAGTCAGCATGTCAGCATGACAGTACAAGACTGCACGCAGGCTCTGCAATGGCAGACCTTAGACACATTTTACAAGGCTGCTTCTGTGGATGGCACAACCAGTGCTGCAGGCCCACCAGCAGCATTTGAATTAACACACCCTGGGCACACTCAGTGCACTGTACTAGGGTCTGACAAGTAAACCAAATAGCCAAACATGGAACCACTGATTAATACATCAATATGCAGTAGGGAGCACTTGCACTGTGGCACTGAACAGCAGTGGCATAGTGCCCAAAGCATCTAACACCAGCAAAAATACACGGAGCAACAGCAAAAATGGAAGGGAGACCCACGCCAATGGTGCCAGGTCTAACAAAGATGATAAACAGTTCATTAATGTGATGAAACATTGTGATAAAATACAAGAAGATAAATACAAATGAGATTTTTCAAAATAAGAATTTAAGTGATTGAAAGATTTGGAAAGGAAGGGGTTACCTACCCAAAGCTGTGCTAAGTGGGGACGCTGCTCTACATTTGAACAGTGCAATCTAAATGAGTATAATACCAATGAATTGAATGGCAGGACCCTGAACTGGTAGTGGTTGCCCTGGACTTTTTGCTGAGACGAATGCACCAGGACATGTAGGTAGACATCCATTAGATAAATGGAAGTCAGGAACTCGCCTTTGCTCAACAGCAGCAGAATCAGTTGGAGTGACACCAGCTTGATGGACACATGAGGAATAAACTGATGGACCACCTTAAGGTCCATTACAGGGTAGAACTCTTTCTGACGCCTTTTGTGCTAGAAAAAGCAAGGAATAATGCCCATGGAACATCATCCTCGGTTGGACCGGAATGATGGCAGCCTTCTGGAGCAGCAAACTGAATCTCTTGTAGCAGTGCCACCAAATTCTCTAGGGAGCGAGGAGCAGAAGTCTCGAATAAATGGCGCAGTGCAGCTGAAATTTATGCTGTGTGCACTGGGCTGTGATGGCAGCGGTAGAAGAGTCGCAGATGCACAGAGATTGTCAAAAGTGTTGTTGGACAGAAACCACACCAGCTGTTCCATCACTTCCAAGTCGACAGAAAAATCCACACCTTCCTGTACATTATCCACCAAGAAATTGAAGTAATTAAGGAAGGACTGAATTGCGTAAGTGAAGTAGGTATTAGCCCTGACTGCAAAGTTGAAAACCACAAAGGCCCTCTTCACCAACCCTCCAACCTTCTTGTCAACAGTGTCAGAGGACCAAGCTTCCTTAGACACCACTGCCTCCTGGGTGGACAATCCAACCATAACATTATCAATTTTTACTGAGGCCAGAAATTCCTCCCCGAACGTAACCAGGGAATAACATTTCAGCCAGAAAATTGCTCCTGAACATCAATCCCCTCATTTGGAAGCATGTGGCATACAGAAGCTTTCAAGGGCAAAGAGTCAAAATCAGCACGCTAAAATTGCAAGAAAAAGTCACCCTCAGCTGGTGCCATATCTGAAACATCAAAGCCTAAATTGTCCTGAACATGCTGCAAGATTTTGGCCAAATCTGCACTCTGCACAAAATGGCCCTTAAGGTCCTCATCATCGCCTTCTATGGAATGATCCAGCCTAGGAACCTTAGCAGGAGGCACCCCTTCCCTGGTATGACGCCCAGCCTCAGCAGCTGTAGCAATACTGCAGTATCTTCAGAATCACTTATTGTGCAGAAAAGTCTAAGAACCCTGCAGCAAAACGAAATCAGAAAGCAGATCCAAAACAAGATCGTAAGGGGGGAAACAGAAATATTGGTAACCAGACCAGCACTGGAAACTCTTCCTGAGAAAGACGGCTACTTGTCAGGGCAACACTAACCATGAGCGTGCTGTCATGTACGCCTCCAATCAGCATTGAACAGACCAGGCGGAAAAACAAGGATGAACTGCTCTGATAGAGGGGGGTGCCATTTTAAAATCAGGCAGTGGCCACGTAACTGCCGATTCCAGAAATAGACTTGGCAATTAACCTGGCGCTTCAGAACACATCGGCAGTCCCAGAGATGCCCGCACCTGCCACGTAAATTGAGACCAGGGAAAAAAGATCAAAAACATGTATCATCAAATAAACCTCCAGAGGCCGTCACAGGCTGGCAAGTAAGTCACAGATGCGCTTGGGGACCTTGCATGCCCCGCCACAAACACAATCAGAAAAAAATCAAAATAAAACCACTGCAGGAGGTCTTATAAGAAAATAAATAAAAACATACAAACCCGTAGGCAAGATGGTAATCGGCTGCAAAAAAAAGAACCAGGAAGCCCTTCCAAGGAACTGAGGTATTTGTACTTATGAGGATCGGCCCATCTTGGATAGGGAAGGAAATTCAAGTTTGGTAATTAGGTTCTGCATTAATAGAGATAAACTCACATATAAGGACTGTGCGAGAAAGACAGGCGAAGAGGTAATTCCCAGTTTTCCAAACTGGGGTTTCACCCACCACGTTAAGTTGTGGATAAAGTGCCAGGTTTCCAGGAGAGGAGGCTCTGCTGACTCTGCCTTCAGAAATCCTTTGACCAACGGCCTATCTGCCTCAGGGCTGTTAGTCAATGTAAGTCAAAAGATCAACGCTAATAAAGGAAGTTCTTCCAATATACATTTTTCCTATAGGGCCCTGCCAAGAAAAGCTGGGTGGTCAAAAAGAGGAAGCAATGGAGATTACCACTCTCACTTGGCAAAAACTACCAGTGTGTCAGGCTTTTCCAAAAGCAAGCTCATCCAAAACATACAACCTCACTGAGTGGGCGAAACAAACATAGTACCCGCTCAGCAAACTTCTCTTCCTTTAGTGCAACCAGCATATTGGAGGATACACTGAAGGCTGTGAAGAGCTCCTCCAGGGAGACGAGATCTCAAACTATGGTGCACAGTGCTCATCTAGAGAAGTGGAGGCTATTGCCTCGCAAACCAAAGGGTTGTCCGCCATTTTGGGTCGACGACAATTTCTGTGTTCTTGCCTGGGGTTTAGTGGGAGGAGGGAGATATTGCAGACTGTAATGTAATGAAAAGTGAAAGCAGCGATACAGATAATCTGTTGAATTTAATCTGTTTAATGATCATATTGTTGCATTCAATCTTTTTAAGCTCTTATTGTTACAATAAATCTTTTTTATGCCTATATAAAATCTCTCAGTACATAAAGATAAGCATAAAAGAAAAACTAAGGAAGGCAGATTTACTAGATTTGTGCACCCATAATCTAGAACAAAATCCCCGTAAAAAAGTCAAACAAACAGTGGTGGCTAGGGGAACCCGATGTCGCACAATCGCTTGTAGCATAAGGTATTCACAAGTTATCAGAAAGTTCACAATTGCCCACCTCAAATAATGGTTCGCCACCAACTAGAACCACAAATAACTTAATAGCACCAAGTAATTTAAGAGGCAAAGAGAACAGACAAATTGGTAGTGTAGGCACTGTTGCAAAGCAAACACAGATGAGCCGAGTTGTTGTCTTTGAGGAATGTCATTTATTGGATTTTGCAATAGATCCAACATGTTTCACCCGTTTTTGGGCTTCTTCTGGGCATCCAAAAGTAAAAACTCCTTGATATGAAGTTTCAAAATTCAAGAAACCTTATTACTGTTGAAGGCCCAAAAAGCTGTGTTAACATTTGCATCCCACTGTGTATAAGATACCCGAATATTTCAAAATTAGGAGCTATAGCTTTGTAGAAATAATTCATCAACATCAAATGACTTTCTCCAAAAGAATTCCTTGTAGATGGGATACCGGAACCAGATACAGGTTTGTTCCTAGATGTGACTGATGGCGCCACATTTCTAGCTTGTTGATTAATTACTTCCACAAAGCTACAGCTCCTCATTTTAAAATATTCAGATCTCTTATACACAGTGGGATGCAAATGTTAACTTTCTAACACAGCCTTTTGGGCAAATGGTGACAGTGGGATACTCGAAACAGCCAGCACCTATGCTAAGTTTGCAATAAAGTTGAATTGATTCTCTTCCTTTTTAAGCGCGCTCTATGTGTTCATACCATGCCACCCACAGTAACACCTAATATCTAGCGGGATCCCCCTATATATTAATCAGCTTGAAAGCATAGACAGAGCACAGCAACAAAATGTTTCAACAGCTGGTTGAGCACAACCACCAAAATTGTTTAATACAAAAAAAAAGTAAAATCTGTACAGCAAGCAATATTCTTGACAGATGTTTCATAGTAACAACAATGATGCAGCCACAGCCGACAGGTGTTTTGTCGCGTTTCGCGACTTTTTCAAGGCTTCTATAAAAACATTTCCGTCAGATGTCAAAATCACACATCTGGAATGGTGGATCAAGCACAATAACTGGATATAATAGTCCAGAGCAAGATGAATCAGGTATTTTAAATCACGTCCGTAAAAGATACTTTTCAAGTTTGAAATTCAATAGTAGGAATTGTAATTGGTGTCTGCTAAGTAGGTGCAGTCTTACCTATGGAGACAGATGGCGAGGACTGAATTGACACCGATTTAAGAGCCAAGATACGATTGAGGGATTGGCTTTGTGAGATAAGATGTCCCAGCGCTGGATCCCTGTGACCGACTTAGCAGACACCAATTACGACACCTTCTGCTTAAGAGAGCACGTATTTGGAAATATGCTTCAAATAGATGTAATTCGGGGTCCTCGTTAAACCGAAATCAATAGGGATTCCTACTATTGAATTTCAAACTTGAAAAGTATCTTTTACAGACGTGATTTAAAATACCTGATCCATCTTGCTCTGGACTATTATATCCAGTTATTGTGCTTGATCCACCATTCCAGATGTGTGATTTTGACATCTAATGGCAATTTTTTATAGAAGCCTTGAAAAAGTCGCAAAACGCGACGAAACATATGTCGGCTGTGGCTGCATCATTGTTGTAACTACGAAACATCTGTCAAGAATATTGCTTGCTGAACAGATTTTACTGGAAGAATTTTGTAATAAACAATTTTGCTGGTTGGGCTCAACCAGCTGTTGAAACATTTTGTTGTTGTGCTCTGTCTGTGCTTTCACAGCCTTTTGAGCCTTTTGAGCCTTCAACAGTAATAACATTTCTTGAACAGAGCCTCCACTACCTGTTCTTCTGTTCTCTTTGCCTCTTAAATTACTCTTAAATTACTTGGGTGCAACATCCCCGTAAACACTGGAACTGCTGTTACTTTATTGCAATTTGATTTGAACAGGAACTGTAAGGAGTGCTCTACCACCCTTTATATTTGGAACCTACTGCCTCGAATTAACTTGCCGCTTGCAGATCATCTAAATTTGATTGTCATTTCTGTTGCTACCTGGTCAGCACTGTTTGGTTCACTAGCTAGATGTGTACTATACAAGTGCCACTTCATACATACATTCAAATATATTATGATGGAAACCTAAACAAAAGATAAAAAGATGAAAACTGAATGTGAAAACTCCAAATGTATAATTGTTTTAAAGTGAACATAATTGATTGTATTCAAGTATAATACATAGACTTGCATGCCTCAGATCTGTAAAGCGCTGCTTGAAATGTAAAGCATTTATTTTCAACCGTGCATCATCACACTATTTGGTGAGAAATGCTAAGGATTCCAGGAGTCTGAAACATGGGAACGAGGAGATACCAGTCCTGGTGGACATGGAACGCAGACAGGAAAGCCTTCTGCTGCCTTATGATGTATCGATGAGCACAGCTTCCACTCTTTCCTTCTTTGTTATACTTCACATTGAAAGGTCTTCCCATCCGTGGTGAGTAGCCAGACCTGGCTGAGATCATACGACACATGGCGGAATTTGTAACACCTGTAGTACAGTTGGGTCCATTTAGTTCCCAACGGGTTTCTGTCCGTGATCCCATCCCTAAAAAGCAGAAAAACATTAGTAAAATATTTATTTGTTGGAATTTATTTGTTCGAGTATTCCAGTAAGAGGTAGAGATGAAGTCTCTCATGGATGAAAAGAATCAGGGAGTGATACTGGTTCACAATTAGTAGAAATGGGGTCACACACTATGGCCCAGATTTACAAAAATTTAGCATCGTGGTTGCGCCACTTTTCTGGCAATGGAGTGGGGGGATTTAGATATAGAACTGCCCTGAAAACAAACAGGAGCTCTCAGGTTGAACCACAGTTGAAAAGTAACCTAACCACTTTTGTTGGAGTACACGTTCCATCATTTTAGCCTGGGAATGTGATGGAGAGGAGTTTGTGAGTAGGGGTGGGCGAAATTTGCGTAATTGCGTTACGCAAATCTCCGTGAAATGGTAAGAAATCTCTGCAAACACTCAGAAATTCAGCAGAATTGCTTGTTCGCGATGCTTTTTTCCTGTTTGCAATTGCTGTTTGCATTCTCAGGGGGAAATATCTTGCAAACACTCATTTTGAGAACGCGAACAAGCAAACATTTCGTGAAGTCGCGGAACACAGAATTGTGGGCAATTTTGCGTTCTCCAAGGAACGCGAAATTACCCAAATTCAGAAAATTCCACGAGTGCAACAAAATTTACCGCCCAGGCCAATTTGTGAGTGCCGAAATAATTACAAATTTGAGGGCGTTCACAAACTATCAAGGCAAACAATAGCTTGAGCCTCAGAATCCCCATGACTTATATGTAATTTAATATTGCAAAACTGTATGTTGTTGTGGTGTACAATTACCAATCACGTCTGCCAAGTATCCTTTTTCAGATAACTAATAGCTGTAAATTGAGCCATTTTCAGCTGTAAACACAGGTTAAGAGGTTAGTCTAGATTTTAGAAAGTTTGCACACAGAACTTTGTTGATACTGCACCTCATATTACTTCAATGGCTGTGCCCACTCTTCTGGTAAGCCAACCTCTCAGAATATTAACATAGCAAATCATGTAAATTGTTGTTTTCTTAGGCTATCAGAAGTACCAGAGGAAAAAGTAAAATAAGGCAGCCATTTTACAGGTAAAATGTGTTAGGGTACTTACATTTAATTATGTTATGTTATGTTATGTTATGTTATGTTATGTTATGTTATGCGTTTTTATTTGGCGCACAGATGCTCCAGCTAAGGAGCGTCCTGGCGCCCGACAAGGCAGCTGCACAACACAACTAAACAAAAAACAAACAGAGTAAACAAACTAAGGGAATAAAAATGTTTTCACCGCACGGCGAAAGGAGAGCAGATCTCTCATAGCACGAATCGACTGGGGCAGGGAGTTCCACAGGACCGCCGCACGCACTCGAAACGAACGTCCTCCAGCTCTACTCCGCTTAAAGCGCGGCACAACAGCCAATTCTAAGTCCGCAGATCTTAAGAGTCGAGCTGGGGTGTAGTGGGCGAGGAGGGCCATGAGAATAGTTGCTGGGGACCCCTTCAGAATTTTATAGGCGACACAGAGGACCTTAAACTGGATCCGCTGGGTCACCGGGAGCCAATGCAGTGACCGCAGGGTACTGGAGGTAGGACAGAATCTTGGGAGGCCTACCACCGCTCTAGCTGCGGCGTTCTGAATCCTTTGTAAGCGCCCGACCTCTGCCTGATTCAGACCAACCAGTAAGGAACTCGCATAATCCAGCCTAGAGATGACAGTGGCTTGGATCATGAGTTGCCTGGTGGGGGCATCGAAGAACTTAAGCACTGGACGGAGCCCACGCAGGATGCCAAAGCAGCATGCTGCCGTGCGTTTGGTGTGACACACAAACGTAAGGGAAGGGTCCAGCCAGACCCCGAGGTTCTTAAGCTCGGTGACTGGGATGGGAGCAGGGCCCAAATCCCCAGGCCACCATCTCTCTCCCCAAAGATCCGGCTGTCTGCCAAAAACCATGACCTCGGTCTTACTAGCGTTCAGCTGGAGACAGTTGGACATCATCCAGCTGGCGACCGCCCGCAGTCCTTGTTGAAACCTGGGGGCATCGACTTCGGCATCCCCGCTGATCGTGACCGCTAGCTGGGTGTCATCGGCGTATGACACCATCGTCATACCCCATTGCCTGACAACCTCAGCTAGCGGCCTTACGTACAGATTAAACAACGTAGGGCTCAGCGAGGAGCCTTGGGGGACCCCCAGCTTCAACGGATGGAATTTGGACTAGTAAGGTGGGACGGTCACGCTAAAGGCCCGGTTGGCTAAAAACGACCGGAACCACTGGAGAGCGATACCGGTGACACCAGCCTCCTCTAGGCGCTGCAGAAGGATCGGGTGCGAGACGGTGTCAAAGGCAGCGCTCAGATCTAATAGCACAAGCGCTGCCGTTTGTCCCGCGTCAAGCACGGAGCGAAGATGCTCCACCATATAAAGCAGAGCCGTCTCCGTGCTATGACCAGCCCTAAACCCATTCTGCGTCGCGTTGAGGATGTCTGCGCGGCAAAGATGTTCCGAGAGGACAGCATTTACATGCACCTCCATAACATTAGCCGGCCACGGCAAGAGTGAAATAGGCCGATAGCTCTCCGGCTTGCTGCCGTCCAGGCTGGGTTTCTTAAGGATAGGCCGAACCAAGGCTCGCTTCCACTTCAGTGGGACTTCGCCGGATGTTAATGACGAGTTGATCAAAGAACATAGCGGTGAGATATCATGTAACATAACACATTTTATACTAGGTAAAATGCATTGCTAGGGGTTCCTTCTCCCTACATCACTATCTGCTCCTCTGAAATTTCAAAATAGAAAAAAACTGACAGTTCAGGTATGCTGCCCCAAATTTGCTATCTTTAACATTTGTCCCAAGATAATTATAGGAAGGTGGAGTATTAAATAGTGATGCTGGTTAGGCTTCACAATGCAATACTCTCACAAACCCCTAGATGTTCCTTGTATTCACAATAATAAATCCTTAGCTCAGTCCTGGTAGAGTAGCAAAGAGCAGTAAGGCTTTACTATAAGAATACATGTTCAGCAGCTCAGAGTACCAAATGGACAGTAAGTAATTGACACAACAGAAAAGAAATCCGACACCAATTTATAAAACGAAAGCAGATTTTTTATATAATTATACACATCAAAACAAAGTCATGCAGATAAGTATAACTGGAGTTATAGATTTTAGAAGAAAAATTAAATCAGTGCAAAATAGCAATGCAAAACATTATGATTGTGGTCAATGGAAAACATCACTAGTGACAACAATCGGTCACTTGTAGGTCGGGTTGAGTGGAACCCAAGGAGGATTAATATGATGCAACCTTTAAGGTAGCCACCTGGGTGCATGCGACATCATCTTTTTTTTTAAACATCTTTTTATTGGTGTTTTAAACGTGAACATTTCTCTTCTAGCATCATGCACATGTTTCTAACACAGATCGGGTACAGTATTCAGTTGCATGTATCACATAGTTATCTATACAGTACTTATAATCGTTACAACACTTACAGCTACTCCACTGGTGACTTTCAGAAGCTTATTAGTCCACAATTACCCCCAGTCAACAGCCTGTCCCTGGGATCCGTACACATTATTGCAACGTTAAGACTGTTCAAAAAAGAATCCGGTCCTCCAGCCAAGTTCCGCTACCTCCCCCTCCCCTTACAGGCTTTGCAGGTATTCACCATCTACTCTTATCCCAGCTAGGGGCTGCAACTTAAATCTCTACATCTTGACCTGAGTGTAATACAATCTGTGTAAAAATTTGTAATGGATCAGTCGAAGTCTGCTACTGGCTTGTACACGCTCTGTCTGCATACAGATCCAGTCCCACTGCTCATCAGTTAGAATCAACCCCAACTCCTCGTTCCACCTCCTACGCGATGACGGTGGGGCCCCCTCCACCTCTGTGTGTATCTTATGGCATAATAGCGACACCAAACGCTTAGGGGTATCTCTCTCCAGTACAATCTGCAATGGAGCCAAAGCTGGTGGTTCCGCAGGGAACTCAGGAGTAACAGATCTCAGCCCAGTGTTTACTCTAATGTAGAGAAAGACATCCACTGCCATCTTCTGTGTCTCGTTGGAACATGTGGTCAATGCTACAGAATTGGCCTTCGTGGTATATGTCTCCCCACGTATTTACTTGAGTCCGCTGTTGGAATTTTTTTAACATCCCTTCCTGTAATAAAGGCATGGTGGGGTGGTAAGCAAAGGGTATTAGCGGAGAGTATAACATGGGCACGTCCAGCATACACTGTATGCGATTCCATGCCACTATCGTGCCCGTGAGAACGTTGGCTGACCTGTCCTTACCTGTTACTTCCACATATAGTGCTCCTTCTATTAGTGTGGGATGCGCCAGCCAATGTTCAGCTGCCACTTGTGGAATGTATACCGGTCGTTTCACCCAATACCAAGCGTGGTGGGCCAAAGCGCACAGATAGTAGAGCTCAAAATTGAGGATACCGAACCCTCCCTGCTCATACGGCCTTGTCAGCACGTCCCATTGCAATCTAGATTGCTTTCCTCCCCAAACTAGACGTATCATCTTCGACTTGAGTGTTCTAAAAAAGAATGCACCTGGCTAATAGGGGATATTCAAGAAGAGATAGAGCAGCCGGGGGAGTACCACCATCTTGATCAATGAAGCCCTTCCCACCATGGATAGAGGCAGCGCCACCCAGCGTGTGACATAATCCCTTATTTTGTCCATGGTCGTAACATAGTTTATTCGCATAAGTTCCTCTCTATTTCTAGTGATTCTTATCCCTAAGTATTTTAGCTCATCATACCACCACTCCAGGGGGAAGTCTGGTGAAAATTGCGACATAGCCGTGGTCAATGGAAAGATGCATGATTTACCCCAATTTATTTGCACACCCGACAGCCACCCAAATACGATGAATTCCCTCAATATCGGGTTAAGGTTCTGCTGAGGATCGCGAACATACAGAGTAATGTCATCAGCGTAAAGGGAGACCAACACCCCACGCAGATTGCACTGAAGGGCCTTATCATTATGATGCTGTCTTAATTTGGCCGCAAGCGGTTCAGTCGCTATCGCAAACAGCAGTGGGGAGTGGGGGCACCTTTGCCACGTTCCCCTAGTGATGCTGAAGGTCTGTGTTGTTCGTCCATTAACTAGGATTTTAGCCACTGGCATGCAATATTAGAGTTTAATTCATGACAGGAACAGCGGGGGAAAGCCCATGCTTTCCATGTCTTAAAAAATATAGTCCCATTCAATGGAATTGAATGCTTTGGTGGCATCCAAAAAAACGGCCGCTAGTGGCAAGTCAGGCGAGAAGTAGTTGAAAACGGCAAACAGCGTTCTAAGGTTGTGGGAGGTTGCTCTGCCAGGTACAAAGCCAGACTGGTCGGGTTATATCAAGTTTTCCATTAAAAGACTCAGGCGCGTCGCAATTAATTTAGCCAAGATTTTTATGTCACAATTGAGGAGTGACAGTGGTCTATAGGAGTCACACTGAGTTGGCTCCTTCCCCGGTTTAAGTAAGGACAATATGATTGCCTCCCTCATAGTAGCAGGAAGATGCCCCACCTCCAATGCATCTTCGTACACCTCTCTGAGTATTGGGGCCATCAAGTCTATGTATGTTTTATAAAACTCTGCCGGCATTCCGTCTGTGACTCCGCCCCCTTAGCTATGCATAATCCCCTAAGTGTAACCTTACAAGCTTCCTAAACTGTCTCCACGCTGTTAACTGAGTCTTTGTTGGGCTCAAAAAAATCGCTGATCTCCATCCGTAGCTCCTCTGGAAAAACTGTGTCTAGCAAAATGGGGGTGTGAAGGCGCCAGGGGCTGCGAGCTAAGCTAAAGTCGGCAGCGGAGAGCCCCAACACTACTGGTGCATGGTCTGAATATGTCCTATGTCTTATCGCGTTTAATGCAGGCCCTGTCCCCCTGGACTCTAAGAAATAGTCTAACCGAGCCCATGTTTACGCATGCGCATTAAAATGCGTTTCTTTATTCCCGCTAGGGTATCTATGTCTTCAGGCATCGGTCAGTTGGTAGGTAGCGATTATATCTCTTAACACTCCCTGTGCTTTAGTATAGTGGTGTGCGGCAGGGTGTGATCTATCTAGTCGAGGCTGGTACGTCACGTTAAAGTCTCCTCCTCATATGATGTGAGTGGAATCAATCTCAAAGATTTTGGCCCGAAGAGTTTCAAAGTACCCAGGGTTATCCGTATTGGGCCCATAACAACATGCAAGTGTGACTGACGTGGTACCCAACCAGCCCCACACGAGGCAATATCTTCCCTCTGAGTCTCCTGCTTTGCCCTCCTTCCGGAATGGGACTTGTTTTTTATCAGTATCGCCGTTCCCCATGCGTATGTGGAGTATGAGGAGAAGACCCTGTGTTCTGCCCAACTAGTGGCAAAAATATGTTGTTTATCTCGAGCAAAGTGAGTTTCTTGTAACATAGCTATATGCACAGCATGCCTGTCCATATACAACAGTACATGCCTTCTCTTTCGGGGGGTCTCCCAGACCTCGAACATTCCATCTGAGAATGTTCAATGTACCCATGGCCGGATTAGTCATGTTGGCTGGCAGTTGTCTGTGTCATTAACGTGTTCTGTGCAACCCACCCCGATCTGTCACTTGCACTTAACAAGCTTAAAATTACTCTGGCTGATGCCATACTTCACCTGTCCTGCCTATCCTTTCTCCCCTTCGGGAATTACGTTTACACACTCCTTTCCTCAAACAACAAACAACCCAACTTCCCCCTACCCTCCCCCCGCCCACTGAAGCAACCCAATTTTGCCAGAATACAATACCCGCCCCCTCTCCAACCCACAACTGCTGTAACCACAGTATCATGCCCTTCCCAATTTGCACATTAATGTACTTTGTGGGGGAATACCCTTGGGGGGACATGTCTAGATGGCCACGCAAACCCCCCACTTCTCTATTACCCCCCCCCCCCCCAGTTCCCTGCCTTGCACCACAGGGGCAGTTGGAAGCGGAGCCTGGAACATATGTAACAACTTAGCAAATGAGCCAATGAAGGATAGCTCACCGCCCTCAGTCACTCAAGGTCGCCAGCATATTTCAATCCTCCGCACTATGTCTTACAGCTTATAGCAACTTTCCTGGGAAACAATCATTCCATGTCGTTGTTGTCCACATTATGGTCAGGAGGTTGGGAGGCCCCCTGGCCCCTTCTGCTCCGAGCCGCCCTCTTCACGGATTTGAGAAAGTCTTCTACTTGTTGTGGGTTCGTGAAGAACTTTTGCTTTCCCTGAAGTGTCACCCTGAGCTTCGCTGGGTACAGTAGTGCGTAATCGATTTGTGCCTCTCTCCAACACACAATCCGAACCCCCGACAAATTTTTCTAGCAATAATAAGATAGAGGATAGTAGATGTTCTAGAGAAACCAAGGAGTCAGAAATTGGCTTATCCATCCTAGCAGGGGGATTGGGCGGAGAATTAATCATATTAAGAACCGGACTTGATGAAAAATTTACCTGAGAAGGAGAGAAATGTGAATCAGTGGATGGGGTGCTACTAAACAATTGAAGGCCCGGGGTTGCTAATTCATTTGGAATATTAGTCTGATCCGAGATTGATTTATGCTCAGGGTCAGTATGTCTCTTATGGTGCGCTATATCTATGTCAGGTAAGGTAAAATCATTTCCAGTAGTAGCCATTGGGAGAGGTGAACCAGGAGAAACAGTTAAGCCTTCCTCTACTGAGGGGGGGAGACTATGGACTAACACCTCAATTGATTTGGTGGTGGCTTCGTTGGAAGATCCAATATTATTTTTACTTAGGACACCTGGAGTATACTTTAATTGCCTCTGTAAATTAGGGGGAATGAGAGGGCCAACCATCTCGGTTTTACATGCAGGTATATCTGAATGTAGAACGCCAACCTGCTTACTACATCCATTGATTATAGGTTGACCTTCCTCTTCCCCATTATAAATAGTTTCTTCTAGTTGTAAACCCCAAGACGGAGTCTTATCCTTTCCTCTTTCCCATAAACTATACAATTGACCTTTTCCCTTTAGTAGTAAAGCAGGAGTATCTTTGTTTCACAAAAGGATTTGATTTAGTCTTAGAACAAGTCCTGCCCACTAATACGCGCCCAGATCTTAATTTTTTTGCCGTCATTTCTAGAACAACTAAATCTCAACATAAACAACCATCCAAATTTAGGACAGCACAAAGACCGTATATAGACTAAGTGAACCCAGCCCACTATAGTAATTGAAGAAAGATATATACACAGGTAACTTCAAGTCCGTCCCTATTGTTGAAGGGCTGTGAAAAAGAATTGATACATATATCAAATACAGTAATATATCTGAGAGTACAGACCTAAGGGGTATGCCTAGCGCAGCCTACTCCAGCCTCGGAGGGCCTCAGAGGGCCCGCCCTTTGCCCGGGCTTAGCCCCGGGCTGAGTCCCGCGCGCGTCCCGCGTGTGCATTCTGGAAGATGTTTAAGTAGTAATAGAAAGGGGTGGGTTCGGGAAGAGGACCAGCTGCGGCTTGTCAGCGCCGCTGTGGCTGCTGGTTCTCGCAGTCCCGAGTGGGCTCAGGGGCTCAGTGTCCAAGCAAAGGTGAGTCCTCCCTCGCAGGTCTCAAGGCAAACGGCCCCCGCGCAGCGTGGGCCGTTAGAGGTCGATGATATCCGCAGCGAGGTGGCGTTTTCCGTGGTAATCTCCGTGAGGAACTGCAGCGGTCAGATAACAAAAGGCAACAAAACCGGAGGATGTGGAATCCCACTCCGATTTATCCAGGTGAAGGGCGAGCTCGGGAAGAGGACCAGCTGCGGCTTGTCAGCGCCGCTGTGGCTGCTGGTCCTCGCAGTCCCGAGCTGGCTCAGGGGCTCAGTGTCCAAGCAAAGGTGAGTCCTCCCTCGCAGACCTCAAGGCGAATGGCTCCCGCACAGCGGGGGCCCAATAAAGGTCGATGATATCCACAGCGAGATGGCGTTTTCCGCGGTAATCTCCGTGAGGAACTGCAGCGGTCAGAGAACAAAAGGCAACAAAACCGGAGGATGTGGAATCCCACTCTGATTTATTCAGATGAAGGGCGGGCTCGGGAAGAGGACCAGCTGCAGCTTGTCAGCGCCGCTGTGGCTGCTGGTCCTCCCAGTCCCGAGTTGGCTCAGGGGCTCAATGTCCAAGGAAAGGTGAGTCCTCCCTCGCAGACCTCAAGGTGAACGGCTCCCGCGCAGCGGGGGCCGTGAGAGGTCGATGATATCCACAGTAAGGTGGCGTTTTCTGCGGTTAACTCCATGAGGAACTGCAGCGGTCAGAGAACAAAAGGCAGCAAAACCGGAGGATGTGGAATCCCACTCCGATTTATCCAGGTGAAGGGTGGGCTCGGGAAGAGGACCAGCTGCGGCTTGTCAGCGCCGCTGTGGCTGCTGGTCCTCGCAGTCCTGAGTTGGCTCAGGGGCTCAGTGTCCAAGCAAAGGTGAGTCCTCCCTCGCAGACCTCAAGGGGAATGGCCCCCACGCAGCGGGGGCCGTGAGAGGTCGATGATATCCGCAGCAAGGTGGCATTTTCTGCAGTTATCTCCGTGAGGAACTGCAGCAGTCAGAGGACAAAAGGCAACAAAACCGGATGATGTGGAATCCCTCTCCGATTTATCCTGGTGAAGGGCGGGCTCGGGAAGAGGACAAGCTGCTGCTTGTCAGCGCCGCTGTGGCTGCTGGTCCTCGCAGTCCCGAGTTGGCTCAGGGGCTTAGTGTCCAAGCAAAGGTGAGTCCTCCCTCGCTGACCTCAAGGCGAACGGCTCCCGCACAGCGCGGGCCGTGAGAGGTCGATGATATCCGCAGCGAGGTGGTGTTTTCCGCAGTAATCTCCGTGAGGAACTGCAGCGGTCAGAGAACAAAAGGCAAAAAAAACGGAGGATGTGGAATCCCACTCCGATTTATCCAGGTGAAGGGCAGGCTCGGGAAGAGGACCAGCTGCGGCTTGTCAGCGCTACTGTGGCTGCTGGTCCTCGCAGTCCCGAGTTGGCTCAGAGCTCAGTGTCCAAGCAAAGGTGAGTCCTCCCTCGCAGACCTCAAGGCGAACGGGTCCCGCGCAGCGGGGGCCGTGAGAGGTCGACGATATCCGCAGCGAGGTGGCGTTTTCTGCAGTAATCTCCGTGAGGAACTGCAGCGGTCAGAGAACAAAAGGCAACAAAACTGGAGGATGTGGAATCCCACTCCGATTTATCCAGGTGAAGGGCGGGCTCGGGAAGAGGACCAGCTGCGGCTTGTCAGCGCCGCTGTGGCTGCTGGTCCTCGCAGTCCCGAGTTGGTTCAGGGGCTCAGTGTCCAAGCAAAGGTGAGTCCTCCCTCGCAGAGGCTGTGAGAGGTCGATGATATCCGCAGCAAGGTGGCGTTTTCCGCGGTAATCTCCGTGTGGAACTGCAGCGGTCAGAGACCAAAAGGCATCATGTGGAGTGCAAAAAAACGATGGATTTAGGCCCAGATCTCTGTACTGGGGTGAATGTATGACATTGTTCAGCATTCTGTCCATCAACTGTGGTTTTTGTATTTGTCACCGCGAGTGGGATGGGTATGCTCAGACTTGAGTCCAATGCTCTCCACACCACTGGAGTCAAGCTATCCTGGCTGAAGATGGCTGATAGCCAGAAACCGGTCCAAGGATGCTTGATTCCGGTCCAGGAAAGACATTGCTTGGCAGTTCGGGCTGGACTGTTCCCATGAGGCACAGGGTCAAGGCTGATTTGCAAATGGCCATGTGTGAACTGGGGTGGTGTGGAGTGCAGAAAAACAATGGATTTAGGCCCAGATCTCTGTACTGGGGTGAATGTATGACATTGTTCTGCATTCTGTCCATCAACTGTGGTTTTTGCATTTGTCACCCCGAGTGGGATGGGTATGCTCAGACGTGAGTCCCATGCTCTCCACACCACTGGAGTCAAGCTATCCTGGCTGAAGACGGCTGATAGCCAGAAAACGGTCCTAGGATGCTTGAACCCGGTCCAGGAAAGACATGGCTTGGCAGTTCGGGCTGGACTGTTCCCATGAGGCACAGGGTCAAGGCTGATTTGCATATGACCATGTCTGAACTGGGGTGGTGTGGAGTGCAAAAAAACGATGGATTTAGGCCCAGATCTCTGTACAGGGGTGAATGTATGACATTGTTCTGCATTCTGTCCATCAACTGTGGTTTTTGCATTTGTCACCCCGAGTGGGATGGGCATGCTCAGACGTGAGTCCCATGCTCTCCACACCACTGGAGTCAAGCTATCCTGGCTGAAGACGGCTGATAGCCGGAAACCGGTCCTAGGATGCGTGATTCCGGTCCAGGAAAGACATGGCTTGGCAGTTTGGGCTGGACTGTTCCCACGAGGCACAGGGTCAAGGCTGATTTGCATATGGCCATGTCTGATCTGGGGTGGTGTGGAGTGCAAACAAATGATGGATTTAGGCCCAGATCTCTGTACTGGGTGAATGTATGACATTGTTCTGCATTCTGTCCATCAACTGTGGTTTTTGCATTTGTCACCCCGAGTGGGATGGGTATGCTCTGACGTGAGTCCCATGCTCTCCACACCACTGGAGTCAAGCTATCCTGGCTGAAGACGGCAGATAGCCAGAAACTGGTCCTAGGATGCTTGAATCCGGTCCAGGAAAGACATGGCTTGGCAGTTCGGGCTGGACTGTTCCCATGAGGCACTGGGTCAAGGCTGATTTGCATATGGCCATGTATGAACTGGGGTGGTGTGGAGTGCAAAGAAATGATGGATTTAGGCCCAGATCTCTGTACTGGGGTGAATGTATGACATTGTTCTGCATTCTGTCCATCAACTGTGGTTTTTACATTTGTCACCCCAAGTGGGATGGGTATGCTCAGACGTGAGTCCCGTGCTCTCCTCCCGTGCTCTCCTCAACATGTCTTCCCTCCTCTCACAATCTTTATCACTTATTGCTTAACAGACGTTGTCCCTAGAGCTGCAAAGGAGGTCTATTACCAATTAATTCAGACCCATTTCATCAGCTCAAAGCACCCAGAGGCATTACCTGCTGAAGTTGCTTAAATGTTATATTCCCTGGGGTTTATTTACAAACCCCTTGCACTGCTGCTTCATCAATTTGTTTGAGGCAACAGTGGCGCTTCATTTGCTCCATATTTACAAAGTGACCCATGCGTCAGAATGCATCGGTATTTCTAACGACGTATTTGGCTGTGTCGCATTCGTTTTTCATGTAAGCAAGGCAGATGTTCCCTCTAAACCTCTCCTGTAAAACTAACGCATTTTTGAAAAGTGATGCATTTTCGGGAAGCAGGCCACTAAGCTTGCAATGCCTCATGATTATTATGCCTGTAAAACCCAGGTGTATGAATAAATCATTTATATATTTATTTATATATATTCTTATATAGCGCAGGATTCGACCTCCGAAGGGGTATCTCCGCGCTTGCGCTATTGCTAGAAATGCCCAATCAGGTTTTATAGTCTGTAAAGTAGTTAGGAAGTCAAAAATAAATATGTTTTGAGAGACTTCCTAAAAGACTGGAATTTAGTATTTAGTTTCAGAGTGAAAGGGAGTGAGTTCCAGAGAATGGGGCCTTTATAGGAGAGAGCTCGACCTCCCTGCCTAATCCTCTTAATCCTGGGGACCTGAAGTAGTAATTGATTGCTAGAACGCAGGGAACGTCCAGGACAGTAGAGGTTGAGATTTTCAGTCAGATATTTAGGGCCAGATCCAAAGAGACGCTTATGTATTGTGCAACAGATTTTAAACCTAATACATTGCCAGACAGGCAGCCAGTGAAGTTTGTTCAGAAGGAGACGAGAGGGGGTCCTAGGTAAAGCATTGATAACCAGTCTAGCCGCGGTGTTCTGGGCCACTTGCAGTCTATTGAGTTGTTCCTCATTGGCCGAGATGAGAAGGCCATTACAATAGTCCAGCCTGCTGACTACAAGAGTCTGGACAAGTGTCTTTCTGTGGCTGTCGGGCAAGAATGGAAACACACGCCTTAGAAGTCCGATGACACGAAAGCAGGATCCGGTAACCTGACTAACATGTTCTTTAAGCAGTAGTGCCTGATCTAGTCGCACACCAAGATTCTTTACGGTCTGCTAAGGGCTTGGTACTGGCCCTAAGTCCAGAGGCCACCATTCTGGAGACCATAGGAGGGGGGCCTCTCTGAACAGCATAACCTCTGTTTTGCCTACGTTGCATTGGAGGCAATTTGAGGCCATCCAATCTGATACTGCCCTCATACCATCCTCAAAAGATTTTTTATTGCAGGTGTGAGGGACTGAAAAGGGAACAAAAGCTGGTGTTGTCAGCGTACGACACCGGGGTGAACCCATATGTTCTCACAATGTCAGCCAAGGGGGCCACATACACGTTAAAACGTGTAGGGCTTAGACATGAGCCTTGCGGCACTCCCTTGATGAGCTCCCTTGAGATGGAATGGAGGGAGCCCAATCTGACTCCTTGTGAGCGGCCAGTGAGAAAACTCTCCAACCAGGACAGAGCCGCACCTCCTATGCCCACCTCTCTCAGACGACCAAGAAGAATCTCATGTGACACCATGTCAAAGGCTACGGATAAATCTAACAGCACCAGAATCATAGAGCCCCCTCCATCCAGTGCCATCCTGATGTTATCGGTTACGGAGAGGAGGGCGGATTCGGTGCTGTGATTGGGTCTAAACCCAGATTGAGAGTAGTCTAGCCCCTCCGCTGCCTCGATGTATTTAGACAAATATGTGTTCACATGTTTCTCGGTCATCTTGATAAGGTATGGCAGGAGGGAGATGGGTCGGAGGTCAGATAGGTCTGTCCATGGAAGTGCTGCGTTCTTTCGAATGGGATTCACCACCGCTTTCTTCCACTCCATAGGCACCTGCCCCTCCCTGAGGGAAAGATTTGTGACTGATTGGATCTCAGGTCCAAGCAGAGTACTCAGGGAGGCAACCATTTTGGCAGGCAGGAAATCATCAGGGGACCCCGATTTTATATGACTGATGAGGGACGAAAAATCTGAATCATTGACTGCTGGAAAGGTCATAAGTGAATTATCACCATATGTGGATATTTGAGAAGAAATCGGGATGTTATTCCTTTGACTGGAGGCCTTCGTGATTTTATCATAGATCATGTCAATTTTGTTCTAAAAAAACAAGGAGATATCATCACAGAGGGACTGAGAAAAGTCATCTGGACTTTCACAGGCTACCGGTTTTACAAAGGCCTGTAGAATTTTATACAATTCCTTGGAAGAATTACCCGCCTCAGCAAGCTGCTGGGTAAGACAGTTCTTCCTTGTCAGTCTAATGTTTTTATAATAGTTGGATTGAGCATCTAGATGTGCTTTCTTACTTTCCTCAAATCAAGTTTTTCTTCAGATTTTCTTAAGCTTTCTACATCCCTGTTTCTCTGTTCTAAGTGATTCTGTATACCACACTTCTTGCTTGTAGGTGGGGTATTGTTTATGTAACTTCAAAGGAGCCAGCACATTGATTGCCTCTGTAAGGGAGTTGTTAAACTTCGATAGAGCGAGCTCCACATTATCAGTTTCTGTAATAGTGGGTTTCTTCCACACCCTCTGCAGCTCCTCAACTGTTACTTTATGCCACTGTCTTCGCCAAATCGACGGAAGAGGGGTCTTCAGAGGGGGCTTATTCAAGCCCAATAATGAGAATTCGACTAAAAAATGGTCTGATCAATTTACTTGTGTTGTGAGGTGACACCGTACTTTGGAACAGTTGGAAAAGTAGGTCCAGGGTGTGACCCCCTATATGTGTGGGGCCGCTGTTCTGCATTACTAACCCTAGGGAGGATAGATCAGAAAGCAGGGATAAGGTTTCAGTGTGCATAGGGATATCTACATGAGTGTTAAAATCACCTAGAACAATAAAATCTTCATTTGCTTTAAAATGCGGAACTAATAGTTTCAGAAGGGAGAGAGTAAAACCCAAACAGGGTCCCGGAGGACGATAAACTAGTGCTTCTTTCCAAAAGGTTTTGGTGGCTGAACTTATCTTAAAAACCATAATTTCCAATAGCGGACAGCACCTTTGTTCTAATATTGTAACCTTCAGATCCTCTTTATAAATAATAGCTATACCGCCACCTATTTTGTCAGGGCGATCTAATTTTAAGATCTTTTTTTTTTTTTGCCCTCATTAGCCAAGAAGTCGATCCAACTATGCTCTTATCCTCTCAGACACGAGGACCGACCCCCCTGTGGCACCTCGGAGCCCAAAGCTGAGCTCCAGGTACCCCGAGAGTCAGCCTCCACGTCGCCAACGGAGCTTGGACGGACATACTCCCTTTGGACCAGTTCGGCCAGTTGTCCTGAAACTGTACGATACCACCCTTTAGGACAGAGAGATTTTTAGGCCTAATCATCGGACCCGGGGAAAAAAAAAAAAAAAACCCCGGGCTATCTAACTATCCCTCCTCCAATCGATCAAAAGGTCCCAAAATTTAAGTGATCGAGGGCTGCATGTTCTCGATAAGTCCAGCTTTGATGTTGCATAAAGTGAAAACAGCCACTCTGCATGTTATGTTAACCCAATTTTTACAAATTTCTCTTCTTGCCAATAAGATGGCATAAATCAAAAAATCTCTCTCTAATCCCTTAATATCGTGGTTTAATCCGAAGATAATTAAAGACCATGAGCACGGGATAGTGATACCAAGAATAAATTTGAGTGTTGTTCTGACTTCATACCAAAAAGTGGCAATGTTCGGACACTCCCAAAACATATGAAGGTCTGAGGCTGCTGGTAAAGAGCATTTACAGCAGCACTTCCCTGTTTGAAATTTCGACAGCCTTTTAGGAGAGTAATACGCTCTGTGGAGTGTGAAGAAATGGTTGTGCCTCAACCATGCTGGCTTGATGATTTTGTAAAGGAGGGTGAAAGATTCCTCCCAAATAACTTCTCTATCTGGTTCTCCCTCTGCGCCCCATAATTTTTCCGGGAGGTTGGAATCTCGCTCTCCATCCTCTATAATATGCCAATAGAAGAGTGCAACTTCCTTTTTTCCCGCAGGTCTTTCAACTAGGATATTTTCTAGAGGACTCTCCTCTCCCATCATTCCTTTTTTCTTAATTTGAGTCCGAATCCAGCTTCCTATTTGTAAATATACTATCCAGGAGAGTGGTGATGTTACTTTTATCTTGAAGATATCCCAGTCCATGATTGATCTTTCCGTCAACATATCTCCCCACTTTGTGAACCCTGCGTCTAGCAGGACTTTTTTAACTGTATTGACCTCTTGTGATGCTAATCCAGGTAGATCCCAAATTGGTGCATGCTCAGATAAGTATCCTATCCCGGCCATAAATTTTATATGAGACCACTCTTTTAAGCTACTCAGTAGTGTCTTTAACCTAATTTTTTTGAAAAACTTCTGGTGGCCGAACTTGAAGAGAAAGCCATTCACTGGGAGGTCCGAACCCAATAGCATTGCCTTGTACATAAGCCCATTTGCATTTTCCCAGGGGAGCTTAAGTAACATCCTAGAATGGGTCAAATTAAATGCCCAAGCATAGTATTCCAGGTCTGGCAATGCAAGCCCTCCTTTTTCTCTTCTCCTTCTCAATTTTTTCCAAGCTAATCTGCTGTATTTATATCCCCAAATGAAAGAATTATTATTCTGTTGACATTTTGCAAGCTGTTTGGTGTCAAAAACTAGCGGAATGGAATTAAAGATAAAAGTAAATTTCGGGAGAATACTCATTTTTATCAAGCTAGTTCTCCCATAGATGTTAAGTGGGAGGAAGGACCAGGCTTTCATCAAAATTTTGGATTCTCGGGAAATACAAGCTAAGTTGTTTTGCGCCAAATGCTCTAGGTCTTTAGTTATTGTAATTCCCAGGTACCTCATTGATGATTTTACCGGGAGTTGAAGATTTTGAATATTCCAAACCATAATTTCGGTTTTTCCTGCGTTCATTTCATAACCCGAGAATTTCCCAAAAATCTCCGCCTTCTTTATAATGACTGGGAATGCCAATGTAGGATCAGTTGTATAAATGAGTATGTCATCGGCATAGAGGCCAATCTTCTTTTCCCAGCCCGAGAAAGTAAAATGTGGAATATTGGTGTCCTCTCTAATGGATTGTGCGAACGGTTCAACATATAGATTAAAGAGGAGAGGGGATAGGGGGCAGCCCTGCCTTGTTCCTCGGCTGATTTTAAAAGGAGTGGTTCGTGTGCCGTTTATTAATAGGGATGCTCTAGGGTTATTATATAATAAGCCTATGGTCCTACAAAATTTGGGTCCCAGATGGAATTTATTCATTATTAAATTTAGGTATTCCCAATTTACCCTATCGAACGCTTTAGTGGCGTCGAGGGTCATGATGGCGAGGGGTAGACCGAAAGTTGAGGCAATATCCGTGGCACCCACCAGATCGTAGGTTAGATCAGCCAATTGCCGGCCTCTAATAAACCCCTTTTGATCAGAGTGGATGATCGACCCAATCTCGCTTCCCAATCTCGCGCCAAAATTGAGGTGAAAATCTTGTAATCATTATTGAGAAGCGACATTGGGCGATAAGATCCGCATTCGGCTGGGTCTTTGCCTGCTTTTAATATTAAGGCTATATTTGCCTCCCCCCAGGAGCTTGGAGGTGCTAGCCCTCTAGCCATTATATCATTAAAAAGATTTGTAAGGACTGGGGTAAGCGTAGAATTAAGCATCCTATATAATTCTCCGGGGAGACCATCTGGTCCCGCGGCTTTGCCCTGTGATAGTTGCTTAATGGTGTTAGAGACTTCTGATTCCGTTATATCCTTTTCTATATATTCTGTTTGGGTGCCCTCCAATTCCGGGAGAGTTATATTATTCAGCCATTCATTCCTTTCATCTGCATTAACGTTCAGTTCCTCCGTGTATATATTCTGGAAGAACTCACTGAAGGCTTCCCCTATGGCCGAGTCTGTTGACCTGTTATTAGCTTCTCCAGCAACCCTCACTTCTTTAATAAAATTTCTGGATTGCTCAGCTTTAATTTTCCAGGCCAACAATTTTCCTGCAGATTCACCATATTCGAAGTGAGCAAGTTTGCTTGCCTGCCATCTTTTATTTATCCTCTCCTGTAGTAGTATGTCTAGCTTGGTTTTTAATTCTGTTTTTTCCTTTTGATTGTCTGAAGGGAACTGATCTAATGATTCTAAGTGACTCAACTCTTGCTCAATATGTCGTATTCCCTCTTCATATTTCTTTCTCCTGTATGAGGCCCTTCCTGTAATGCAGCCCCTAATGAAGGCCTTCCAAGCCTCCCATACTATGACCAGAGAAGTAGAGCCTAAATTTTGCTCTAAAAAGGAGACTGTTTCATGCGTCAAATAGTCTTTCTCCTCTTCCTCCAGTATAATTGTTCGGTCGAACGACCAAGAATGGTGAGTAGAGTTCTGGTCCACTTTTACAGAGAAAAAAAATAGCAGAATGATCTGACAAGTGTAGAGGGAGGTAAGTTATATTTTTGACCCAATCCTTAATGGAACGACTAAATAGAGCATAGTCAATTCGAGATTTGTGTCTGCATTTATAATTATAGTAAGAAACACCCATAGCATTGCCAGACCTTTGTCTCCATAATTCTATTAGGCCAAGATTCGACATACATCTGAGTAGTGTGTCCCTCATGTTACTATGAGCAACCGCTCTGGAAGTAGGGGATTTATCTAACTTTGGGTCTAGGACGAGGTTGAAATCTCCCACCCATACTATAGGATCAGAGCAGGTAATCAAATGGTATAGGGAAGACTATCTTCTCTCCGTGGTCCCTGCTGGCTAGACCCCTAAAGGTTAGTGGCCTGTGTTTTCTTCTCTTGAGTTGTTTATCTGCCGCTAACCTTGACAGATTGACAAGCCCAAGGAAAAGGACCAGCCTGGGCCATGGATACTAATGCTGCCTTGACCTCGTTACTTGAGGGATTTAGCGTACTACAACAAGAAGTACATGCTTCCCGAGTGGAAAATCAAGAGCTTAGAAAGGACATGAATACCATGCGTAGAGAAGTCGCTGGTATGTCACGTAGAAATCCCGGGGGTGGGTCCTATATTAGAGAAGATACGCTTCCTCCTCCCGGACAAACCATATCCCAGCCATCGACCCCAATAGCATCAGGGGGGGGGGTTCTTTAACCCCAACGCCGTACCTTCATCCTCCACAGACCACACTCCTACAGTGCACGTCATCCAGAATACTGGAATACCTTTGGCTGCCCCAGAGAGGTTCTATGGAGATCCTAAGAAGTTTGAGACCTTCTTAAACCAGTGCCGTCTCCACTTCTTATGCAAACCTGCAGTGTTTCAGGATGATGCCGCAAAGACCGCATTTATGATGTCCTATATGGGAGGGAACGCGGCGAGCTGGACTATCCCTTTGATGGAAAAGAACGATCCCGTTCTACATCGATTCCCAGACTTTTGTACTGCCTTAAGGAAACTCTTCGATCGCAAGACTCATATGTTGTCTTTAGACAAGGAACTCCTGACGTTGCGACAAGGGTCACAAGATTTACTGGCGTACATCACCTCTTTTAATCGGCTCTTAGCCGAAACTGACTGGCCACAAGAAAAAAGGACCTCGTTGTTCTACCAAGGCCTTCGGAGCGAACTGAAAGATGTCCTGTCACAAGTAGTCCAATTACCCGCAACATGCGAGGAACTCATCGACCTCACAGTACAATTGGACCATCGGCTACTGGAGAGGAAAGGAGATCGAAACAGAGGTGATGGACGCGGGTTCTTATCCGAGATTCAAACTCCCATCTGAAGATAACACCAAAAGTTCCGATAGTGCGGAACCCATGCAGATTGGGGGTATTCGAGGTCCTCTGACGTCGGAGGAACGAGAGCGACGGAGAAAGATGAAACTCTGTATGTATTGTGGGAAAGGGGGGCATTTTGTACGAGAATGTCGAGCCAGGACCCCACTAACGGACAAAACCCCGGGACCGAAGACAACTGCGGCTCTTGGATCCCGTGAGACGGCGGAAAACTAGAACGTCCAACCTCGACTGAGATCTCTGGGATGGACCGACAACCAACAAGGATCTCCAACTTACTCGCCAATACGATGATGCCTGCTGTGGCACACATGAATTTGCCCATCTCTCTGTGGACTACCCGAGATAACTATACCCGGATGGATGCGTTATTGGATTCGGGGGCCACAGGAAATTACATGGATATAGACTACGCCGATTCCTTGGGGATACCATGGGAACAGAAGAAAGAACCTGAACAGGTAAAAGCCGTGGATGGATCCATTTTGTCTTCCGGGCCGGTGGTTAAACATACGATCCCTTTGCGAATGCAGCACGGAGAACATATGGAGTTTATACAATTCGATTTGATAGCTGCTCCTCAGTTTCGTATGATCCTAGGCATGCCCTGGCTTACGTTACATGATCCAGTAGTGTGTTGGTCAGCTCGTACAGTCACCTTAAACTCCCCCTATTGCTTGGAACATTGTTATAAACTTGTCGAAGAAGAAGACCATGAAGAACGACCCAGTATTAGACACTTGGCTGTGACTTGCTCAGAAAAACACCTCTGCAGTACTTCAAAACTACCTGAAATATATAACGAATATCGTTCTCTGTTCGACAAACAAAAGGCCACCGGGCTGCCCCCACACAGGGTATATGATTGTTGCATCGAACTCCTCCCCGGTGCCACTATTCCTTGTAGTAGGGTGTATGCCCTGACGGAACATGAGAACCTCTATTTACAGAACTACATTGAGGAGAATCTTGCTACGGGATTCATCAGTCATTCCACGTCACCTGCTTCGTCTCCCCTCTTCTTCATCCCGAAGAAAGACTGCGCAGAATTATGTCCCTGCATCGACTACAGAGCCTTGAACAATATCACAGTGAAAAATAGATATCCCCTTCCTCTGATTCCTGTCATGATGGACCAAATAAAGGGAGCTCGTTACTTCACCAAATTTGATCTGAGAGGGGCCTACCATCTGGAAAGAGTGAAAAAGGGTGACGAATGGAAGACCGCGTTCCGTACAAGGTTCGGCCTATTCGAGTACAATGTAATGCCCTTCGGGTTATGCAATGCTCCTGCGGCCTTCCAATTCTTTATGGACGAAGTACTCAGGGGCCTACTGGATACCATATGTATGGTGTACATTGACGATATCCTGGTATATTCCAGTACTCTCCAGGAACACGAACACCATGTCAAAGAAGTGCTGAGTCGTCTACACCAACACCAGCTGTTTGCCAAACTAGAAAAATGCCTCTTCCATGCAACAGAAGTCTCATTTTTGGGGTATGTGATAAACGCCAATGGGTTTCAGATGGAGAGTGGAAAGGTGGAAGCCATTACAAGCTGGAAAACTCCTCAAGACGTGAAATCGGTGCAAAGCTTCCTTGGCTTTGCAAATTATTACCGGCGTTTTATCAAAGACTTCTCTAAAATCATCCACCCCATTTCCAATCTGTTAAAGAAAAACGTTCCCTTCAAGTGGGGAGAGGAGGCAGAACACTCCTTCTGCATTCTAAAGAATAGCTTTACCAAGGCCCCTATCTTGAGGCATCCTGATGCACAACTTCCTTTCATCTTAGAAACAGACGCTTCGCAGTACGCATTGGGAGGGGTACTTTCGCAACGCCACCCGGAAACTGGACAAATCCATCCAGTGGCCTTCTACTCCAAAAAGCTTAGTCCAAGTGAAATCAATTATTCAATCACTGACAAAGAACTGTTGGCAATCAAGAGAGGGTGTGAGGAATGGAGACATTACCTACTGGGGGCACGACATACCATCGAGATCTACACGGACCATTGGAACTTACTGTTCTTAAAAACTGCAAAAGCTCTGACCCCCAGGCAGTTGAGATGGACTCTATTCTTCTCAGATTATGATTTCGTTATCAAATATCGGCCAGGCCCTCAAAACGGAAAAGCCGATGCCCTCTCAAGGAATCAAGACACGCAAGAACCCCATTCAGACACTCCTGTGGAACCAACATCCATCCTCCCTGAGAAATCCTTCCCTGAAAACACCATCGCCTTACTCACCTCCAGTGATTTCCTCGAGGATACCAGAGTAGCAATAACAGAGATCGATGTCCAGGCTTGGTTAACGGAAGATCCTCAAATGAGAACACAAAAAGACGACCTCCTGTACTACCGACAGGCCTTGTATGTGCCGGACCCTGGGTTGCAAATGCAGGTACTCAATTGGGCACATGACTCCGTGTTGGGGGGACATTGGGGAGTGTATAAAACTATAGCTACCATAGAACGTTCATTTTTGTGGCCGACCTTACGAAATGATGTCAAAAAATACGTACGGAACTGTTCAGTGTGCACTCAAGGAAAAGCAAAACACAACAAACCTTCGGGTCTGCTACGCTCCATTCCCATTCCTCCGGCACCTTGGCATACGGTCTCAATGGATTTCATAGTCGAGATGCCATTATGTCAGGGAAAAACTACGGTACTGGTGATCGTCGATCACTTGACAAAAATGGGACACTTTGTACCTCTGGAGGGTCTGCCTACTTCAGCCGAACTGGCCATGATTATATTGCAGCACCTCATCAGAGCCCATGGCATCCCCAGAGTATTCATCACCGACAGAGGGTCTCAGTTTACTTCTCGTTTTTGGAAAGCCCTTTGCGATTCCTTGGCCATAGATGCAAGGCTCTCCACGAGTTACCACCCACAGACAGATGGCAAAACAGAGAGGCTCAACCACACACTCGAACAATATCTACTTTCCTTCACATTGCAGAACTCGACGGATTGGGTCACCCTCTTGTGGTTAGCAGAATTCACCTACAATAACTCTGACCACACTACCCTGGGATGTTCCCCCTTCTTTTGTCTGCTTGGGTACCATCCGAACATCCTCCCCTTCGAGTGGCCTGTTACGACCAACCTGCCCAGTATCCAGGAACATCATGCTCATCTACAGGCCATTCAAATAGACGCAAAACATCACTTGGCAGAAGCTCAAGCGACACAGAAACGATATGCCGACAAGAAACGCACTCCGGAACCGGTCTACCAGGTGGGGGATAAGGTATGGCTTTCCACTAAAAGCATTCATCTCCGGGGGATCAACAAACTCAAACCTAGATATATAGGTCCCTATAGTGTTGAGGAAGTCATCAACCCTGTGGCCTTAAAGCTATCCATTCCCCAGAACTGGAGAATTCATCCGGTATTTCACGTCTCCCTACTCCTACCCTGTCATCTAGACACCAGATTGCCCGTCCATCCTGCACCAGTATTGGTAGAAGGACTGGAGGAATATGAGGTGGAAGAGTTGTTGGATTCCCGGATCCATAGGGGTAGGGTGCAGTATTTGGTGGGCTGGAAAGGATTTGGGGTGGAGGAGAGAACATGGGAACCAGAGCAGAATTTGCACTGCCCCGACTTAGTCTCTCAATTTCATCAGCTGCATCCAGGGAAGCCGGGTCGACCGCCGGGGCGGCGATCCTCGAGAGGGGGTTCTGTAGTGATTGTGACGAGCTGGAAAGCTAGAGTAAAGAAATACCGCTGCAGCACAGTTTCCGCCCCCTGAGAGAGTATAAAAACACTTCTGTCACAATTCCAAGTTGCTTGTCAATCCTTCCGGTTACCTGATCGTGTATGGACCTAGCCTTCTGAGAACAGTGAGTGCGCGGACGCTTGCCTTCCCGCTTTGGACGCCGAGAGCAACGGGTGCGCGGACGCTTGCCTTCCCGCTTTGGACGCCGAGAGCAACGGGTGCGCGGACGCTTGCCTTCCCGCTTTGGACGCCGAGAGCAACGGGTGCTCGGACGCTTGCCTTCCCGCTTTGGACGCCGAGAGCAACGGGTGCGCGGACGCTTGCCTTCCCGCTTTGGACGCCAATATACTTTGGATATTCTAGTAAGTAGAAGTCTGGTCTCCTTATTATTTAGCACGGCCGTGCTTTCAGAGAGTAGGTATTTGATGCCAACGAATATTTTCTGGTACATATCAGATAACCTCACTCTTCCGAACCATATCCCTTTCGATAGTGAATCTAACTACTCGAAGAGGAAATCACCCGATTACACCGTTTGTGTATATAACTGTGACTTAACAGACCCCGTTTACCGCTTGAACCAGAGTCTTCGCCTTTTCCCGACTTTGGGTCAAATCAAGCGGTTATCAACCGTAAGTGAACCCCTTGTTTACAAGTGTATATGCTTTCTTGTATTACTTGTCCTCAGAGCACTACTAACCCGTGTTCTTGTGTTTACAGACATTGTTGTGCCTTGAAGTCCTCCGCTGCCATAGACCAGATCTTGAGGGGTGCCTTCACAACAACCTTCCCGGCGCAACTACCCTTCCCTTTACCTGGAGGACTACCTGTCTCCGGTGTGTACCTCCACCGGAGAGGGTCAGTGTTATCGGGTATAGGGAAGACTATCTTCTCTCCGTGGTCCCTGCTGGCTAGACCCCTAAAGGTTAGTGGCCTGTGTTTTCTTCTCTTGAGTTGTTTATCTGCCGCTAACCTTGACACAAGGGTCGTCCTGATTAGGTCCATAATAGCTTATAATAGTGATATCCTTCGAATGTAGTTGAGCCTTAACTATCAACCATCTACTACTCGCATCTATTTCCCAACTCGTAATCTCGGCCCTTGCTGCTTTTTTAAAGATAATAGCTGTGCCTCGAATACTGGTATTGTGATCCGTAGTTATAAATTTATCAACCCATTTGAGCTTTTTAAGTATATCTGTAATTTCCTGTTTATTCAAGTGTGTTTCCTGAATCGTAATGATCTGCGCGGGTGAATCCCTTAGGTATTGGAAGATTCTATTTCTTCTAGCCCGAACGCGCAGACCATTTACGTTCCAGGATATGAATTTAATGTCAACCATTAATACTTAACGGAGTTTCTCGCCCCCTCCTCTGATCTAAAAAAAGAAAATGCCTGTTGTTAATTATATCTTTAACTATTTCGTCCAAACAGCCGCTTTGGGACACTAATGGATCTATATTCTTCATGATTATTGAATTCGGTTCATGAGGACTTTTATACTTTGCTTTTCCCTTCCCGTCCCCCCCTCCCCTGGAAACCCCCCCCAACTTACTCTGGCTTGATGTATTGCCAGCTTGTCGTCTCTGACGTTTTCCTGTTCCATGCCCTAATACCTATCTTGTTGGTCCCTATGTTCAAGATATAGGCAGTGGTAGCTCCTAGAGCCCTATTTTAAATCCTTTATATAGTAGTTGACTTATAGCATTTTATTCTATTCCTGGTGAAGGTACTCGGGTAGCCAAGTGGGAATTTAGTCGCAGGTATGGGGATTGAAGGTAGATCCCAATGCGCCTTAAGCCTCATACTTTTAAGAATAAATATGCTAGGAGTTATTAAGATATGTGATAAGATTCCGAGATTTATTTAACTAATGTTTATCTATCACCCACTACTATTTAGTTTTCCTGGATTTAATCTTGGAGTTAAATATCCACATCCAAGTGTAAATACTTTGTGTTGCCCCTTTTATTTATTTGTACCTTTCTCTCTATTTTTCTTTTTCTTTTATTTTTTTCCCTCAGCTTTATTTTTTCCTTCTTTTTTTTCCCCCTTTCCCTTTGTGAGTTTTATTCTTTTCTTATTTATTTATTTATTTATTTATTTTCCTTATCTGTTTTATTTTCACAGGGCCCTTTTTTTTTTGCTCTGATTACTTATATTCTATATATATTTATTTTATTATTTATTTATTTTTAGAATTTTTTTTTTTTTTCATACTTGATCCGGAGGGTTTGCGTGTTCACTAATAATGACAAGTAGCTCATCAGCCTCAAAGGGAGACTTAACATTGTACATTTTGTTGTTGTACATTACCCTTAGAAAGGCAGGGAATCTCATTTGAACAGTAGCTCCTAGACTTCTGAATTTTTCCATCCGTTGGCCTAGTTCCCACTGTCTATCCAGTGTAGTTTTGGACAGGTCCGATCTCACCTCAAAGGAGAAGTCTAGAGTTTTCAAAGTCTTGGCTTTAAGGGCTGAGGTCAAAATCCTCTCTTTTAGAGAATATGCTAAGAAATTCACCAGGATCTTCCTTGGTTTATCTCTACCTGGTTTAAGGCGGAACGGATCCCTATGTACCCTCTGAATGTCTATTTCTATCTCGGACAGAGATTCTTCCATATTTAAAGAGTCCTTTAATATAGTTGCGACAAAGTTCTTTAAGTCTCCACCTTCTTTCCCCTCCGGGATTTTTAGGAGCCTCAAGTTATTTCGCCTCGAAAAATTTTCTAGTGTCTCAACCCTCTCTTTCACTGCATTGCCTTCTCGTCTTAATGTTTGAATCTTACCCTCGGCAGCCTCTAGTTTTGTCTTGAGTTCTTCAACACCACTCTCTAGGCCCCCTGTTCTTAGTGAGAGCCCGTCCACCTTAGACTCTAAATTTTCACACATTGTGCGGATCTCTGATTGAGTGAGTCTGGATTCCTCGAAACATCGCTTTGATTCCTCAATTCCGTTCCTAATCTCTTTCCTCATGCTGAGAAGTATAGCTTGAATGGTATTCTCGCCGCTATTATCTTCCCCATTATCTTCGCAGCCCAGACTACATTGATCCAAGTCTTTCATATTACTTCCCACTGCTTCAGTGAGGTCTTGCTGTTCCAGAGGAACAGTTACGTCAGCAACTCGGACTACTGGGTCCCCCATCTCTATGGCTCTAACTGGCTCTCCTTCAGCTTCTAGTTTTCCTTCCTTCTCATCCAGATCTCCCAGATTACTTAGTATGACTGTATGATTTATAAGTCCAGCCTCCCCCCCTAACGTAGATACAGTTTGTGCACAGGGAGGTTTTTGGGCCTCTTGATTTATGTTTAAGACCTGGGGGAGAACCTTAAAATAAGATTTCAATGAGGGAGTGATTCGAGGGATAATTTTAGCTTTTATTTTGGAGCCCCCCTTATTCAAACTGGCCTTATGTGGCAGCTCCTTTGGAGCAGTATAACACAACTGGCGTTCTTTACCCCTCTTTACTGACCTTAGGGCAGGAGGTTGAAGTGTATCAGATGTAACCTTGTGGTCCAATTCGGTCTCAGACTCAGACTCAAGCTCAACGTGGGGCTGCTCTTTTGGGCTTTTTTCGGTATCCTGCGGTTGGGCTATGTTACTAGAACCTTTAGCCGCAACTAATTCTTTACCTTTGTTGCTGCCTTTTCCCTTCCCCTTAGCCTTCCGCTTCCCCAGGGTTCTAGCTGTAGTTATATATGAGGTCTCACTTGATATCTGTCTAGAAGTTTGTTGTGCGTTAAATCTAAAGGTTTTAGGTGTGGGATCTGGAAATTGTAAACAGTGATAGCCCTGTGTGTCTGTGTCTATGGGGTCCCGGCTATCAATAGACTGTAGCTCCCCTCTCAACGGAGACAGTGCCCTCTCTCTCTGCTGATCCCCCGTACCGCATCGAGTAGTTGTTGCCACTTTTTTTGCTGATGTGTTGTACACCACTGCCCTTCTACTTCTTCGGAGCTCCACAGCTGCGTCGCCCCAACGGTAAGGCGCAGGGGAGAAAAACACCTCCCAGCACATTGGTAGCACTATCCCCTATCCAGGCTTATTTTTAATACTACACTAGTATTTATCTTGCGCTGTCTAGTTTTCCAACTCTTCCTAGCACACCGTTTGCCCCAACTGATTATAGCACCATGTATACAGACCAGCCTGACCCTAGGCCAACTCAAGTTGTCTCAACCTGCAGTCTATTTCTCAGTGACAGCAAAATTCAAGTTCAAATTTAAATGAAGATTTACGCCTTTCTGCGCTGCCTCAAGAGCCTCGGTGTCACCTAGTACTGTTGCTCTCTTATTCTCTTGTTCTGTGATCTCCCCCTCTCCTCCTCCAGCACCTGAGTTCTTGCTCACTTCTTAGCACACAGGTCGCTTTATATAGAAATGTCCGAGTAAACTCCAGGACGCTCCTGAGCCAGAGTTTCTATTGAAACACAGCGCTCTCGGCGCTCTCACGCTGTTTCTCAGCCAGCTGCAATTCACCTCGAGCCTGAAGCCTGAAGCTCCGCCCGCCTGCTCACTCCCCTGCTGCTACGGTGCCGCTGGAGCCTTCGGTGCCGCTGCAGAGTGAAAGAAGTTTCCCGCGGTCTCTCAGTTTGAGACTCAGATTGCCTTCAATTGGAAATGCTTCGATTCACTTCAGCCCGTTCAGTCCGTTCTCCCGTTTCCCGACTCCGTTTTCTCAGGACCGCACCCCCGGCGCTCAGGTATCCACAACACGCTGCGGCAGGACGCCGCTCTCGCCCTCACTTAGCAGCAAAGTCTCTGGAGCACTCTCTCCCGTTCTCCCGTTCTCCCGTTTCCCATCCGCCGATTTCTTAGGACCGCACCCAGTGCTTAGGTATCAGCAAAATACTGCAGCTGCAGCTGCCGCAGGACGCCGTGGGACTCCGCCCACCTTCTCCCTCTCGCCCTCGCTTAGCAGCAGAGTCTCTGGAGCTCTCTCTGAACCACCACTACGGTTCCCCAAGTTACTCACTGTTCCACTGCTTCACTCCTCATACGGATCGAAAAAAGCCAACACTGCAGACACACGCGTCAGGGTATATCTCCAAGAGCTCCGTCAGAGACGTGCGCACCGCTCTAACTAGCGGCCGCCATGTTTCCCCGTCCCTAATTTTAAGATCTTGTAGCCTATGGGAACCCCTAACATTATAGCTGGGACTGTGTGTGGTTTCAGCCAGGTCTCTGTTAGAAAACATATATCCGGCTGCAGCGTATGTACAAGGTCCCATAGTTCAAGGTGATGTTTGGGCAGGGAGCGAATGTTCAGGAGGAAACTCTTGAGGCCACTTGATGGCAGAACTTTCTTAATGTTTTCATTGATGTTAGAGTTAGCATAAGATGCTTGAAAGTAACAGTTTATGCATGAGAAGGGGCCCTCTGGACATGGCCAGGAATCGTTTGTGCAGCTTACCAGGGGAGCTGTCTGTAAATGTCTTAATGTTTGAGCTGAGTACCTGATTCTATGTTCCCCAATGACAGATGGATCCAAACGAGCAGAGCCCATGGCCCCTAGCCCCGTAGTGTCGCGGACGGGCGCAGACGGGCCACACTTTGGCTACTCTTCGGCGTATCTTCGGCTGCGCGCTAACGCTGCGCGCTCTAGGAAGGGGCGAGGGCTAAATAGCCCTTCAAGTCCAACCACTAGAGCGCTAACCGCTCCCGTGGTTACAGGAAGTGCCTGGCTCTCACCTGACCTGCCCTCTGCTCAACGGTACTGGCTACCGTGTCGGACCAGGGCGGTCAGGAAAGAAAGTTCAGCCCAGGCTTCCTCGCTGCCCGGCAAGCAAGATTCCCCTCCTATTGACTCAACATTGACAGTTGAAAAGGATTTTGACCTGCTGAAGTAACTTGAAACAGTGTAATCTGCAATCAAGTCACATCACCTCAACAGGTAAGTACACACATAAGGTAGGTAACACAGTACATCACACATTATACAACGTTATTGATTCATGTCACATATAGGTAGGCATAGTGGCACACAAGAGTATACAATGCCCACTTGTATGCGTGGCACCAGGACCAATATCAGAGAGTGCAAGTTGAGTTTTCACTTTTTGACACTTATTGCATTGGTCCCCATACAGTAGGCTCCTTGCGTCAATCTGAACTGAGGCATCAACTCTTTTTTGACACAGTGCTATAGTTGAATCTGTTTTATAACCAACTACAGCAATGAGTCACTTTTGTGCAGGATGACTTGCAGCATCCTCACAGGTTCGTCAGAATTTCTGACATATCCTTCGGACCATGTGCCATGGAGCCCCGTATTGTAAATACAGGGCATCCATGGCATTGTAACCGATCTTGACGCAGGTGCAAATAAAACTAATGCATTGCTTCCTTACCACAGCAATGCGTCAGTTCTTGAAAGTGAGGCCCCCTAACTCCTGTGTGGCACAAAGTTAAAGCCTGAGTTTCCTTGTTTAAACTGAGAGGGCAGGCCTGTAAGATCTGCACTTTTTGCCAAATCCTGATGGATTACTTTGAAAATAATTGAGGGACACGTGGGACAGAATAATAAAATGGCAAGCTATAAATGCAGAATTAAGAGGTGCATGCAGTGGAAAAATACATGGTGTGAAGAGGCGGTTGATGGCTGATATTGAAAAGTGATGATTGCTGATTTGAGTAGTTGCATATAAAGCAGAACATGCTGAAGAAATACTAAGCAGCAAATCTAGAAACAAAGAACAATATATTTGAATATGTTCCTAGACAAATTCTCATATACATCATTCAGACAATGACTACATGGTGACTACATGGCCTCGATATTGGTGAAAGAGACCCTTAAAACAGCCCATTCTTCGCATTACTGACCATGTTTGGATACCGCAGATTACACAAGCCTCCATTAATTCATTAAATGTTTATTAGGATTTTAAGCAACACCTGAAAATACCCAGATCCAAAAGAGATCCAGTCTTTCCTGACAAAAATAAACCAACTACAGTAGGCAGCCAAGCAAAGAATCACAATGGAAGAACTTATGTTCACACTAGAATATACAAACCAAGGTAAAACTCTGGGACTGGATTGAGTCCTTCTGTAGTTCTATGAAGCCTACCCACAAAACATATTTGTTAGTAATTGGGTTTCTGGTTGCAGAGGTATGCACCCTGTCCAAGCAGGAACCACAGTCCTAGACAGGATAGGTCAGTAACACATTTCAAATTAACCTGTGCTCACCCTCGGGTACCTCGTAACACAACAGTCAGGGCCTAACTCCAGAGTCAATATGCAAAGTATTTGTGCACACAGCACATAGTGAAAACACCACAAAAGGACTCCACACAAGTTTAGAAAAATAACCAACAGGCATATGCATCAACATTCGGTAATACACGTCGGTAATAACGAAAAATACCGAATCGCTATAAAGGACATGCAAACCGCGATGCATCAAACAAATCGGTGAAAATTACCGAATCGGTAAAAATCGCTATTAAATAGCAAAAGTACACCCGCACAAGTAGCAAATACCGAGTTAGCTAATACCGAATCGGTATTACTGAATCCGGTATTAGCGATTTCGGTAATAGCGAAAACGGGCAAATTACGCGACGCTTCGGATGCGGGCCGATGACATCACAACCAGGAAGTAGGACCGCCACGCTGCATTCTGTGTTCGGAGTTGCACTGAGGAGGAGGCAGAGCACAGGAGCTGAGCACCAAGACTGAACCTGTAGCAAGCAGGACAAGGCAAGCAGGAGAAGATGGAGAAGGAGGCCTCCAGCAGGGAAAGGACACACACCGAAAGCGCAAATGGAAGTTTTCAGATAAGGAGCTGGAAATCCTCATCGAGTGTGTGACCAGCAATAATGACAGACTGTTTGGCAAATTGTCCCTGAAGGTGCCAGAGGCAGAAAAACGCAAGATGTGGCTGCGCATCAAGGACAAGGTAAATGCCTGCGGAGTCACCCACCGCAGCATCGACGACCTAAAAAAACGGGATGACCTAAGGAAGAGGGCCAAGGAGAAGATTGCGCAGAGGGTCAAGGATGCTGATGGCACAGGAGGGGGCACATCCAACGTGACGCCAAGCACTGTCCTGGAGGATCTAGTGGAGTCCACCATAGAACGGGAAGCTGTTGTGGGGGTCACACGTCTGGACACCTCTGGTGCTGCGGAAGGAGGACAAGGTAAGAAGCATGGCAGCTTAACAATGCAGCGTGTACTAAGTCCCTGCCCAATCCCCCATGCCAGACCCAGTGCCCATGTAGTGTTGCCCTAAACACATACCCTCACCAATGTGTTGCACCATGGGAGTTGTAGTCCATACATGAATGGGTGCATGCCAGAGCACAGAGATGAATACAGCAGCCAAGGGCCAATTGTCAGACTGAAAATGTTATTTATTGTGAGATGCCACTGCTATTTCCACATACTATACCATGATTATAACTATGCACTGTTTCACACACAGATGCATCCCTCTACGATTCAGACGACAGTGCCAGCCTCGTCATCTCTGAGATGCCAGTGTTGTCAGAAGCCGAGTTCTCACATGGAGCTGAAGCCATGTCCTCCCCTTTACCACCACGGCGGTCAACACCTCCACCATCCCTGCAGTCCAAGGCACCACCACCACCACCAGCACCAACCTCGCGGTCCAAGACACCACCAGCACTAACCTCGCGGTCCAAGACACCACCACCACCACAACCACCAGTGCGGGCCACTCCGCAGAGCCGCAGAGCTGATGTTCCCTCCCTGCCCCTGATGGAATCTGATCACAGTTCAGCACCCCCAAATGTTCCACGCCAGGCTGTCATCACTCCAACCAGCCAAACATCATCACGACAGCGCATCAGGCAGAGGGCTGTGACCCCGGCTCGTGGTACTGCAAGACCAGTCGATCTGTCCGGAGAGTACGGAGTTGTGGAGACCCGGATGCTGCATGTCCAGCGCCTGCAGGGGAGAGACATGGGTGCCATGAAACTCTCCATGACCTAGCTATGCAACAAACTTAGCAACATGACAGACGCTATGCGTGAGCACACCACTTGCCGTGGCTGCCGGCAACAATGACATTAAGCTGTGCCTGCAAGACCTCACACGTGCCGCAGTGATAGGCCAACAAAGTGAGCGACGGCGTCACAGGCAGATCATGCTGGCAGTGACTTCAACTAACAAGGCCATCAATAAGCTCTGCAACAGCACAGCTGTGCTGTCCCGCAGGTCCGTGTCCCTGCAAGTGGACCTAGGTCATTACTGTGGGGATGTGGCAAAGGCCCTTGAGAGGGTGACCACCGCAGTGGAGCAACTGCAGCCTGGGTCAGCCAGTGTCAGCATACTGGGGGCAGAAGAGGGGAGTGAGGCAGCCTCCAGTGTCAGCAGCGTCTCCCTATCGGACACCAGCGGGAGGAGGCGCAGTGGCCGCAATGCAACTGCCACAGACTCCCATCGAGTAGAAGCCGAGGAGTCACAGGACAAGAGACTGGGGATACGCGGCAAACGCAAGTGAACATGTGACAAAGTTACACTGTCCTTGGTGACGTAACCATGGCCAGACTTAAGTGCTGCACGCATCACCCGTTCTGAGGACGGACAATTTAAGTTTGACTTTAACTGCAGCAGCAGCATGTTTTTGTTTTGTTTCTCTGCACCACTCAGGTGTCCATGCCCATTAAACCCTTGCAAATCGAGACCTGTTGTCAAGTCTCTCTCTTACCTGTCTCAGAAATGATTCCGTGTGATGTATGTCCGCCTCCGTTGCCCTTCAGCTGTGTTGGGCACATGCGCCTGTCGGTGTTGGGGGGGTGGTTGCTGTGCACGTAGTTCCTCCTCTCCGTCCACCTCTATGGGTATCCCCCTGCGTGTGGTGATGTTGTGCAGGATGGCACACACAGCAATGATCTGGCAGCAGGTCACTGGGTCGTACTGCAAGGCACCTCCAGTCTTGTGCAGTATACGGAAGCGGCTCTTGAGGATGCCGAATGTACGCTCAACCACATTCCTTGTGCTGATGTGTGCTCTGTTGTAGCGCTGTTCTTGTGGTGTCGCTGGGTTCAGGTAGGGAGTGAGTAGATATTCATGCAATGCGTATGCGCTGTCACCTGCAGGATGGGGAGAGAATGGTCATCAGCATGATTGAAAATATACATGTGGGGATGGAGTGGGTGGAGAGCACGATGATGCATCAATATGTACCTAGTAGGTGTCCCTCTCCAAATTCACTGTTGATCAGGCGCCTGTGGAGGCCACAGTGACGGAATATGTAAGCGTTGTGTGTTCTTCCGGGGAATTGGGCTACAAGGTCCGTAATGATGCACTTGGCATTGCACACCACCTGCACATTTATAGAGTGATATGACTTCCGGTTGCGGAAAATGTATTCGGTGGCTGATGGAGGACAGATGGGGACATGCGTGCAGTCAACACACCCTATGACATGGGGGAATTGTGCCACCTGGTAGAATTCCCGTTTGGGGCGGGTCAGCTGCTGGGGGGTTGTGGGGAAGGTGATGTGGCGATTAATTAATGTCAGCATGGCCTCTAGGAAACGGTGGAAGAAGGGTGATAAAGCGCTTTGCGACACACCTCCAGTCTCAGCTTTCACCCCCTGGAAGCTTCCAGACGCAAGTAGGTGCAGGCAGCATAGGACCTGCACATGGGCTGGTATGGCGTTGGTCCTATGGGTCTCGTGCTGCAGTAATGGTTCCAGGTCTGCTATCAGGCGCATTATCATGGCACGGTTCAGTCTATACTTGTCGTAGACCTGTTCCTCGGTCTGCCACAGCAAAGTGATGCGCACCCTGAAGATCCTGTCCTGGATCATCCTCCTGCGCTGGGCCTGGGCGTTGATCCTCCTCCTCCTAGCAAGCACGTACAGGGCAGCCATTTTGGAAGACATGTGGGGTTTCCCAGGGCTTTTTTGAAGGGTTACTGATTGTGAGCACCTGCAGTTGGGGGTTGTAATTTTTTTTTCTGTCCTTACGTTTACTTTACCTCCTGATTGTGATTCCCCTTAATTTGCTCATGCTAAATAGCGATTTTTGGGTTTTTCGGTATTAGCGACTTTTCATGCATACCATTGGGATTCTTTATTACCGATTCGGTATTACCGATGGCCGCTTTGGGGGTCGGTAATTCCGATTGTCTGTTTTGCGATTCGGTATTTTACCGCGGGGGTTATTAGCGATTCTTAATTTTTTTGTGATTTATTGTTTGATGCATAGCATTTTCTGGTTTTGCGTTCGGTATCGGCCTGTTTTACCGATTCGCTGTTTTACCGGGAGGTATTTTTCCGTTGATGTATCTGCCAGCAAATCTTTTATGAGAAAAACATGACAAAACCGATACAAATCCAATAAGTAGAAGTCAAGGTATGAATCTTTAAAGAATAAACAGTTTGCTGTGCTTGGAAACGAATCGCACCAACTCGGGCTACCTGGTCACACTCAACAGGTGCAAATCCAAAAGTTCAGATCGACCACGATGGAGCCAGGGTTGGATACAGGGACCAGTCTGGACTCTCTGAACAGTACCTTGGATGCATCAGCCCAGAGGGAGATGTGTGGAGCAAAGGAGGGGATGGTCGTCGATCTTGCAGAAAGGGCATTGCGTCGGTTCTGAGCTGCGCAAAGTCAAAGATGCGTAGAGAGTCAAGATCTGATGAACATTGGGGTGATGAGCTGTAAGTGATGTGTGCAGCACAAAGTGATGCATTGGTGTTAGGCCACGCTAAGTCAGAGATAGGTCGGAAACAGGGGACGATGCACTGCACCATCGGCAATGTCCATGGTTTGTGCATCAGAATTGATGTGTAGGTGGCAAAGGAAATGCACCAATTACGAATGGTGCAACATTGTAGATGCATGAAATTTTTGTGTTGTAGCACTGAAAACCCAGGACAGTATTGACACTACTTGGCATAGCTGGACTCACTGAAGGTAGAGTCCAGGTACTGGTTGCAGGGTGAAGTCTTTGATATCCCTGAGATTTCAGAAGAAGGAGACAAGCCAAAAAGCCATTGGATATATTTTGGTTCTTGGATTTACAGATGCAGGACCAGTACTTCTCACTCCCACATAAGAGGTAGCAGCCAACATAGCGAAGCAGTTCAGCAAAGTGGAAGTCCTTCCTAGCAGCACAGCCGGCCTTCTTTCTGGTGAAATGTCCTCAGTTACAGAAGTGTTTTGATTTGGGGGTGTCAGATATCCAGTACTTTTACCCAGTTGGACCTTTGAAGATGGGAGACTTCAAAGAGATGCCTTTGAAGTGCACAAGACCCTGCTTTTCCTGCCCAACAGAGGGGTGGGGAAAGGATACAACCTTTTCATGTGTAATTATCAGCTCCTCCCTCTGTTAAAATGACATTTGTTGGCTTGCGCATTACCCTATGTAAGTTAACATTCGCTGCACCATTTTCTGTTAGGACACCATTTTGAATCATAATCAAAAATAATCCTTTGCTTTATCTGAGAAAAGATTTCAGCTGTGTTTCACTTTCCCTATGTTAAGTTTTGTTTCACTAATGAATAGACTGTTCTTATTAGAGCATTAATTTCTCACTAGATACAGGCCTTCTCGAACTTCTCTGGTGAAGGGACCACCTGGAATAACCTTGGACTCTGTAACTTAGTAAGATATGAGCACTGAGATTGTTTTATCTTTCGTATTTCATTGCTTTGTAGCACCTGCCTGGAAAATTCCATTATGCCATGTTCTAGCCCAGTAACAACATGTGCATAATTTAATTCCCTCTTCAGCACTCATAGAGACTGGGCAAACTGGGCTCCATTCTGAGAGTACCTCAATAATCAAATATTGGTTTGTATTCTCTACTGTCTGACCAACTCTTCATTTGGTCTGGAAAGCTAAGAGGTGGTCACTAGTGACCCGGGTGAGCTAAATCGTATCATTTCCTTCACCTCCCATCTTGCTCAAGGTGACCCATCAGCATCTAGATGGCCACTCAGTCACACCTACCCTTCCTTTGTGTTTGAATGTGCAGGAAGCCGGTTGTCACCCACTTTTCTAAAAGTGGCATTTTCAGAATTGGCATTTAAAAACCAACTCTGCAATAAGTTGTGTTTTTAAATAAATTGTGATTCCAAAGACACCAAATTTGATGATCCCTTCTTTTCCCAATTGCAAATTACACTTACAATATGTAATAAGGCAATCTCAATGTTATCTTACCAGAACGATAGTGCTTGTAGTAGTGAAAAACAAATTTAGGACTGGGCCAGGGACAGACTAATTTGTATGTAGCCAGGTTCTGAGCTGGGATGGTGAAGTGAGCTAAAAAAAGGTGATGGATCAAGCCCTGATCTTTGGACTGGGTAGGAGTGGTCTACTTAATTCAGATACTCTGTCCATCACCACCCCCTTTTCTGAATCGTTTTGTCCACCATAAGCGTGGAAGGGTATACTCAGATGTGAGTCCCTTGCTCACTGCACCATTAGGATTCAAGCAAGCCGGGCCGAAGACGGCTGTAATGCCAGAAACCGGTCCCCGGAAGCTTGTTTCCTTTCCAGTAAAAGAATTGGCTTGGTAGTTTGGTCTACCCTGTTCCCATGATGCACTGGGCCAGGGACAGACTAATTTGCATGTAGCCAGGTTCTGAGCTGGGATGGTGCAGTGAGCTAAAAAACGGTGATGGATCAAGCTTTGATCTTTGGACTGGGTAGGAGTGGTCTGCTTAATTCAGATACTCTGTCCATCACCACCCCCTTTTCTGAATCGTTTTCTCCACCATAAGCGTGGAAGGGTATACTCAGATGTGAGTCCCTTGCTCACTGCACCATCAGGATTCAAGCAAGCTGGGCCGAAGACGGCTGTAATGCCACAAACCGGTCCCCGGAGGCTTGTTTCCTTTCCAGTAAAAGAATTGGCTTGGTAGTTTGGTCTGCCCTGTTCCCATGATGCACTGGGCCAGGGACAGACTAATTTGCATGTAGCCAGGTTCTGAGCTGGGATGGTGCAGTGAGCTAAAAAATGGTGATGGATCAAGCCCTGATCTTTGAACTGGGTAGGAGTGGTCTGCTTAATTCAGATACTCTGTCCATCACCACCCCCTTTTCTGAATCGTTTTGTCCACCATAAGCGTGGAAGGGTATACTCAGATGTGAGTCCCTTGCTGACTGCACCATCAGGATTCAAGCAAGCCGGGCCGAAGACGGCTGTAATGCCAGAAACCGGTCCCCGGAAGCTTGTTTCCTTTCCAGTAAAAGAATTGGCTTGGTAGTTTGGTCTGCCCTGTTCCCATGATGCACTGGGCCAGGGACAGACTAATTTGCATGTAGCCAGGTTCTGAGCTGGGATGGTGCAGTGAGCTAAAAATCGGTGATGGATCAAGCCCTGATCTTTGGACTGGGTAGGAGTGGTCTGCTTAATTCAGATACTCTGTCCATCACCACCCCCTTTTCTGAATCGTTTTGTCCACCATAAGCGTGGAAGGGTATACTCAGATGTGAGTCCCTTGCTCACTGCACCATCAGGATTCAAGCAAGCCGGGCCGAAGACGGCTGTAATGCCAGAAACCGGTCCCCGGAAGCTTGTTTCCTTTCCAGTAAAAGAATTGGCTTGGTAGTTTGGTCTGCCCTGTTCCCATGATGCACTGGGCCAGGGACAGACTAATTTGCATGTAGCCAGGTTCTGAGTTGGGATGGTGCAGTGAGCAAAAAAAAGGTGATGGATCAAGCCCTGATCTTTTGACTGGGTAGGAGTGGTCTGCTTAATTCAGATACTCTGTTCATCACCACCCCCTTTTCTGAATCGTTTTGTCCACCCTAAGCGTGGAAGGGTATACTCAGATGTGAGTCCCTTGCTCACTGCACCATCAGGATTCAAGCAAGCCGGGCCGAAGACGGCTGTAATGCCAGAAACCGGTCCCCGGAAGCTTGTTTCCTTTCCAGTAAAAGAATTGGCTTGGTAGTTTGGTCTGCCCTGTTCCCATGATGCACTGGGCCAGGGACAGACTAATTTGCATGTAGCCAGGTTCTGAGGTGGGATTGTGCAGTGAGCTAAAAAACGGTGATGGATCAAGCCCTGATCTTTGGACTGGGTAGGAGTGGTCTGCTTAATTCATATACTCCCTCCATCACCACCCCTTTTTCTGCATTATTGAACAACCAGGGCACATAAAACAAAAAAGTACATGCCCTACTTATTAAATACACTGCTCTCCTGTCCATGGACAGTTCAGGGCCTACCTTAGTGGTGACCTATATGTAATAAAAAGGAAGAGTTGGGCCTGGCAAGTAGGTTAACTTACCAGGTCAACATGGCAGTTTACAACTGCACACACAGGCTCAGCAGTAACAGGCCTGAGACATGTTTAAAGGGTTCCTTAAGTTGACGGCACAATCAGTGTTGCAAGCACACTACTAGCATTTTATTTACTGAGCCTGGACACATGCAGTGCACTTTACTTGGGACGTATGAGTAAATCAAATATTCCAGTTGTGGATCAACCAATGCTACCATGTTTTAAGTAAAGAGCACATTCACTTTAGCACTGATTAGCAGTGTTAAAGTGTGCAGATTCCTAAAGTCAGCAAAACAGGAGGTCAAAAGCAAAATGTCAGGGAAACCAAACCAAGGATGCCAGGTCTAACACAGATGGAGAAATGAATAAGCTGATAATTGACTGCTCCATGCAACCATAAGCAGAACTTCATCTTAGTGTCTCCAAGCCAGAGAAAAATTCAGGTGAGTACCAGTCATATGGGCCTGTATCAAATATACCAGTGGATCTGAAAATACTCAGCAAAAAGCTGGCAAGAAGACTTCTCAAAGTAACAACTGAGCAGGTCAACTTAGACCACTCCTGTTTTAGCCCTAAATGTAACACCATACAAAATCAAGATACCCAAAACAGCTGTATCAAACTTCCGAGTTTCAGATGCCAGAGATGTTTAACCTCACCCTGATATTATCAAATTGATAAGTTTACTTTACACAAAGCCATAAGCGAGAGTTGGAACTGGAAAAATAATGTCGGTCAGTTGAGAGATGCAGAGAGGCAATCATTAGAGCTTACTCCTCTGCTATGGTATTGGGGACTTGAAACTGAACGAGAAGGGACGGAATCAAAATAGGGCCTGAGACTTACTCGTCTCCTAGTGAAGCGGTGACACATGGGTTTTCTTGAGAGACTATAGGGAGAGCATCAGATGTGCTACATATTAAGGAAAAATATGGAGACCTAGCCGGACTCTTTGGTAAATGGACTAAATCTAGGTTGGTCCTTTTCAAGTGCAGGGCACACACTGAATGGCTTACTCTTTCCCTATATTGACTTACATTGGCAGACCACTACGTTTAAATATCTGGGCATCAAAGTGACACACGACCAGGACAGATATGTTGAGCTGAACCTAGACCATACACCTTAAGGAATCAGATAGTAATGTTTTGGAAGATACTCCTTGTTTATATGATGGGCAGAACAGTGGTTACAAAACAGTGTTACCAAATGATAACGAGGTACCCATTAGGGGCATGGCTAAGCTAGTCAAGATGGCATGCGCAAATCCACAACAAATCTACAAACAGCTGGCCCGACAATCACTCTTCATCCCAGCTGGTGGCACGACAGAGGAGCTGCTGTAGAGCACAAACGACTCCCTGCAACCTGTCTTCAGCTCACCAGTGGGCTGGGGTTGATTCAGGAGGCACAGGGAGGCATGAGGCCCACGAGCCTAATGGCAGCTGGCAGTGTGGCATCAACCAGTTGCCAATAGAACCGACTTCGGCTGAAGGCTAGAGGACAGGCGGCCGGTAGGGAGATAACGATCATACCCCTGACTCCTCTCCTCAGGCCCTGGGACATGAAGTAGTCAGAAAAGAGGTAAGATCCCTGGGGGCCCAAACTGAGGGTTGCAAAGGGGGCCCCTGACACCTGGTCTTGGGGGAGGGCCTCTTCACCTGACTCTGTGCCATTAACAAGGCACACAGGGAGCACGGGCCCATCACCCGACAGTGTCCCTTGGTCTGCATTGCAATCCCAGGACTGTTCCAAGCCTTTCAGTGGGAGACCCCAGATCAGCACTATAATTGAGAAGAGTGCCAACCACGGGCATTTGGATAGCTGACAGCACGGCGGTGGCTGGATACCACTTGAACAGACCACGTCTGAGGGACGTGCGGCTGACAGGAAATTGGTGGTCATGGCCTTGACCTACCGCACGCGTTTGAGGCGGTAACTAGTCATAATATCGATTCCAAAATATCGAATGGACAAAATATCGAGGAAAAAACATCGAGTATAGGTAAATATCGACAGTAAGAATATCGAGGGAGAAAATATTGTTATATTTAATATTAAAAAAATATCGAGAACAAAAATATCGTGTCAAAAATATCGAGTAGTATTAATATCGATTTTTAGTAATAGGATAAAATATCGAAAATGAAGGGATAAAATGTAAATAATAAGTAAAATAAAATTAAAAAAATGTTAAAATAGTAAATAAATAATAAAGAATAATATTGTATTAATATTTGTTCAGTATATTAATTATATAAATATTGAAATGTATGTTTACGTTTAGGAGCGGGGTGTTGGGTTACTAGGGGATAAGGGTGGCGAATAATTTAAAAATGTGATAAAAATGTTTTAAATATTATTTTAATATTTAGATATTTCCCCCAAAAGATTTTTTTTAATTTTTTTTTAAGGTATTTCAAATTAGGAAATAAATCTATCACAAATTAACACAAATTTAGAAATTAAATATAAAGAAATAATGGGAAATTAAATGTATGTCTATGTTTAGGAGCGGGATATTGAGTCAATAGGGGATAAGGGTGGGGAGTAAATAAAAAAAATGAAATAAAATAAAAAATAAAAAAATTAATATTTAGATATTTACCAAAAAAAAACATTTTGGTAATAAATAATTAACACACATTTAGATATAAAATATAATAAAATAATGGGAAATGTTTTTTAAAAAATATTCGATTTTTTTAATGAAAATCATTACAAACAATAAATAGATTTTTTTTACATTTTTATAAATAAATAATAATAAATCATTTTTTTTAGAAATTATACCATTTATAAAAAATAAAAAATATTACTAAATTAAAAAAATAATTTAAAAATCTTAAAATAATAAATATATAAATATACAAAAAAATAAAGAATTTTATTTTTGTTGTTCAATTTTAGAACAATATACAAATAAATAAAATAATTATAAATATATTATTTTATAATTAAAAATGTAAAAATCATATTACAAAAATATAAATAAGTTTTATAGGAAATAAAATGTAAAAAATTATTTTCATATTTAAATAATTATTTAAACATTTAAAAATAGTTACAACTAATGTAGATTTTTTAATAAACAAATATATCTAAATTAAAACATAACCATTAAAATTTTAATTAAAAAAATGGTAAGAAAAAATAATATGTGGTAATATTTATTAGTGTCCACCACCTACTTTGATATATGACTGACTAGAGTTGGAATAGTACATTATAATTGGTCAGTGTCCAGCACCTTCCCTGATATTTGCCTGATTGGAGTTGGAATAGTAAATTATAAATGGTCAGTATCCAGCACCTTCCCTGATATTTGCTTGACTGGAGTTTGAATAGTAAATTATACTTGTTCAGTGTCCAGCACCTTCCCTGATATTTGTTTGACTGGAGTTGGAATAGTAAATTATAATTGGTCAGTGTCCAGCATCTTCCCTGATATTTGCCTGACTGGAGTTGGAATAGTAAATTATAATTGGTCAATTGTCCAGCACCTTCCCTGATATTTGCCTGACTCGAGTTGGAATAGTAAATTATAATTGGTCAGTGTCCAGCATCTTCCATGATATTTGCCTGACTGGAGTTGGAATAGTAAATTATAATTGGTCAGTGTCCAGCACCTTCCCTGATATTTGCTTGACTCGAGTTGGAATAGTAAATTATTATTGGTCAGTGTCCAGCACCTTCCCTGATATTTGCCTGACTCGAGTTGGAATAGTAAATTATAAATGGTCAGTGTCCAGCATCTTCCATGATATTTGCCTGACTGGAGTTGGAATAGTAAATTATAATTGGTCAGTGTACAGCACCCTCCCAGAAATTTTCACATAACTGTGTCATAATCTTAGAAAAATAAGTACACATGGATGTTTTTAAAATGTTTATTGTCAACTTGTATTTATAACATGTACAGTACAATATTTGAAAAAATTTACTTTTAATATATGTAGTTAGGAAAATAGGATGTTTTGAATTACATTTATTTTGATTCATAAATGTTGTACATTTTCAAAAATTATATTTTTTACTGTATTTATACAAACATTATGAAAAGTTTTCATAATTATATTTGGGTAACAATAAGTAATATTTATAAAAAATTATAATCACATTTTTTAACAGCCTGTTAAATATGTATTTAATAATGTTAATATATTTTATATTAATATTATTAAATATACATGTTTGATATATAAATTATTATAAACTAATAGGAAAGTAAATATATGTTTGCAAGATTTAATACATTAAACACTGTAAAATACTTTGATAGACATTAAATACAATGCTCTTAATAAACACAAAATAAACATTTAGGGGCACATTAGGATGAAGGGCGGGGGTCCCGACATTGCCATTAGGATGCGCCCGCCACAGCTCACTGCTCCGCCCGCCACAATGTTAAAAACAGAAGCACGCATTTGCATATTCGAAGTGGCAGGCACCGCGCGGTGCCTGCCTCTTCGAGTATGCAAAGACAGGGGGGTACCACAGGTACCACCCCGTGTGCCACCCCCTTTGGCCTTCACTCTGGGGGCCCACAGGGGGCCCCCAGAGTGAACACCGCATGCCTTTCCGTGGCGGCATTGCCGCCACGGAAAGGCATTGACAAATGCCTATTCTAATATGGCTGGCGGTGTCTGATAGACACCGCCACCATGTTCTCCCTTTTCCGCCCCGGCCGCTATGCGACCGGGCGGAAAACAGGCGGGCGGTCTTTCTCACCGCTGCGGTCCCCTCCGCCATCGTAATATGGCGGGGGGGAATGCAGGGAAGGATGGCGGGTGGATTGCCTCCGCCAGGGTGGCGGTGGCCACCGCCACCCTGGCGGAGGCAATCCGCCCGCCATCCTAATGGGCCCCTAATTATTGTAATATGTATACAATTATTTTGGCAAAAAACCTTATTCCTAATACTATATCAAATAGTAAAACAATGACTTAGTTGGATATAATGTTTATGATTAAATATTTATTATTTACATACATGTTTATAATAATTAATAATAATTATTATTATTTTATATTAATTATTAAAATTAATTTACAATTGTTTACAAATTATAACATTTTTTACAAAATAAAAAAAATACATTCTGCAAATAGTAGCACAATGTTATAGTTGTAATTGTATTTATTTTCTATTGACATATTTAAATGATATCAATAATAAAAATAAATAATATTTATTATTTATTTATATTATTAATTTACAAATGCAATACAAATCTACAATCTCTTAAATAAAGGAAAAATTAATTAAAATTAATATTTAATATATATGTATTACAATGTTTTTATATTTTTTGTAATATTAATATTAAATAATATTCTAAAAATATGATTTAATGTTAATTAAGAAAGAATATTTAAGCTAAATAAATTGTACTTTGTGTTACAACATTTACTTAGAAATTATAAGTGTGGGTATGTATTTTATTTCTTATTAGAACATTGTATTTAGTATGTTTACCGTTCTAATATGGTTTAAGGGGACTACTTTTTTACCGCGTAAGGTTATTTTGCTTCATTCAGGACTGGAGAAGCTTGCTGTTGGGAGGTGCTTCGCGTTGAGAAAGGTAAGGTGAATTTTAACTAATATTTCTTACAGAGTAGTAGTGCTTGAGGGTATATTAGAAGTTTGTAGTGTTATTGTGTGTATGTAGTCGAGGTTTTGGTATGTTTTAGGTGAAACTTCGTTGTTACTGAGGCGTCGTGTATGTTTGAGATCTAGTGTTATTTTATGCTTAGGATATGTGTTTTTAAATGTTTTACATTAATTTTAATGTGTATTTTGAAATCTTTGGGGGTTTGTGTGGGTGGGTTACTTTTTGTATGTCTTTTTTACAGATTCCAGAACTTCGCAGTATAATTCCATGGAAGGATGCATTTTTTTTTAGGGAGAAAAGAGTGTATTACTCATAAATGTATTATTTTAACATCTCTCTCCTTTTTTCGTGATTTCCTGTAGCAATTTTTAATTTTTTTCACAATTTTTCGTTTTTTTTGGAATGGAATAGGAGATCATAGTGTGTTTTTTTTTAAAAATACGTGTGTGTATGTTCATATTTTTAATAATTTCAACACACTTGGGGGGTCATTAGGATGGCGGGCGGACTTTGCCCGCCCGTCATCCTCGTGGTAATCGGGACTGCCCGCCATAAGGGCGGGGGTCCCGTGAGGAGTATTAGGATGTGCCCGCCACAGTGGCGGCACATCCTGTATTTTTAGCATTGTGGCGGGCGGTGCTCTCTGCACCGCCCGCCACAATGCTAAAAATGCATTTCAGCATTTGCATAATCAAAGCGGCAGGCACCGCACGGAGCCTGCCGCTTTGATTATGCAAATGCAGGGGGGTACCACAGGTACCCCCCCTGTGCACCCCCCTACTCTCCTTCACTCTGGGGGCCCACAGGGGGCCCCCAGAGTGAAGTCCGAATTGCCGCCACGGAAAGGCAATAAAAAATGCCTATCATAATATGACTGGCGGTGTCTGATAGACACCGCCACCATATTATTCCTTTTCTGCCCCGGCCGCAAGGCGACCGGGCGGAAAAGCGGCGGACGGTCTTTGTGGATGTCTGGCGGATTGCCTCCACCAGGCAGGCGGTGGCTACCCCCGCCAGGCGGAGGCAATCCGCCCAACATCGTAATGACCCCCTTGGTTTAGTCCACGATTCCTGGATTGATTCTTATAATATTTTACTATTTTTCGGGTTTTTGTAGGGTGTCGCATTGGATTGGGAGAAGAATATGCGTTAGATATTTTTTACAAGGTGTGTGTATATCACTTTAAAGTAAAAAGTGTCCACACTTGTTTCATCGGGATTTCCTGGATCGTTTTTTACCAATTTATTTTATTTTTGGGTTTTTGAGGGTTTCGAAAATTGAATTTGTACAGGATTGTAAGGGATTGTATGGATTTAACGTGGCTGGATGACGTCTTCTTCTGCTACATAAATTGTAAGTGTTTATAATTTATTTTATTTGGGAGGGAAATGTCGATTTAAATGTCATTGGCATGTTTGATGTTGTTATAAATATTGCATATTTGTCACCAATATGTTATTAAAAATTTTATAAATATGTTAAACAAATATGTATTATTTTTTATTAATTCGAAATGGGGATTTTTTTAGCTTTTAAGTAATTATCAGATGCTATTGTAAATTTTGGTCTGATACTTTATAGTAGGCTTTTAGCTATTAATGATAGGTACTCTAGACCTCTGGTTGAAGGATATGGTGTCACTTGGCTTTGCAGGAGTCTGAACATTTGATTGGTTTGTTTTGTTAGTTTAGGTCCAATTTGTGTAACAGATTGTTCTATCCTTAGCTCTTGGTAGCTTTGTTCTTTTTGTAAAGCTTCTAATAGACTTTGAAAGATGGGTTTGGCTCTGCTAGTGATAGCTTGGAATGCATTGTGCCATCCTTCAACACTGTTATTAGTTTTTGCCTCTTGGTTTAATGTACTTAGATATACATTCCACCAAGGTATGTGGAATTTTTGTTGGCGTCGGTGCCCAGATCTATATAACCTTCCCACCCAAGTATCCTCAAAATAGTCTAGTAGTGGGGAGAGTTTTACTTCATACTTTTTGTAGTATGTGCTGTCAATTAGTAAGTTATAGTGTTCCGCTACATCAGTAACTGGAACATAGGCTAGTGCTATTAATTTTTTTATTTGATATGCAAAGTTACTATCAGTTGCGTATTGAATGCTTAAGGTGGATTTCTGGAGATGTCTCCATATACTTTGATTGAAGTGATAGTAGCAACCTTGGATTGCTGTGTGAGGAAATGTTTTCAAAATGCTATTGATCATAGCTAGCTCGAAATCAATAATTATTTTCTGGGGAAAATAATTATTGATTTCATTTTTGATTACATTTAATATTTCAGTATATGTATTTTGTTGTTTGTTAGGTAACAAACAGTAAATAAAAGGGAAATTGTAGTGATGGTATAATCCATGTATGGTATATAGCTGATAAAATGGTTTGGGACATGGTTTAAAAGTCCCATCCATCATCCATTGTTCGCATTGTTGTATTTTCCTTAAATTTGTAGCAGTTGCAAACATTATAATTCTGTTGGTGGGTCTTTCACTGTCAAAAAATACAAATTTTTCATTACTGTGTGTTACGCTCATTTCTGGGGAAATTACAATTTCTTCAAAGGTTGTAGGGTTAGGTTGTGTTGTGGAAGTTAGTCTTTTTGTGCATGCTATTGTGCGTTTAAGGGAGTCAATTGAGGGTAACTGCCCTGAAGCATGGACTGGAATTGTTAATAGTTCTTCTTTTAGGATTTGTGTGGTAGGTTTGTCACTCTGTGTGCTAGCTGTTTTTATACTTTCCAAAGCATCCCTTATCTCTATCTCAGTGACATTGGGGGGTGATTGTGTTCCCTGGTAAATAATACATATGTCTCTTCAGTAGTAGCCCTACCATAGCATTTGTTTGAAAAGTAGTTGGTACATTTCCAGAATACTTTTCTTCCTGTTTGTCTTTCTTGATTATAAACATACCCCATATACCATAACAAAAATTTATTTTTCTGTGACATTACAAATTCTGCAACTTCAGTCATTTTGTATTACTTGTTCTAGGAAAGATCAGAAAGATACATGTTTAAATGTAAAATAATTTTGTTTTAGTTTTACACATTTATATTTCACTATTTATACTTACAGTTGGTAAATCTTGTTTTGAGAAATGCAGAAACTGTGTTTACAATTTATTTCTTGTATGTTCTTCTTGTTTTCCTGTTGGTAGGAAAAGTAAAATATTATAAGCGATTTAAAAAAAATGTGTAGAATTTTTTGTAGGAGAAAGCTATATTATATTTAGCTTTTTAGGGTATTTTAGGAAATAATTAGATATACTTACTTATTTAAATTGTTGAGTGTTTGTCTTTGGTGGAGTAGATGAAGGATGTAATGTGAATATCTGTAGAGAAGATTGAATAAAAAAGAAATGTTTTTTTAGTAAATAGATTTATAATTTTAGGGACTTTGAGGAAAAAAATACATATACTTACTTGTTTAAATTGTGTAGTGTTTGCTTTAGGTAGAGTAGATGTAGGATGTATTCTGAATATCTGTAGAGAAGATAGAATACATATAAAATGGTGTTTAGAAGATAGCTTTAGAATTTTAGGGCTTTTTAGGAATCCTACAAATATACTTACTTTTTTAAACTGTGTAGTCTTTGTCTTTGGTATAGTAGATGTAGGATGACTTTAGAATATCTGTAAGGAAGATAGAATAAACAAGAAATGGTGTTTAGAAAATTGCTTTAGTATTTTAGGGCCTTTTAGAAATTAACACATATACTTACTTGTTAAACTTGTGTAGTCTTTAAATTTAGTTGAGTAGAATTAGGATGTTTTCTGATTTTCTGTTAAGAAGATAGAGTAAAAAATGAATGGCTATAAAAAATAGTTTTTAATAACAGCAGTTGGTGTATTAGAAAACATGTACATATACTTACAATAAGTAATTACTGGTAAAGAAATAGGAGCAGGTTATTTGATGTGTTTAGGAGATGTCTATATAAGAAATGTAGAATGAGAGAAATAAATGTTATTTAAACAGTTAGGAGATATAGTTAAATTTTTAGCCTAGTACTTGTGTATTATAAAAATAAAGTTTAACTTACTTGATTAATTTGGTAGCAATCTTGATTTAAAATGTAGATTCATCAGGAACCACTTGGACAAAGTGTTGCCTTCTTCTTTCTATAGAGTTAGTAGCAACAAATGGTAGTAGGCATGTACTCATTTTGGATCTATGACAGAATATCGACCACAAAAATATCGACCTACAAGAATATCGAGTCAACAATATCGAGGGCAAAAATATCGACATCCTATCTACAACATGGTAAGTACAAAAATATCGAAAAAATAATATCGTTGTAAAAAATATCGATGTTAAAAATATCGATTTTTTTTTTATATATATAAATGTAAAAGTAAGTATATAACACTAATAAATAAAATAAACATATTTAAAAGTATCTAATAATGTTTAAAATTAATAAATAAAAATATATACAGTAAAGATATAATATATATGTACTAAACAATAAGTATTAATAATTAATTTACTAAAAATACCCCTTTACCCAAAAACTGAAAACTGACCCAGAACCCTAAAAATACCCCTTTACCCAAGAACTGAAAACTGACCCTGAACCCTAAAAATACCCCTTTACCCAAGAACTGAAAACTGACCCTGAACCCTAAAAATACCCCTTTACCCAAAAACTGAAAACTGACCCTGAACCCTAAAAATACCCCTTTACCCATGAACTGAAAACTGACCCTGAACCCTAAAAATACCCCTTTCCCCATGAACTGAAAACTGACCCTGAACCCTAAAATTACCCCTTTACCCATGAACTGAAAACTGACCCTGAACCCTAAAAATACCCCTTTACCCATGAACTGAAAACTGACCCTGAACCCTAAAAATACCCCTTTACCCAAAAACTGAAAACTGACCCTGAACCCTAAAAATACCCCTTTACCCATGAACTGAAAACTGACCCTGAACCCTAAAAATACCCCTTTCCCCATAAACTGAAAACTGACCCTGAACCCTAAAAATACCCCTTTACCCAAGAACTGAAAACTGACCCTGAACCCTAAAAATACCCCTTTACCCAAGAACTGAAAACTGACCCTGAACCCTAAAAATACCCCTTTACCCAAAAACTGAAAACTGACCCTGAACCCTAAAAATACCCCTTTACCCATGAACTGAAAACTGACCCTGAACCCTAAAAATACCCCTTTACCCATGAACTGAAAACTGACCCTGAACACTAAAAATACCCCTTTACCCATGAACTGAAAACTGACCCTGAACCCTAAAAATACCCCTTTACCCAAAAACTGAAAACTGACCCTGAACCCTAAAAACACCCCTTTACCCAAAAACTGAAAACTGCCCCTAAACACTCAAAATACCCCTTTACCCAAAAACCCAAAAATGACCCTGAACCCTAAAAATACTCCTTAACCCAAAGTTAAATAATATTATTTAATTAGCAATTAATAATTAATTAACAATAACAATAAAGTAAATATATTAGCACATAAGCTGTAATTAATATAATTTAATAATTATTATCATTTTTCCCCAATTAATTAATTAACAGTAACTAAAAATTATATATAAATAAATTACTCTAATAATGTAATTAACTAACTAATATTATTTAATTACCAATTAATTACTAATTTAAAATGTGTACCAAATTATATTAATTAATTAACTAATTAATATTAATTATTTGCCAATTAATTAGTTATAAATATTTAAAAACATATATTAATTAATTAATTATTATTAAATTACTCCCCACCCTATTCCCCTATAAACCCACATCCCGCTACAGAAAATATATATCAATTAATCAATTAATTATTTCCCAATTAATCAATATTAATTAGCAAATAATTATAATTAATTAATTAATCCTACTAATTATTAATCAACTTACCATAATTAAATTACTTCCCACCCTATTCCCCTATAAACCCACAACCCGCTCCGGTACTAAACATCAAATTTACTTATAAATTTCTATATTATTATAGAAAATGTATACACATATAATAGTAATTATTTTAAATACTTAAATTAAACATATAACACATACATAATAAAAAACTATAAAATAATACAAATATCGATATTAGTGTCATCGAAATTATTAACATCGATATATATGCTATCGATATTACTAACTTCGATATTACTTACATCGATATTAAGTATTTCGATATTACTTACCTTGGGTCGATATTCTGTCCTACGATATTCTTGCCTTCGATATTATGCTCCTTCGATATTACAGACTCGATATTATGGTAAGTCGATATTTACAACTCGATATTTTGACTGTCTACCACTCATTTTATAGTGTGTATTTTTTTGTGTTCTCTCATTTAATTGGATGTTGTAAGAAAGGTAGCATTTTATTGGCTAGTTTTTTTTACAATTAATTGGTTTGTTTGTTGTTGATGTGGGAATGGTAATCTGTGAAGAGTTCTGCATTAAAGCTGGTTAGTTATTTAATTTATTTTAAATATATGTAATAATAATGTGATAATATATGTAGATTGATTAAGAAATATTTATATATTAATAGCAATGTTTTCATGATTTGCTGGAAAAATATTTACACATTTAAATGTCTTTAAAAAAATGTTATGTAACATGTTATATTTATTTAGGAATGTGCAATGTATTTTACAAGAAGATTTATATTGTATTTTACATGTTTAATGGTTATAATCCTAAGTCGATAATCATAAAAAGAAGATATTTGTGTTGTCTATATATTAGCTGTCGATATTTTTGTAGTGTTAGGTTTATTTATTTGAAAAACTATATATTTGTAGTCGATATATTGGGTGTCTATATTAGTGATGTAGATATTTTTTAGACTCTATATTTTATACTCAATATTTTAGTAGTTTGTTTATTTAACAACTCGATACTCTATATTATTGCTGTTGATAATTTGTCAATGATATTTTGGCCACTCGATATATTGTCCGTCGATAATATTTCAGTGATCCGCTTGAGGCACACCACTGCCATAAAAGATATGGGGGCCCATGCTGAGTGGTCATAGGGGCCCCCCCTGTGCCTGAGCTTCAGGTAGAGCCACCTCATCCATTTAGGGTACACTATTTTGGCACGAGGCGAAGTACTGATCCCCGACGGCTGGCCGTGATTACAGGGGGCACCGGGCTCATTTCATGGTGAGGTCCTCTGGCCTGCAGCTTCTAATCCAGGACTGCACAGGAATCTCCATTGAAACGATGGGTGAGCAGAAGTGAACGGGGGTCTCCAGTGGCTGCGACCAGCCCATGCTGCCCCAGATTGGTGTCATAAGTGAGGCACATGGGGGGCCTCTGGCCCTTGTAGCTGGGTGGGCCCTTGCCGTGCACTGTACATCTCCTTTGGAGTTCGGCTTCACCCACCTCTCTTGGCCCTTCACTGAGTGTGCAGAATGCTTTAGCCTCTGTGAGGGGAGACACCGAGTGGGCACTTGTGGTTGGATTTTTGCATTGGCAGCTCAAGGGGTTCTGACCTCACCACCCTACCCGGCTTAGACACTGCAGTGGCAGCATAATTGTGGCACAGTAGACTCCGGTTGAAGTGAAGTCCCAACTTTACTCTACCGCCCAACCAGGTCAGAAAGCACACTAGTGCCATAATCGAGGCATGTGCGAAATGAGGTGGGGTGCTGCGCTGATGGGAAGTGGCTTCCGATGACCAGAGGTTTTCTTACCATTGGAATTAGCTGATGTAATTGAGGCACATAGGAGGCACGGCTGAAAATTAAAATGCTGGGGAGGGCCTCCCCCCTGCACAGTGTTATCAGAACCCCAACACTGCCTCCTCTCAGGCACTGGAATAAAGCGCCTTGAAGGTGGTAATATGGGGAACTTGTATCCAACAGATTTCTGGGGTTCGCAAGACATTGGAGAGGGACTTAACCTAAGCTGAGAGAAAGCCTGTGCATGCTGACCCCAAGCTTGCTGTGCAAACATGAAAACCATTTACATTGCCCTCCTAGAGGAACTGCAATATTATAACATTACTGCTCACGTGGCAAAGGTCGACTGTGAGGGAGACATATGTAGCCGACTATTGGCCTGCCTCGCCCACGGGAGCCTGAGACTTGACCCATCGTCAAAGTGGTCATCCTAGTGGGTGTTACAGTTTGCCCGCAAACTGATTTACTGCCGGTCTTCTACGATAATTACTCATCCCTCTATAGGACCCCACCAGATGTGTCAGGTGGTTCTGCTGCCGCTTTTCTGGTGGGAGTAGATCTACCACACATTCCAGCCTCCAAGAGCAAAGATCTTGTCCACCTATGTGACAAAGGCAATCTGTAACCTAGCCTGCAACAAGGTTCCGGGACTATACTGCCTGCCTCAAGAGTACTATGGCACCTATTCCTTATTCCTGGTGCCATGCTTTGCGGAAGTATATAATGTGGCTCTAACTATAACACATACGATTACGGGGGACCCTAGGGCTATTTTAATGACCGTGCTCTGGATACACGCCCTTTCAAACCTTCACAACGACAAGGGTACCAGAGGGTCAAAGTAATAACAAAGGATACTCGGATAATGACTGAGAATTAGTACCACTAGATATACCACAACTCTTCTTTATAGGATAAAAGTGAGCCAATCAAGTGTATGGTCTATGGTCATCAGTCACCACTCGGAACCGTCCTTCATCATTTGGGGTTCTGGGGACCCGCACACCAAACTGCCTGATCTCAACCAGGAAAGGGCCTAATAGATGATAAACGGTCCCTCCTGTGGGCAGCGTGGGGTCACCTGTTGTTAGAAATAGTTGGTTATATATATATATATGAAAGAGCAATGCGCCAGGCGCTTCAGGAGGGCTACCCACAGCGCATCCGACCATCCAGTCTTTGTTTTGCCCCATCAGCTGCACAGCTCTCCTCCATTAGTTGAACAAGGAAGTCCGACGCGTTTCGGGGCAGACACGCCCCCTCCTCATGGACTGCTGCAATATGCACACTCCACCCACCATGACGATTTAAATGCAGTTTATTTAAATCCGGCCGCCCTAAGTGGGCGTTGCTCTTCATATTGTGCTACACAGCATGCTGGTAGCTGTAGTCTCTATGGCGAGTGTTTTAGTATGACCTTCTCGTTAAACACCTCCCTCGGACCCTCTCTTACGAGTTGTTATATTACCTTGATTAAGGAGACAGGATATTATCATTCTAGGTATTACATGTTAGTTCTAGTTATCAAAAAGCATAATCTAGATCTGTGAACTCACCATTAATACTATTATTGGAAAAACAATGGAGAGTAGATTCTTCACATATAGCACAAAAAATTGTGCTGTAACCATAGGGTTCTTGATAAGTTCTAGCAAAAAATGCCTGCACATGAAGGACAAAGAACAGAAACAAATTGAAGTAGGATTGGACAGATTACTATATATTGTCCGTGAATTAGTAAAGTCAAAGACAGCTTACCAGTCAACCTTTTACTTGATTACCTCTCAAAAAAGGAGTGGGCTATTTGTAGAGGAGGTTTGAGAGTTCAGCATAAAAAATATATATAAATATATATATAACGGAGGCAAGTAACCAAGTCGTGTTTTAATCAAAGGAAAGAGTAAATGTTAAAAACATCTTACCAGTCAACCTTATTTCTCGATTATCTTAGTTCAAAAGGAGTTTTTATCAGAAGTACGCGTTGCAGAGGAAGTATTGCGAAAAATCAGCCTACAAAAGGTAAGGGAGGCATATGTCAGCATCCGTGTCTTGTTACCTTCAAAATAAGGGGAATAAGACCGACTGTGTCGGGTGCTTACCTTCATAAGCAGATATTCTTACAACGTTCATATGTGGGTACGGCTGCCTCCTGAAAAACAGTCAGGCGACCGAAAATTAGATTATCATGTAAACGGTAACCTAATCATAGGTCAAGTCAAGTCAAGTCAGAAGATTTATATAGCGCGCTACATACCTGGAGGGTCTCAAGGCGCTTGAAGAAGGGTGGAGAATTATTTGTCGAATATCCAAGTTTTAAGTTGCTTTCTGAATGCTAGATGGTTCTGAGTGAGACGAAGGTGAGTGGGGAGTGAGTTCCAGGTTTTAGCTGCGAGGTAGGAAAAGGATCTACCTCCCATGTTGTTTTTATTGATGCGAGGTACAGTAGCAAGGGCTTGGTTGGAGGATCGTAGCTGACGGGAGGGGGTGTAGAAGGAAAGACGTGTGTTGAGGCATTCGGGTCCAATTTCATAAAGTGCTTTGTGTGCGTGGGTTAGGAGTCGGAACGTAATCCTCTTATTGACGGGGAGCCAGTGGAGGTTTTTCAGGTGACTAGAGATGTGGTCTTTACGCGGGATGCCTAGTATGAGTCTGGCTGATGCGTTCTGGATGCGTTGGAGTTTATTCTGGAGTTTTGCTGTGATACCGGCGTATAGGGTGTTTCCGTAGTCCAGGCGGCTTGCACTTCTATAAATTTACTTCTGGATTGCTTGAGAAGCTCATCTTTGATCTGACAACTTATCAACTTTCTACCTCTCTTATCCCTTACGATAGGTGAGCCTAAGTTTGGACTCTGGTAAATCTTTAACGTCTAAGTATGTGCTTTAGGCACGTCTTGACAACACGTTTTAATTGATGAAATGCTCTTCATTTATCCACCCTCCTTGTAATTAAATGACAGGTTGGGTTTGTTTCTAATTTGGTTCCTTAACTATTCCCTAGGAGGCGCCCACCCACAACTTTCTGCGTCCTGAAGAAGACCGGACTTGTAAGGAACATTTTCCTACTGCTATTCCGGGTCGAAACGTTGACCACGTTACCCTTGACCTACTCCGAACCCAAACAAGACATTAACAGCTCTAGCGGAGTCAGGCCTTTGTTCATGAATAATATTTTAGGACTCTTTTGAGCCTTGTATGTGGCCTTCTATCAATAAGGACCACTTGTACATACTTTTGTGAATTGAGAATGATGACTTGTCACTGAATGACACAGATCACCACTACCCTTTTTCTTGACACTTCCCTCACTCAATCCCCCTCTTTTCCCTCCAGTTGTGTATGTGGGCACGCACATTTAAACCTGTGATGTTTATAACAAAATGTATTATGAGTTACAATCATTGAAAATGATGTGCATGCAAATCCGAATTAAATTCATCTGCATCCAATAGCTTTGCTTTCTGAGTTTATTGTATATGAATCACAATTTATTTTGATTTATTTGTGTTGGTCTTGGACCCCTTCCTTTCATACCAATAATTTACCCAGGTCCTATTGACTATAGTGGGTTGAACCCTGTTCTTCTTTAACATAAGACCCACCTAGGCCCCAGTAAACAAGTACCTTTCCTGGTCACAATGAGATGCATCGATCTTCTTCACGCAGTGAAGGTGATCAGTCAGTTCCAAACACAGGTTTGCCATAGTCGAAAGGCGGTGTGCGATGCACCAGATCCTGCCAAGTAGTTCAGGGGATGCGTTGATCTCACCAAGCTGCAGAAGCAGTGATACACTGCTAGATGCGTTGACTTCTGGAGGCAAAGTGCTGGTTCCGATGTGATGCTTAGAATTTACTCCCACAACCGAGTCAATGTGCCAGTTCTGCTGCACCCAGACAGGAGTTGCTTCAAAATTTGTGTCGCAAGTATCTAGGCCATTTCCAGCCGCCCACTGATTATTGAGGGTAGAAACAGCCAAACCCAGCTGAAAACCATCCCGAAGGAACTCCAATATAGCTGTAGGTTCACAAGAGGAAGAGGACAACCTTTCATCTTAAGACCAGACAGATACATTTCACCAATTTTTGTCATTAGCCCTAAGAGTAAATGGCGACCGAGAATGGTTGATCAGTTCCAAAAACATCCAACGAACACCCTCAGTTCTAAGAGGAATGGGAGGAAAACAGTAAAGGAGACCCCCCCCCCCCGGCCAGGGAATAACCAGAGCATCCACTTTCGATGCTTTGGTGGACAGAACCAGACTGCAAAAGTAGGGGAGAAGCGCATTCTCCTCGGTGGCAAACAAATCCCGTCAAGGTTGACCAAACTGACCAACAATACACTGAAAAATCACCAGACTCAGACACATGGTCATCGAGGATGGAACATTTTGACTCAGAGTGTCAGCAGACCCAGTCTCCCTTCCTGGAAGAGAGACTACTGAGAGAGCCAACAGATGGGACTCAGCTTCTAAGCAATTCCTCTGGGAAAGAAGAAACAGAAAGGGGTGCATGCTTTTCTGCCAATGCAAACAGGAGCAGACAATCTGTTGGTCTCTGCACATACACCGTTGTGTATCACAAGGGATAGAAAAACAAAAAGACCTTAAGGACTTCAGTTCTTTCAGCTCCTCCCAATTCAAAGATTGGAGAGCCTCCCACCAACTCCATCTCCCCCGTGCTGTGGAATCTCCCAGAGTGGCACCCCCATCCTATCTCACTCCCATCAGTCATGAGAACCAAAACAGAAAGAAGAACCAAAGAAAAACAAAAACCCCATTTCAGATGAAGGGGGTCCAACCTCCACTGGAGATCTTTGCAGATCTGAGGAGTCATCAGAACCAGAGTCTCTTACACTCAAAACAACGGGTTTCAATTCCTCAGGAGATGGGACACAAACGAATACAGGTTCAGCCTCCCCTAAGGAACAAGGATGAATGTGGATGGAATCTCCCCCTGACTCTGAAGCCAGGTCTGTGCAGATGCCAAAGGGTGAAGAAGGAGAGAGTACAAATGGAGCGGAGACCAAGACAGTGTTCCTCTGATGCCATGATCATCTCCCATGTCCATCACTAAGTGTGCCCCGATGAAGAGGAGGCCATGGAATGGTTGGACTTGGGACTTTTTCCAACTGATCAAGAAGCCATAGTCCTGTAACAGCGTGGTCACCTTGACATCCCCGTCTGGGCCTTGCAAAAAGAACAAGAGGCAATCATCCAGTCATCCAGATATGAGAAAAGCTGGACACTTTCAGACTGTAAATAACATCAAACATCGATGGTTATGTGGCACACTTTGTTGTTCTCCTTTTATACTTTCTTAACTTTATGTTCAACAAATTAAGCTTGGTAGGGTGCAGATGGGTATAACCCTCTAACCTGAGGGTGTAATAATACACTCATGTAGATCGCACTGTTCAAATGTAGAGCAGCATCCCCACTCAGGACACCATTGGGTAGGTAACCCCTTCCTTTCCAAATCTTTTAATCACTTAAATTATTTCCTTGAAATATCTCCTATTTATTAATCTTGTTGTACTGTATCACAATGTCATCTTCCTTTTACTTCATACAAGAAAGCCATTCAGTCCTTCCGTAAGTACTTCAATTCTTTGGTGGATAAGGAACAGTAAGGTGTGGATTTTTCTAATCTTCTACCGCTGCCATCACAGCCCAGTGCACCATCTGGATGCTCTTCTTGAAGGCAGATGCAGTCCAGAGGCAGTGCTCTAGAAGCTTCCTTTTACAGGTTTCAAGGTATTTGGCTGTGATTTCGAGGAGCTGGTAAAGAAGTCTGCAGAGAACAGGAAGCTGATTGTTCCTGTTCAGCCTGTCACTAGTAGCAGGTGATTTTGTTCCAAATGGGCTTTTCCATATGGGGGCAAAGCTCCTCAGCACCAGTGCTTTTGAGGTAAGGGTTGTGGCCAGGGCAACCCTAACACTGACAAATCTACGTTCTCTGCAGCTGCCGCATCTGCCCCCAACCCTCTGAAGGCATGACTGCTCCAGGCTTCATCCGATGCGGGGGGTTGATCTGCAGCTATTTTGGGACTTAGTGTCTTGGTCCATTCCAGATGCATAGGCCATCTGAGTAGTCTCAGTCGGATACAGCAGAAATTTCAGCTGCACTGCTCTGTGACATTTATTCGAGACTTCTGCTCCTCGCTCCCTAGAGAAATTGGTGGCACTGCTACAAGGGATTCAATTTGCTGCTCCAGAGGCTTCCATCATTCCGGCCCACCATGGACGATGTTCCATGGGCATTATTCCTTGCTTTTTCTAGCACAAAAGGCGTCAGAAGAGTTCTACCCTCAAATGGAGCTGATGGGGGTCCATCAGTTTATCCCTCATGTGACCATCAAGCTGGTGTCTCTCCAACTGATACTGCTGCTGTTGAGGAAAGGCAAGTTCCTGACTTCCATCAATCTCATGGATGGCTACCTACATGTTCTGGTGCATTCGTCTCAGCAACAATTCCTCTGGTTCACAGTCCAGGGCAACAACTACCAGTTCAGGGTCCTGCCCTTCAGCTGGCTTCTACACTGAGAGTGTTCACCAAGCTGTTAGCACCTCTTTTGCATATTTTCTAGTCTGAAAATGTATACTCATGTAGATTGCACTGTTCAAATGTAGAGCAGCGTCTCCACTCAGCACACCTTTGGGAAGGTAACCCCTTCCTTTTAAAATCTTTCAATCACTTGAATTCTTTTCTTGAAATATCTCCTTTGTATTTATCTTGTTGTATTTTATCACAATGTTTCATCACATTAATGAACTGTTTATCATCTTCCTTTTACTTCATACAAGAAAGATTTTTTTTTGCATCTGTTACGTTCTTTAATTTATTTGGAATATATTCCCATATTCCTCGATGCATTTTGGGACAAAGCCCTTGATTCTGTAAATACGATGTAAATACAATGATTCAAGAGTTCTCTATCCTCCAATCCAGGTATAATTAGCTTAGTGATCGGTAAGTAAAAGTGCTCAGTCTGTTTAATGTGAGAAACGCCAAAATATTTTGAAAAACATAATGAAAAATGTGCTGAATGCTTGTTTAACTGAAAAGAAACGTGGACGATTGTTAGTGCCTTCCTCAACAGACATTCTACCGCATTCAAAAATATCTCATGAAAGGTGATTGTTGAAATGCATGCAACAATGAGCATGTAACCAAAAGCTTTATGGGTCAGTAAATACAAACACCCTGTGAATACTATGCTTTACTCCTATATAAACATACCTAAAGGATGCAGATAACAAGACCAGTAAATTCGGAGCTCAGCTCCCAATATGAAACATTCTGTATAGAAAAAGATGTTCAAGGCATAAGTACCTCAACAAAGGGCAAGAAGATTCATGAATTCTGCATTTACAAGTGCGTGGACTCTTACCTTTGGTAATCAGTTTTGTTAATTTTACGGTGATCTCGGTGTGGAAAATGTAGTATGCTGACACTCCCGGTGTGTGCTGATACGAATGGGAAGCATGCAAAATGAGTAAGTTAAAACAAGCTAGTCTGTGATCGCCATGTTTACACAGTCCAGTCCTGTGGTGGCCACCTTAGAGTGGATAAACGTGATCTACAATTGTAAATGAGTAACCTAGCTAGTATAGAATACATCTCAAACCATGTAAATGATGTAAAAGTTACCAACATTAAAGCACGGTCAGAGAAATCAATATCAACTCAAAGAAGATAGGTTAATGCATGAGGATCAAAACAAATCAATTGCCTTCTGTAATAAAGATGTGTTAATTATGCATAGTACAGATACACAAAACTTGCGTCCTGGAATATTACAAAAAATTAACATGAAGTTTAAAAAAACAACTGTCATATTTAATTCAATGAAAGTGCTCTAGGAAACTAATGTCCCATTAAATTAATTAGGATGAAGGTGTTTAAACAAAACAACTGTATTCAACCCGATCATTCAGTCCCTTCGGATGACAAGCATCCAACTTTTTTAATCCAAAAAAGCTCCCGCTGCATAACCTCTTTCTGTTGTTGATGCCTTCAAGCAGTGGTACTACTTCTAGTACCAGAAATCTTAGTTGACTAACAGTGTGATTGTTACTAGTGAAGTGCAAAGCAACTTGGGATTTTTCAAAATGATTCCTAATGTTATTTTTATGTTCAGTCAATCAGACTTTAATTTTTCATTCCGTTTTATCCACATATATGAGCTCACATGGACACTTCAAAAGTTATGCCAAATTCTTTGAATCCCAAGTCGCTGTGGTGAATAGGCGAATAGGAGTACCTTTGCTAGGATGAGTGATGTTAGTTCCTTTAATGATGTTGTTACAGTGCCCGCAGTTAATGCAAGTGATAGTTCCTTTATGAATGGTAAACGTGGGTTGCAATGTTTTATCCAACAGTTCTTTCAAGTTGCTAGTGCATTGATATGCAAAAAGTGGAAGATGGTCAAATATACCTTAAACGTCCGCCTCATTGCATATAATAGACCAGTATTTTAATAAGATTGTTTTAATTTGATAACTTTGTGTCGAGAATTTAGACACAAACACAGATCTGTTACATATGTTATCTCTTCTCTCTCTGGTCAACAATTGTTTTCTGTCCATTTTTTCAGCTCTTTCAATAACGTTATCAATTACTTTAGAAGGGTATTTCCTTTCCCTAAATTTAGTGATCAATTTCCTCTTGATTGCTACGTAGACTTCAGTTTTAGATGAAATACTTTTCACCCTTAATAACTGCGAGTACGGTAAGTGTTTTTTAGAGCAATCTGGTGACAGCTATTTAAATGGAGTGTTTTATTCCTGTCAGTGCATTTAAATGAAAACGTCAGTCTCAATTTTATTCCCATGTCTTGTGATTGATACATCCAAGAATGTGATTTTTTTCCATACTCGTACTGTTGGTAAATTTGAACTGATCCTTGATGTTTTCAAATAGTTCAAAAACCCTGATAATTCAGTTGTTTGACCGTCACATTTAAAAAATGTCATCAATGTACCGCCAATATTCCAGTATATTTTGTGACAAATTTGAGTTATATAAAATGCTGTCTATTTCAAATCGATGAATGAAGAGGTTTGCATATCATGGCGCTGCGCAATTGCCCATAGAAATCCCTGACAGTTGGAGTTAGTATTCATCGTTCCACCGGAAGAAACTATGGAACAGCATGAAGTGAAGTAATTCTAATAGAAATACTTTTAAATCTTCATAATTGTTGTGGTTGATGAGGAATGATTCAACCACTTCAAATCCTCTGTTATGAGGACTGGACGTATATAATGAACATACATCAATGGTACATACTGTCACTACCCTGTCTGCTTCAAGTTTGAGAGTGTTAATTTTGTGGAGAAAATCGGTGGTGTCACGTAGATACGTACACATGTTCAGCACAATAGGTTGTAAATGTCTGTCAAGGTATTTTACTGTAGGTTCGTGGGTGGAATTTTTAGTGGACACAATTGGACGAAATGGAGGTCTCCGTATGTTTTTGTGTACCTTCGGTAGCATGAATAAGTGTGGGGTCCTAGGATGATCTTTTTCAAATATCTTTTATCCTTTAGAAGGATAGAGAACTCTTGAATCATTGTATTTACATTGTATTTACAGAATCATTTACCTGAAGAAGGGCTTTGTCCCGTAATGCATCAGGAATATGGGAATATATTCCAAATGAATTAAAGGACATAACAGATGCTTTCTTGTATGAAGTAAAAGTAGGATTTTTAGATTTGTGGGTCTCTAGTTGGCACTGGTAGGTACTTGTGGCAAATAGGGACTCTTGCCTCTAGTCAGGATAAGGGGATTACACTCCTAAATAACCCCTGCTCACCCCCTTGGTAGCTTGACACTAGCAGACAGGCTTATCTCAGAGGCAGTGTGTAAAGCATTTGTGACCACATACAGTAACCCAGTAACAGCACTACAGATTTACACCACACAAGGTTTTTATATCAAAAATAGGTATACTTTATATAGAGTTACCACAAAACCATAAACGACAAAAATGCACAATACTGTTACTTTAAGATGGTAGATTTAGCTTAGTTAAGTTCAGTTCTTGAGATGCAACACTTTGCGCCAATGTACCTTAGATTGAGTTGTGCTTCCACGACAAGCAATGTCTCAGCGAGGGAAATGCGTCAAAGTTCAAGTACAAAGAAATAAAGATGTGAAGATCCTCCAGAAGCTGCATGCTTCTCCGGGGATGCGAGAAGTTCTCGGTTCGATGAGTGGACTTAAGCGGCGACACCATTGTTCCGCGATGCGACTGCAGCAATTCCACCTGCGACACTCTTCTTCCACGATGCGTGAAGCTTCCACATGATGCGACAACTACAGCGGCGACATCTACGATGTGACGGCAGCAGCTCCGATGGCGGCGCGCTAATCAGGGATACGAGGCGCTTTTCTTCGATGAGGTGCAGTGTGACAGTTCCAGTGGCGACACCCTCCTTTGGAGTTGCGACGGCAGGCACAGGGACCGACGGGAACACGCTCCGACCTCGTTGCTAGACTCTTCTCTCAATGCGGTGCAATGCGACAGCTATAGCGGCAACACCCTCTTTTGGAGTTGTGAAGGCAGCTGCAGTGACACGCTTCCTCTTCGTTGCAAGGCCCTTTCTCTCTATGCAACAGTTCCAGCGGCGACACCCTCCTTTGGAGTTCCGATGGCAGGTCCAGCGATGGCAACACGCTTGTTCCTCGATGAGCCACGCTTCCAGCTCCTTGCGACACACAGTTCCTCAGAAGGCCCAAAACAGCAGCAGGCTCTTCCAATGAACTCTTGAGTGCTCGGAGAGTGAAGCCTGTTGTCCCAGAGACTTCAGTAGGAGGCAAGCTCTTTTCCAAGCCCTTGGAGATCCTTCACAAGTTGAAAACAAAGTACACAAAGTTCCTTTCTCCTTCCTTTGGCAGTAAGGCAACCACTGCAGGCCAATCCCCCAAGCAGCGCTTCAGCTTGGGAATAGTCTCTCCTCAGTTTCTTCAGGTTCCTCTCCTCAGTAAAGGTTTATTCTTGTAGTCCAAAGTGATCTAATTTCATGAGATCAGGGTCCCAATACTTATACCCCCAAAATCCTTTGTTCTCTGAGGGGAGAGGGGTCTTTGCCCAGTCCAAACAAGTTCTGATGCACTCTGTTTACCAGACTTCTCCTTTGCTTTCACAGTGCAGGGCAGAAACATTAAACACCGCACAGGAGGTGGAGCGAGCATTGTGGAAGGCAAGTACAGTCCTGAAGCACTTTCTTTACAGGACTCCTTCTCTTCTGTCAGTGTGCAGGGCAGAGACATCAACCGCTCTTCAGGAGGTGGGGCCAGCATTGTGGAAGGCAGGCACAGCCCTATTCAAGGTTCAAGTGCTACTCTTCCCTCCCATCCAGATGCAGATCTCTCTATTCACCACTGGGCTGACTCATCCTGTCTCTTGGAATCCCCCAGCCCTATCACTCACAAAACCAGACAAAGGAATGCACAACCTAGCAGAGGCAGGCTTGAAAGGTTAGACAACCAAATACCTACTTTCTAAAAGTGGTATTTGCAAACACCGAATGTTAAAACCAACTTCACTAAAAGATATATTTTATCATTCTGAGTTCAGGCATACTAAACTCGATTGTTCTCTGAGTTAGTTAGGATTTTAAAATGTATTAATTCTAACAGCCCATTCTGGCCGATGAAGAACAGGTAGCCTTGCAGTAGTGAAAAACGAAAATGGCTGTAATTCACTATTAGGACATGCCACATACACCAGGGCATGTCCTACCTTATACTTACAATGCACCCTGCACTTGGGCCTACCATAGGGGTGACTGATATGAAGAAAAGGGAAGGTTTAGGGACTGGCAAGTGGGTGCACTTTCCCAGTCAGCATGTCAGCATGACAGTACAAGACTGCACGCAGGCTCTGCAATGGCAGACCTTAGACACATTTTACAAGGCTGCTTCTGTGGATGGCACAACCAGTGCTGCAGGCCCACCAGCAGCATTTGAATTAACACACCCTGGGCACACTCAGTGCACTGTACTAGGGTCTGACAAGTAAACCAAATAGCCAAACATGGAACCACTGATTAATACATCAATATGCAGTAGGGAGCACTTGCACTGTGGCACTGAACAGCAGTGGCATAGTGCCCAAAGCATCTAACACCAGCAAAAATACACGGAGCAACAGCAAAAATGGAAGGGAGACCCACGCCAATGGTGCCAGGTCTAACAAAGATGATAAACAGTTCATTAATGTGATGAAACATTGTGATAAAATACAAGAAGATAAATACAAATGAGATTTTTCAAAATAAGAATTTAAGTGATTGAAAGATTTGGAAAGGAAGGGGTTACCTACCCAAAGCTGTGCTAAGTGGGGACGCTGCTCTACATTTGAACAGTGCAATCTAAATGAGTATAATACCAATGAATTGAATGGCAGGACCCTGAACTGGTAGTGGTTGCCCTGGACTTTTTGCTGAGACGAATGCACCAGGACATGTAGGTAGACATCCATTAGATAAATGGAAGTCAGGAACTCGCCTTTGCTCAACAGCAGCAGAATCAGTTGGAGTGACACCAGCTTGATGGACACATGAGGAATAAACTGATGGACCACCTTAAGGTCCATTACAGGGTAGAACTCTTTCTGACGCCTTTTGTGCTAGAAAAAGCAAGGAATAATGCCCATGGAACATCATCCTCGGTTGGACCGGAATGATGGCAGCCTTCTGGAGCAGCAAACTGAATCTCTTGTAGCAGTGCCACCAAATTCTCTAGGGAGCGAGGAGCAGAAGTCTCGAATAAATGGCGCAGTGCAGCTGAAATTTATGCTGTGTGCACTGGGCTGTGATGGCAGCGGTAGAAGAGTCGCAGATGCACAGAGATTGTCAAAAGTGTTGTTGGACAGAAACCACACCAGCTGTTCCATCACTTCCAAGTCGACAGAAAAATCCACACCTTCCTGTACATTATCCACCAAGAAATTGAAGTAAATAAGGAAGGACTGAATTGCGTAAGTGAAGTAGGTATTAGCCCTGACTGCAAAGTTGAAAACCACAAAGGCCCTCTTCACCAACCCTCCAACCTTCTTGTCAACAGTGTCAGAGGACCAAGCTTCCTTAGACACCACTGCCTCCTGGGTGGACAATCCAACCATAACATTATCAATTTTTACTGAGGCCAGAAATTCCTCCCCGAACGTAATCAGGGAATAACATTTCAGCCAGAAAATTGCTCCTGAACATCAATCCCCTCATTTGGAAGCATGTGGCATACAGAAGCTTTCAAGGGCAAAGAGTCAAAATCCGCACGCTAAAATTGCAAGAAAAAGTCACCCTCAGCTGGTGCCATATCTGAAACATCAAAGCCTAAATTGTCCTGAACATGCTGCAAGATTTTGGCCAAATCTGCACTCTGCACAAAATGGCCCTTAAGGTCCTCATCATCGCCTTCTATGGAATGATCCAGCCTAGGAACCTTAGCAGGAGGCACCCCTTCCCTGGTATGACGCCCAGCCTCAGCAGCTGTAGCAATACTGCAGTATCTTCAGAATCACTTATTGTGCAGAAAAGTCTAAGAACCCTGCAGCAAAACGAAATCAGAAAGCAGATCCAAAACAAGATCGTAAGGGGGGAAACAGAAATATTGGTAACCAGACCAGCACTGGAAACTCTTCCTGAGAAAGACGGCTACTTGTCAGGGCAACACTAACCATGAGCGTGCTGTCATGTACGCCTCCAATCAGCATTGAACAGACCAGGCGGAAAAACAAGGATGAACTGCTCTGATAGAGGGGGGTGCCATTTTAAAATCAGGCAGTGGCCACGTAAATGCCGATTCCAGAAATAGACTTGGCAATTAACCTGGCGCTTCAGAACACATCGGCAGTCCCAGAGATGCCCGCACCTGCCACGTAAATCGAGACCAGGGAAAGAAGATCAAAAACATGTATCATCAAATAAACCTCCAGAGGCCGTCACAGGCTGGCAAGTAAGTCACAGATGCGCTTGGGGACCTTGCATGCCCCGCCACAAACACAATCAGAAAAAAATCAAAATAAAACCACTGCAGGAGGTCTTATAAGAAAATAAATAAAAACATACAAACCCGTAGGCAAGATGGTAATCGGCTGCAAAAAAAAGAACCAGGAAGCCCTTCCAAGGAACTGAGGTATTTGTACTTATGAGGATCGGCCCATCTTGGATAGGGAAGGAAATTCAAGTTTGGTAATTAGGTTCTGCATTAATAGAGATAAACTCACATATAAGGACTGTGCGAGAAAGACAGGCGAAGAGGTAATTCCCAGTTTTCCAAACTGGGGTTTCACCCACCACGTTAAGTTGTGGATAAAGTGCCAGGTTTCCAGGAGAGGAGGCTCTGCTGACTCTGCCTTCAGAAATCCTTTGACCAACGGCCTATCTGCCTCAGGGCTGTTAGTCAATGTAAGTCAAAAGATCAACGCTAATAAAGGAAGTTCTTCCAATATACATTTTTCCTATAGGGCCCTGCCAAGAAAAGCTGGGTGGTCAAAAAGAGGAAGCAATGGAGATTACCACTCTCACTGGGCAAAAACTACCAGTGTGTCAGGCTTTTCCAAAAGCAAGCTCATCCAAAACATACAACCTCACTGAGTGGGCGAAACAAACATAGTACCCGCTCAGCAAACTTCTCTTCCTTTAGTGCAACCAGCATATTGGAGGATACACTGAAGGCTGTGAAGAGCTCCTCCAGGGAGACGAGATCTCAAACTATGGTGCACAGTGCTCATCTAGAGAAGTGGAGGCTATTGCCTCGCAAACCAAAGGGTTGTCCGCCATTTTGGGTCGACGACAATTTCTGTGTTCTTGCCTGGGGTTTAGTGGGAGGAGGGAGATATTGCAGACTGTAATGTAATGAAAAGTGAAAGCAGCGATACAGATAATCTGTTGAATTTAATCTGTTTAATGATCATATTGTTGCATTCAATCTTTTTAAGCTCTTATTGTTACAATAAATCTTTTTTATGCCTATATAAAATCTCTCAGTACATAAAGATAAGCATAAAAGAAAAACTAAGGAAGGCAGATTTACTAGATTTGTGCACCCATAATCTAGAACAAAATCCCCGTAAAAAAGTCAAACAAACAGTGGTGGCTAGGGGAACCCGATGTCGCACAATCGCTTGTAGCATAAGGTATTCACAAGTTATCAGAAAGTTCACAATTGCCCACCTCAAATAATGGTTCGCCACCAACTAGAACCACAAATAACTTAATAGCACCAAGTAATTTAAGAGGCAAAGAGAACAGACAAATTGGTAGTGTAGGCACTGTTGCAAAGCAAACACAGATGAGCCGAGTTGTTGTCTTTGAGGAATGTCATTTATTGGATTTTGCAATAGATCCAACATGTTTCACCCGTTTTTGGGCTTCTTCTGGGCATCCAAAAGTAAAAACTCCTTGATATGAAGTTTCAAAATTCAAGAAACCTTATTACTGTTGAAGGCCCAAAAAGCTGTGTTAACATTTGCATCCCACTGTGTATAAGATACCCGAATATTTCAAAATTAGGAGCTATAGCTTTGTAGAAATAATTCATCAACATCAAATGACTTTCTCCAAAAGAATTCCTTGTAGATGGGATACCGGAAACCAGATACAGGTTTGTTCCTAGATGTGACTGATGGCGCCACATTTCTAGCTTGTTGATTAATTACTTCCACAAAGCTACAGCTCCTCATTTTAAAATATTCAGATCTCTTATACACAGTGGGATGCAAATGTTAACTTTCTAACACAGCCTTTTGGGCAAATGGTGACAGTGGGATACTCGAAACAGCCAGCACCTATGCTAAGTTTGCAATAAAGTTGAATTGATTCTCTTCCTTTTTAAGCGCGCTCTATGTGTTCATACCATGCCACCCACAGTAACACCTAATATCTAGCGGGATCCCCCTATATATTAATCAGCTTGAAAGCATAGACAGAGCACAGCAACAAAATGTTTCAACAGCTGGTTGAGCACAACCACCAAAATTGTTTAATACAAAAAAAAAGTAAAATCTGTTCAGCAAGCAATATTCTTGACAGATGTTTCATAGTAACAACAATGATGCAGCCACAGCCGACAGGTGTTTTGTCGCGTTTCGCGACTTTTTCAAGGCTTCTATAAAAACATTTCCGTCAGATGTCAAAATCACACATCTGGAATGGTGGATCAAGCACAATAACTGGATATAATAGTCCAGAGCAAGATGAATCAGGTATTTTAAATCACGTCCGTAAAAGATACTTTTCAAGTTTGAAATTCAATAGTAGGAATTGTAATTGGTGTCTGCTAAGTAGGTGCAGTCTTACCTATGGAGACAGATGGCGAGGACTGAATTGACACCGATTTAAGAGCCAAGATACGATTGAGGGATTGGCTTTGTGAGATAAGATGTCCCAGCGCTGGATCCCTGTGACCGACTTAGCAGACACCAATTACGACACCTTCTGCTTAAGAGAGCACGTATTTGGAAATATGCTTCAAATAGATGTAATTCGGGGTCCTCGTTAAACCGAAATCAATAGGGATTCCTACTATTGAATTTCAAACTTGAAAAGTATCTTTTACAGACGTGATTTAAAATACCTGATCCATCTTGCTCTGGACTATTATATCCAGTTATTGTGCTTGATCCACCATTCCAGATGTGTGATTTTGACATCTGATGGCAATTTTTTATAGAAGCCTTGAAAAAGTCGCAAAACGCGACGAAACATATGTCGGCTGTGGCTGCATCATTGTTGTAACTACGAAACATCTGTCAAGAATATTGCTTGCTGAACAGATTTTACTGGAAGAATTTTGTAATAAACAATTTTGCTGGTTGGGCTCAACCAGCTGTTGAAACATTTTGTTGTTGTGCTCTGTCTGTGCTTTCACAGCCTTTTGAGCCTTTTGAGCCTTCAACAGTAATAACATTTCTTGAACAGAGCCTCCACTACCTGTTCTTCTGTTCTCTTTGCCTCTTAAATTACTCTTAAATTACTTGGGTGCAACATCCCCGTAAACACTGGAACTGCTGTTACTTTATTGCAATTTGATTTGAACAGGAACTGTAAGGAGTGCTCTACCACCCTTTATATTCGGAACCTACTGCCTCGAATTAACTTGCCGCTTGCAGATCATCTAAATTTGATTGTCATTTCTGTTGCTACCTGGTCAGCACTGTTTGGTTCACTAGCTAGATGTGTACTATACAAGTGCCACTTCATACATACATTCAAATATATTATGATGGAAACCTAAACAAAAGATAAAAAGATGAAAACTGAATGTGAAAACTCCAAATGTATAATTGTTTTAAAGTGAACATAATTGATTGTATTCAAGTATAATACATAGACTTGCATGCCTCAGATCTGTAAAGCGCTGCTTGAAATGTAAAGCATTTATTTTCAACCGTGCATCATCACACTATTTGGTGAGAAATGCTAAGGATTCCAGGAGTCTGAAACATGGGAACGAGGAGATACCAGTCCTGGTGGACATGGAACGCAGACAGGAAAGCCTTCTGCTGCCTTATGATGTATCGATGAGCACAGCTTCCACTCTTTCCTTCTTTGTTATACTTCACATTGAAAGGTCTTCCCATCCGTGGTGAGTAGCCAGACCTGGCTGAGATCATACGACACATGGCGGAATTTGTAACACCTGTAGTACAGTTGGGTCCATTTAGTTCCCAACGGGTTTCTGTCCGTGATCCCATCCCTAAAAAGCAGAAAAACATTAGTAAAATATTTATTTGTTGGAATTTATATGTTCGAGTATTCCAGTAAGAGGTAGAGATGAAGTCTCTCATGGATGAAAAGAATCAGGGAGTGATACTGGTTCACAATTAGTAGAAATGGGGTCACACACTATGGCCCAGATTTACAAAAATTTAGCATCGTGGTTGCGCCACTTTTCTGGCAATGGAGTGGGGGGATTTAGATATAGAACTGCCCTGAAAACAAACAGGAGCTCTCAGGTTGAACCACAGTTGAAAAGTAACCTAACCACTTTTGTTGGAGTACACGTTCCATCATTTTAGCCTGGGAATGTGATGGAGAGGAGTTTGTGAGTAGGGGTGGGCGAAATTTGCGTAATTGCGTTACGCAAATCTCCGTGAAATGGTAAGAAATCTCTGCAAACACTCAGAAATTCAGCAGAATTGCTTGTTCGCGATGCTTTTTTCCTGTTTGCAATTGCTGTTTGCATTCTCAGGGGGAAATATCTTGCAAACACTCATTTTGAGAACGCGAACAAGCAAACATTTCGTGAAGTCGCGGAACACAGAATTGTGGGCAATTTTGCGTTCTCCAAGGAACGCGAAATTACCCAAATTCAGAAAATTCCACGAGTGCAACAAAATTTACCGCCCAGGCCAATTTGTGAGTGCCGAAATAATTACAAATTTGAGGGCGTTCACAAACTATCAAGGCAAACAATAGCTTGAGCCTCAGAATCCCCATGACTTATATGTAATTTAATATTGCAAAACTGTATGTTGTTGTGGTGTACAATTACCAATCACGTCTGCCAAGTATCCTTTTTCAGATAACTAATAGCTGTAAATTGAGCCATTTTCAGCTGTAAACACAGGTTAAGAGGTTAGTCTAGATTTTAGAAAGTTTGCACACAGAACTTTGTTGATACTGCACCTCATATTACTTCAATGGCTGTGCCCACTCTTCTGGTAAGCCAACCTCTCAGAATATTAACATAGCAAATCATGTAAATTGTTGTTTTCTTAGGCTATCAGAAGTACCAGAGGAAAAAGTAAAATAAGGCAGCCATTTTACAGGTAAAATGTGTTAGGGTACTTACATTTAATTATGTTATGTTATGTTATGTTATGTTATGTTATGCGTTTTTATTTGGCGCACAGATGCTCCAGCTAAGGAGCGTCCTGGCGCCCGACAAGGCAGCTGCACAACACAACTAAACAAAAAACAAACAGAGTAAACAAACTAAGGGAATAAAAATGTTTTCACCGCACGGCGAAAGGAGAGCAGATCTCTCATAGCACGAATCGACGGGGGCAGGGAGTTCCACAGGACCGCCGCACGCACTCGAAACGAACGTCCTCCAGCTCTACTCCGCTTAAAGCGCGGCACAACAGCCAATTCTAAGTCCGCAGATCTTAAGAGTCGAGCTGGGGTGTAGTGGGCGAGGAGGGCCATGAGAATAGTTGCTGGGGACCCCTTCAGAATTTTATAGGCGACACAGAGGACCTTAAACTGGATCCGCTGGGTCACCGGGAGCCAATGCAGTGACCGCAGGGTACTGGAGGTAGGACAGAATCTTGGGAGGCCTACCACCGCTCTAGCTGCGGCGTTCTGTATCCTTTGTAAGCGCCCGACCTCTGCCTGATTCAGACCAACCAGTAAGGAACTCGCATAATCCAGCCTAGAGATGACAGTGGCTTGGATCATGAGTTGCCTGGTGGGGGCATCGAAGAACTTAAGCACTGGACGGAGCCCACGCAGGATGCCAAAGCAGCATGCTGCCGTGCGTTTGGTGTGACACACAAACGTAAGGGAAGGGTCCAGCCAGACCCCGAGGTTCTTAAGCTCGGTGACTGGGATGGGAGCAGGGCCCAAATCCCCAGGCCACCATCTCTCTCCCCAAAGATCCGGCTGTCTGCCAAAAACCATGACCTCGGTCTTACTAGCGTTCAGCTGGAGACAGTTGGACATCATCCAGCTGGCGACCGCCCGCAGTCCTTGTTGAAACCTGGGGGCATCGACTTCGGCATCCCCGCTGATCGTGACCGCTAGCTGGGTGTCATCGGCGTATGACACCATTGTCATACCCCATTGCCTGACAACCTCAGCTAGCGGCCTTACGTACAGATTAAACAACGTAGGGCTCAGCGAGGAGCCTTGGGGGACCCCCAGGTTCAACGGATGGAATTTGGACTAGTAAGGTGGGACGGTCACGCTAAAGGCCCGGTTGGCTAAAAACGACCGGAACCACTGGAGAGCGATACCGGTGACACCAGCCTCCTCTAGGCGCTGCAGAAGGATCGGGTGCGAGACGGTGTCAAAGGCAGCGCTCAGATCTAATAGCACAAGCGCTGTCGTTTGTCCCGCGTCAAGCACGGAGCGAAGATGCTCCACCATATAAAGCAGAGCCGTCTCCGTGCTATGACCAGCCCTAAACCCATTCTGCGTCGCGTTGAGGATGTCTGCGCGGCAAAGATGTTCCGAGAGGACAGCATTTACATGCACCTCCATAACCTTAGCCGGCCACGGCAAGAGTGAAATAGGCCGATAGCTCTCCGGCTTGCTGCCGTCCAGGCTGGGTTTCTTAAGGATAGGCCGAACCAAGGCTCGCTTCCACTTCAGTGGGACTTCGCCGGATGTTAATGACGAGTTGATCAAAGAACATAGCGGTGAGATATCATGTAACATAACACATTTTATACTAGGTAAAATGCATTGCTAGGGGTTCCTTCTCCCTACATCACTATCTGCTCCTCTGAAATTTCAAAATAGAAAAAAACTGACAGTTCAGGTATGCTGCCCCAAATTTGCTATCTTTAACATTTGTCCCAAGATAATTATAGGAAGGTGGAGTATTAAATAGTGATGCTGGTTAGGCTTCACAATGCAATACTCTCACAAACCCCTAGATGTTCCTTGTATTCACAATAATAAATCCTTAGCTCAGTCCTGGTAGAGTAGCAAAGAGCAGTAAGGCTTTACTATAAGAATACATGTTCAGCAGCTCAGAGTACCAAATGGACAGTAAGTAATTGACACAACAGAAAAGAAATCCGACACCAATTTATAAAACGAAAGCAGATTTTTTATATAATTATACACATCAAAACAAAGTCATGCAGATAAGTATAACTGGAGTTATAGATTTTAGAAGAAAAATTAAATCAGTGCAAAATAGCAATGCAAAACATTATGATTGTGGTCAATGGAAAACATCACTAGTGACAACAATCGGTCACTTGTAGGTCGGGTTGAGTGGAACCCAAGGAGGATTAATATGATGCAACCTTTAAGGTAGCCACCTGGGTGCATGCGACATCATCTTTTTTTTTAAACATCTTTTTATTGGTGTTTTAAACGTGAACATTTCTCTTCTAGCATCATGCACATGTTTCTAACACAGATCGGGTACAGTATTCAGTTGCATGTATCACATAGTTATCTATACAGTACTTATAATCGTTACAACACTTACAGCTACTCCACTGGTGACTTTCAGAAGCTTATTAGTCCACAATTACCCCCAGTCAACAGCCTGTCCCTGGGATCCGTACACATTATTGCAACGTTAAGACTGTTCAAAAAAGAATCCGGTCCTCCAGCCAAGTTCCGCTACCTCCCCCTCCCCTTACAGGCTTTGCAGGTATTCACCATCTACTCTTATCCCAGCTAGGGGCTGCAACTTAAATCTCTACATCTTGACCTGAGTGTAATACAATCTGTGTAAAAATTTGTAATGGATCAGTCGAAGTCTGCTACTGGCTTGTACACGCTCTGTCTGCATACAGATCCAGTCCCACTGCTCATCAGTTAGAATCAACCCCAACTCCTCGTTCCACCTCCTACGCGATGACGGTGGGGCCCCCTCCACCTCTGTGTGTATCTTATGGCATAATAGCGACACCAAACGCTTAGGGGTATCTCTCTCCAGTACAATCTGCAATGGAGCCAAAGCTGGTGGTTCCGCAGGGAACTCAGGAGTAACAGATCTCAGCCCAGTGTTTAGTCTAATGTAGAGAAAGACATCCACTGCCATCTTCTGTGTCTCGTTGGAACATGTGGTCAATGCTACAGAATTGGCCTTCGTGGTATATGTCTCCCCACGTATTTACTTGAGTCCGCTGTTGGAATTTTTTTAACATCCCTTCCTGTAATAAAGGCATGGTGGGGTGGTAAGCAAAGGGTATTAGCGGAGAGTATAACATGGGCACGTCCAGCATACACTGTATGCGATTCCATGCCACTATCGTGCCCGTGAGAACGTTGGCTGACCTGTCCTTACCTGTTACTTCCACATATAGTGCTCCTTCTATTAGTGTGGGATGCGCCAGCCAATGTTCAGCTGCCACTTGTGGAATGTATACCGGTCGTTTCACCCAATACCAAGCGTGGTGGGCCAAAGCGCACAGATAGTAGAGCTCAAAATTGAGGATACCGAACCCTCCCTGCTCATACGGCCTTGTCAGCACGTCCCATTGCAATCTAGATTGCTTTCCTCCCCAAACTAGACGTATCATCTTCGACTTGAGTGTTCTAAAAAAGAATGCACCTGGCTAATAGGGGATATTCAAGAAGAGATAGAGCAGCCGGGGGAGTACCACCATCTTGATCAATGAAGCCCTTCCCACCATGGATAGAGGCAGCGCCACCCAGCGTGTGACATAATCCCTTATTTTGTCCATGGTCGTAACATAGTTTATTCGCATAAGTTCCTCTCTATTTCTAGTGATTCTTATCCCTAAGTATTTTAGCTCATCATACCACCACTCCAGGGGGAAGTCTGGTGAAAATTGCGACATAGCCGTGGTCAATGGAAAGATGCATGATTTACCCCAATTTATTTGCACACCCGACAGCCACCCAAATACGATGAATTCCCTCAATATCGGGTTAAGGTTCTGCTGAGGATCGCGAACATACAGAGTAATGTCATCAGCATAAAGGGAGACCAACACCCCACGCAGATTGCACTGAAGGGCCTTATCATTATGATGCTGTCTTAATTTGGCCGCAAGCGGTTCAGTCGCTATCGCAAACAGCAGTGGGGAGTGGGGGCACCTTTGCCACGTTCCCCTAGTGATGCTGAAGGTCTGTGTTGTTCGTCCATTAACTAGGATTTTAGCCACTGGCATGCAATATTAGAGTTTAATTCATGACAGGAACAGCGGGGGAAAGCCCATGCTTTCCATGTCTTAAAAAATATAGTCCTATTCAATGGAATTGAATGCTTTGGTGGCATCCAAAAAAACGGCCGCTAGTGGCAAGTCAGGCGAGAAGTAGTTGAAAACGGCAAACAGCGTTCTAAGGTTGTGGGAGGTTGCTCTGCCAGGTACAAAGCCAGACTGGTCGGGTTATATCAAGTTTTCCATTAAAAGACTCAGGCGCGTCGCAATTAATTTAGCCAAGATTTTTATGTCACAATTGAGGAGTGACAGTGGTCTATAGGAGTCACACTGAGTTGGCTCCTTCCCCGGTTTAAGTAAGGACAATATGATTGCCTCCCTCATAGTAGCAGGAAGATTCCCCACCTCCAATGCATCTTCGTACACCTCTCTGAGTATTGGGGCCATCAAGTCTATGTATGTTTTATAAAACTCTGCCGGCATTCCGTCTGTGACTCCGCCCCCTTAGCTATGCATAATCCCCTAAGTGTAACCTTACAAGCTTCCTAAACTGTCTCCACGCTGTTAACTGAGTCTTTGTTGGGCTCAAAAAAATCGCTGATCTCCATCCGTAGCTCCTCTGGAAAAACTGTGTCTAGCAAAATGGGGGTGTGAAGGCGCCAGGGGCTGCGAGCTAAGCTAAAGTCGGCAGCGGAGAGCCCCAACACTACTGGTGCATGGTCTGAATATGTCCTATGTCTTATCGCGTTTAATGCAGGCCCTGTCCCCCTGGACTCTAAGAAATAGTCTAACCGAGCCCATGTTTACGCATGCGCATTAAAATGCGTTCCTTTTCTCCCGCTAGGGTATCTATGTCTCCAGGCATCGGTCAGTTGGTAGGTAGCGATTATATCTCTTAACACTCCCTGTGCTTTAGTATAGTGGTGTGCGGCAGGGTGTGATCTATCTAGTCGAGGCTGGTACGTCACGTTAAAGTCTCCTCCTCATATGATGTGAGTGGAATCAATCTCAAAGATTTTGGCCCGAAGAGTTTCAAAGTACCCAGGGTTATCCGTATTGGGCCCATAACAACATGCAAGTGTGACTGACGTGGTACCCAACCAGCCCCACACGAGGCAATATCTTCCCTCTGAGTCTCCTGCTTTGCCCTCCTTCCGGAATGGGACTTGTTTTTTATCAGTATCGCCGTTCCCCATGCGTATGTGGAGTATGAGGAGAAGACCCTGTGTTCTGCCCATCTAGTGGCAAAAATATGTTGTTTATCTCGAGCAAAGTGAGTTTCTTGTAACATAGCTATATGCACAGCATGCCTGTCCATATACAACAGTACATGCCTTCTCTTTCGGGGGGTCTCCCAGACCTCGAACATTCCATCTGAGAATGTTCAATGTACCCATGGCCGGATTAGTCATGTTGGCTGGCAGTTGTCTGTGTCATTAACGTGTTCTGTGCAACCCACCCCGATCTGTCACTTGCACTTAACAAGCTTAAAATTACTCTGGCTGATGCCATACTTCACCTGTCCTGCCTATCCTTTCTCCCCTTCGGGAATTACGTTTACACACTCCTTTCCTCAAACAACAAACAACCCAACTTCCCCCTACCCTCCCCCCGCCCACTGAAGCAACCCAATTTTGCCAGAATACAATACCCGCCCCCTCTCCAACCCACAACTGCTGTAACCACAGTATCATGCCCTTCCCAATTTGCACATTAATGTACTTTGTGGGGGAATACCCTTGGGGGGACATGTCTAGATGGCCACGCAAACCCCCCACTTCTCTATTACCCCCCCCCCCCCCCCCCCCCAGTTCCCTGCCTTGCACCACAGGGGCAGTTTGAAGCGGGGCCTGGAACATATGTAACAACTTAGCAAATGAGCCAATGAAGGATAGCTCACCGCCCTCAGTCACTCAAGGTCGCCAGCATATTTCAATCCTCCGCACTATGTCTTACAGCTTATAGCAACTTTCCTGGGAAACAATCATTCCATGTCGTTGTTGTCCACATTATGGTCAGGAGGTTGGGAGGCCCCCTGGCCCCTTCCGCTCCGAGCCGCCCTCTTCACGGATTTGAGAAAGTCTTCTACTTGTTGTGGGTTCGTGAAGAACTTTTGCTTTCCCTGATGTGTCACCCTGAGCTTCGCCGGGTACAGTAGTGCGTAATCGATTTGTGCCTCTCTCCAACACACAATCCGAACCCCCGACAAATTTTTCTAGCAATAATAAGATAGAGGATAGTAGATGTTCTAGAGAAACCAAGGAGTCAGAAATTGGCTTATCCATCCTAGCAGGGGGATTGGGCGGAGAATTAATCATATTAAGAACCGGACTTGATGAAAAATTTACCTGAGAAGGAGAGAAATGTGAATCAGTGGATGGGGTGCTACTAAACAATTGAAGGCCCGGGGTTGCTAATTCATTTGGAATATTAGTCTGATCCGAGATTGATTTATGCTCAGGGTCAGTATGTCTCTTATGGTGCGCTATATCTATGTCAGGTAAGGTAAAATCATTTCCAGTAGTAGCCATTGGGAGAGGTGAACCAGGAGAAACAGTTAAGCCTTCCTCTACTGAGGGGGGGAGACTATGGACTAACACCTCAATTGATTTGGTGGTGGCTTCGTTGGAAGATCCAATATTATTTTTACTTAGGACACCTGGAGTATACTTTAATTGCCTCTGTAAATTAGGGGGAATGAGAGGGCCAACCATCTCGGTTTTACATGCAGGTATATCTGAATGTAGAACGCCAACCTGCTTACTACATCCATTGATTATAGGTTGACCTTCCTCTTCCCCATTATAAATAGTTTCTTCTAGTTGTAAACCCCAAGACGGAGTCTTATCCTTTCCTCTTTCCCATAAACTATACAATTGACCTTTTCCCTTTAGTAGTAAAGCAGGAGTATCTTTGTTTCACAAAAGGATTTGATTTAGTCTTAGAACAAGTCCTGCCCACTAATACGCGCCCAGATCTTAATTTTTTTGCCGTCATTTCTAGAACAACTAAATCTCAACATAAACAACCATCCAAATTTAGGACAGCACAAAGACCGTATATAGACTAAGTGAACCCAGCCCACTATAGTAATTGAAGAAAGATATATACACAGGTAACTTCAAGTCCGTCCCTATTGTTGAAGGGCTGTGAAAAAGAATTGATACATATATCAAATACAGTAATATATCTGAGAGTACAGACCTAAGGGGTATGCCTAGCGCAGCCTACTCCAGCCTCGGAGGGCCTCAGAGGGCCCGCCCTTTGCCCGGGCTTAGCCCCGGGCTGAGTCCCGCGCGCGTCCCGCGTGTGCATTCTGGAAGATGTTTAAGTAGTAATAGAAAGGGGTGGGTTCGGGAAGAGGACCAGCTGCGGCTTGTCAGCGCCGCTGTGGCTGCTGGTTCTCGCAGTCCCGAGTGGGCTCAGGGGCTCAGTGTCCAAGCAAAGGTGAGTCCTCCCTCGCAGGTCTCAAGGCAAACGGCCCCCGCGCAGCGTGGGCCGTTAGAGGTCGATGATATCCGCAGCGAGGTGGCGTTTTCCGTGGTAATCTCCGTGAGGAACTGCAGCGGTCAGATAACAAAAGGCAACAAAACCGGAGGATGTGGAATCCCACTCCGATTTATCCAGGTGAAGGGCGAGCTCGGGAAGAGGACCAGCTGCGGCTTGTCAGCGCCGCTGTGGCTGCTGGTCCTCGCAGTCCCGAGCTGGCTCAGGGGCTCAGTGTCCAAGCAAAGGTGAGTCCTCCCTCGCAGACCTCAAGGCGAACGGCTCCCGCACAGCGGGGGCCCAATAAAGGTCGATGATATCCACAGCGAGATGGCGTTTTCCGCGGTAATCTCCGTGAGGAACTGCAGCGGTCAGAGAACAAAAGGCAACAAAACCGGAGGATGTGGAATCCCACTCTGATTTATTCAGATGAAGGGCGGGCTCGGGAAGAGGACCAGCTGCAGCTTGTCAGCGCCGCTGTGGCTGCTGGTCCTCCCAGTCCCGAGTTGGCTCAGGGGCTCAATGTCCAAGGAAAGGTGAGTCCTCCCTCGCAGACCTCAAGGTGAACGGCTCCCGCGCAGCGGGGGCCGTGAGAGGTCGATGATATCCACAGTAAGGTGGCGTTTTCTGCGGTTATCTCCATGAGGAACTGCAGCGGTCAGAGAACAAAAGGCAGCAAAACCGGAGGATGTGGAATCCCACTCCGATTTATCCAGGTGAAGGGTGGGCTCGGGAAGAGGACCAGCTGCAGCTTGTCAGCGCCGCTGTGGCTGCTGGTCCTCGCAGTCCTGAGTTGGCTCAGGGGCTCAGTGTCCAAGCAAAGGTGAGTCCTCCCTCGCAGACCTCAAGGGGAATGGCCCCCATGCAGCGGGGGCCGTGAGAGGTCGATGATATCCGCAGCAAGGTGGCATTTTCTGCAGTTATCTCCATGAGGAACTGCAGCAGTCAGAGGACAAAAGGCAACAAAACCGGATGATGTGGAATCCCTCTCCGATTTATCCTGGTGAAGGGCGGGCTCGGGAAGAGGACAAGCTGCTGCTTGTCAGCGCCGCTGTGGCTGCTGGTCCTCGCAGTCCCGAGTTGGCTCAGGGGCTTAGTGTCCAAGCAAAGGTGAGTCCTCCCTCGCTGACCTCAAGGCGAACGGCTCCCGCACAGCGCGGGCCGTGAGAGGTCGATGATATCCGCAGCGAGGTGGTGTTTTCCGCAGTAATCTCCGTGAGGAACTGCAGCGGTCAGAGAACAAAAGGCAAAAAAAACGGAGGATGTGGAATCCCACTCCGATTTATCCAGGTGAAGGGCAGGCTCGGGAAGAGGACCAGCTGCGGCTTGTCAGCGCTACTGTGGCTGCTGGTCCTCGCAGTCCCGAGTTGGCTCAGAGCTCAGTGTCCAAGCAAAGGTGAGTCCTCCCTCGCAGACCTCAAGGCGAACGGGTCCCGCGCAGCGGGGGCCGTGAGAGGTCGACGATATCCGCAGCGAGGTGGCGTTTTCTGCAGTAATCTCCGTGAGGAACAGCAGCGGTCAGAGAACAAAAGGCAACAAAACTGGAGGATGTGGAATCCCACTCCGATTTATCCAGGTGAAGGGCGGGCTCGGGAAGAGGACCAGCTGCGGCTTGTCAGCGCCGCTGTGGCTGCTGGTCCTCGCAGTCCCGAGTTGGTTCAGGGGCTCAGTGTCCAAGCAAAGGTGAGTCCTCCCTCGCAGAGGCTGTGAGAGGTCGATGATATCCGCAGCAAGGTGGCGTTTTCCGCGGTAATCTCCGTGTGGAACTGCAGCGGTCAGAGACCAAAAGGCATCATGTGGAGTGCAAAAACACGATGGATTTAGGCCCAGATCTCTGTACTGGGGTGAATGTATGACATTGTTCAGCATTCTGTCCATCAACTGTGGTTTTTGTATTTGTCACCGCGAGTGGGATGGGTATGCTCAGACTTGAGTCCAATGCTCTCCACACCACTGGAGTCAAGCTATCCTGGCTGAAGATGGCTGATAGCCAGAAACCGGTCCAAGGATGCTTGATTCCGGTCCAGGAAAGACATTGCTTGGCAGTTCGGGCTGGACTGTTCCCATGAGGTACAGGGTCAAGGCTGATTTGCAAATGGCCATGTGTGAACTGGGGTGGTGTGGAGTGCAGAAAAACAATGGATTTAGGCCCAGATCTCTGTACTGGGGTGAATGTATGACATTGTTCTGCATTCTGTCCATCAACTGTGGTTTTTGCATTTGTCACCCCGAGTGGGATGGGTATGCTCAGACGTGAGTCCCATGCTCTCCACACCACTGGAGTCAAGCTATCCTGGCTGAAGACGGCTGATAGCCAGAAAACGGTCCTAGGATGCTTGAACCCGGTCCAGGAAAGACATGGCTTGGCAGTTCGGGCTGGACTGTTCCCATGAGGCACAGGGTCAAGGCTGATTTGCATATGACCATGTCTGAACTGGGGTGGTGTGGAGTGCAAAAAAACGATGGATTTAGGCCCAGATCTCTGTACAGGGGTGAATGTATGACATTGTTCTGCATTCTGTCCATCAACTGTGGTTTTTGCATTTGTCACCCCGAGTGGGATAGGCATGCTCAGACGTGAGTCCCATGCTCTCCACACCACTGGAGTCAAGCTATCCTGGCTGAAGACGGCTGATAGCCGGAAACCGGTCCTAAGATGCGTGATTCCGGTCCAGGAAAGACATGGCTTGGCAGTTTGGGCTGGACTGTTCCCACGAGGCACAGGGTCAAGGCTGATTTGCATATGGCCATGTCTGATCTGGGGTGGTGTGGAGTGCAAACAAATGATGGATTTAGGCCCAGATCTCTGCACTGGCTGAATGTATGACATTGTTCTGCATTCTGTCCATCAACTGTGGTTTTTGCATTTGTCACCCCGAGTGGGATGGGTATGCTCTGACGTGAGTCCCATGCTCTCCACACCACTGGAGTCAAGCTATCCTGGCTGAAGACGGCAGATAGCCAGAAACTGGTCCTAGGATGCTTGATTCCGGTCCAGGAAAGACATGGCTTGGCAGTTCGGGCTGGACTGTTCCCACGAGGCACAGGGTCAAGGCTGATTTGCATATGGCCATGTCTGATCTGGGGTGGTGTGGAGTGCAAACAAATGATGGATTTAGGCCCAGATCTCTGCACTGGGTGAATGTATGACATTGTTCTGCATTCTGTCCATCAACTGTGGTTTTTGCATTTGTCACCCCGAGTGGGATGGGTATGCTCTGACGTGAGTCCCATGCTCTCCACACCACTGGAGTCAAGCTATCCTGGCTGAAGACGGCAGATAGCCAGAAACTGGTCCTAGGATGCTTGATTCCGGTCCAGGAAAGACATGGCTTGGCAGTTCGGGCTGGACTGTTCCCATGAGGCACTGGGTCAAGGCTGATTTGCATATGGCCATGTATGAACTGGGGTGGTGTGGAGTGCAAAGAAATGATGGATTTAGGCCCAGATCTCTGTACTGGGGTGAATGTATGACATTGTTCTGCATTCTGTCCATCAACTGTGGTTTTTACATTTGTCACCCCAAGTGGGATGGGTATGCTCAGACGTGAGTCCCGTGCTCTCCTCCCGTGCTCTCCTCAACATGTCTTCCCTCCTCTCACAATCTTTATCACTTATTGCTTAACAGACGTTGTCCCTAGAGCTGCAAAGGAGGTCTATTACCAATTAATTCAGACCCATTTCATCAGCTCAAAGCACCCAGAGGCATTACCTGCTGAAGTTGCTTAAATGTTATATTCCCTGGGGTTTATTTACAAACCCCTTGCACTGCTGCTTCATCAATTTGTTTGAGGCAACAGTGGCGCTTCATTTGCTCCATATTTACAAAGTGACCCATGCGTCAGAATGCATCGGTATTTCTAACGACGTATTTGGCTGTGTCGCATTCGTTTTTCATGTAAGCAAGGCAGATGTTCCGTCTAAACCTCTCCTGTAAAACTAACGCATTTTTGAAAAGTGATGCATTTTCGGGAAGCAGGCCACTAAGCTTGCAATGCCTCATGATTATTATGCCTGTAAAACCCAGGTGTATGAATAAATCATTTATATATTTATTTATATATATTCTTATATAGCGCAGGATTCGACCTCCGAAGGGGTATCTCCGCGCTTGCGCTATTGCTAGAAATGCCCAATCAGGTTTTATAGTCTGTAAAGTAGTTAGGAAGTCAAAAATAAATATGTTTTGAGAGACTTCCTAAAAGACTGGAATTTAGTATTTAGTTTCAGAGTGAAAGGGAGTGAGTTCCAGAGAATGGGGCCTTTATAGGAGAGAGCTCGACCTCCCTGCCTAATCCTCTTAATCCTGGGGACCTGAAGTAGTAATTGATTGCTAGAACGCAGGGAACGTCCAGGACAGTAGAGGTTGAGCTTTTCAGTCAGATATTTAGGGCCAGATCCAAAGAGACGCTTATGTATTGTGCAACAGATTTTAAACCTAATACATTGCCAGACAGGCAGCCAGTGAAGTTTGTTCAGAAGGAGACGAGAGGGGGTCCTAGGTAAAGCATTGATAACCAGTCTAGCCGCGGTGTTCTGGGCCACTTGCAGTCTATTGAGTTGTTCCTCATTGGCCGAGATGAGAAGGCCATTACAATAGTCCAGCCTGCTGACTACAAGAGTCTGGACAAGTGTCTTTCTGTGGCTGTCGGGCAAGAATGGAAACACACGCCTTAGAAGTCCGATGACACGAAAGCAGGATCCGGTAACCTGACTAACATGTTCTTTAAGCAGTAGTGCCTGATCTAGTCGCACACCAAGATTCTTTACGGTCTGCTAAGGGCTTGGTACTGGCCCTAAGTCCAGAGGCCACCATTCTGGAGACCATAGGAGGGGGGCCTCTCCGAACAGCATAACCTCTGTTTTGCCTACGTTGCATTGGAGGCAATTTGAGGCCATCCAATCTGATACTGCCCTCATACCATCCTCAAAAGATTTTTTATTGCAGGTGTGAGGGACTGAAAAGGGAACAAAAGCTGGTGTTGTCAGCGTACGACACCGGGGTGAACCCATATGTTCTCACAATGTCAGCCAAGGGGGCCACATACACGTTAAAACGTGTAGGGCTTAGACATGAGCCTTGCGGCACTCCCTTGATGAGCTCCCTTGAGATGGAATGGAGGGAGCCCAATCTGACTCCTTGTGAGCGGCCAGTGAGAAAACTCTCCAACCAGGACAGAGCCGCACCTCCTATGCCCACCTCTCTCAGACGACCAAGAAGAATCTCATGTGACACCATGTCAAAGGCTACGGATAAATCTAACAGCACCAGAATCATAGAGCCCCCTCCATCCAGTGCCATCCTGATGTTATCGGTTACGGAGAGGAGGGCGGATTCGGTGCTGTGATTGGGTCTAAACCCAGATTGAGAGTAGTCTAGCCCCTCCGCTGCCTCGATGTATTTAGACAAATATGTGTTCACATGTTTCTCGGTCATCTTGATAAGGTATGGCAGGAGGGAGATGGGTCGGAGGTCAGATAGGTCTGTCCATGGAAGTGCTGCGTTCTTTCGAATGGGATTCACCACCGCTTTCTTCCACTCCATAGGCACCTGCCCCTCCCTGAGGGAAAGATTTGTGACTGATTGGATCTCAGGTCCAAGCAGAGTACTCAGGGAGGCAACCATTTTGGCAGGCAGGAAATCATCAGGGGACCCCGATTTTATATGACTGATGAGGGACGAAAAATCTGAATCATTGACTGCTGGAAAGGTCATAAGTGAATTATCACCATATGTGGATATTTGAGAAGAAATCGGGATGTTATTCCTTTGACTGGAGGCCTTCGTGATTTTATCATAGATCATGTCAATTTTGTTCTAAAAAAACAAGGAGATATCATCACAGAGGGACTGAGAAAAGTCATCTGGACTTTCACAGGCTACCGGTTTTACAAAGGCCTGTAGAATTTTATACAATTCCTTGGAAGAATTACCCGCCTCAGCAAGCTGCTGGGTAAGACAGTTCTTCCTTGTCAGTCTAATGTTTTTATAATAGTTGGATTGAGCATCTAGATGTGCTTTCTTACTTTCCTCAAATCGAGTTTTTCTTCAGATTTTCTTGAGCTTTCTACATCCCTGTTTCTCTGTTCTAAGTGATTCTGTATACCACACTTCTTGCTTGTAGGTGGGGTATTGTTTATGTAACTTCAAAGGAGCCAGCACATTGATTGCCTCTGTAAGGGAGTTGTTAAACTTCGATAGAGCGAGCTCCACATTATCAGTTTCTGTAATAGTGGGTTTCTTCCACACCCTCTGCAGCTCCTCAACTGTTACTTTATGCCACTGTCGCCGCCAAATCGACGGAAGAGGGGTCTTCAGAGGGGGCTTATTCAAGCCCAATAATGAGAATTCGACTAAAAAATGGTCTGATCAATTTACTTGTGTTGTGAGGTGACACCGTACTTTGGAACAGTTGGAAAAGTAGGTCCAGGGTGTGACCCCCTATATGTGTGGGGCCGCTGTTCTGCATTACTAACCCTAGGGAGGATAGATCAGAAAACAGGGATAAGGTTTCAGTGTGCATAGGGATATCTACATGAGTGTTAAAATCACCTAGAACAATAAAATCTTCATTTGCTTTAAAATGCGGAACTAATAGTTTCAGAAGGGAGAGAGTAAAACCCAAACAGGGTCCCGGAGGACGATAAACTAGTGCTTCTTTCCAAAAGGTTTTGGTGGCTGAACTTATCTTAAAAACCATAATTTCCAATAGCGGACAGGACAGCACCTTTGTTCTAATATTGTAACCTTCAGATCCTCTTTATAAATAATAGCTATACCGCCACCTATTTTGTCAGGGCGATCTAATTTTAAGATCTTTTTTTTTTTTTTGCCCTCATTAGCCAAGAAGTCAATCCAACTATGCTCTTATCCTCTCAGACACGAGGACCGACCCCCCTGTGGCACCTCGGAGCCCAAAGCTGAGCTCCGGGTACCCCGAGAGTCAGCCTCCACGTCGCCAACAGAGCTTGGACGAACATACTCCCTTTGGACCAGTTCGGCCAGTTGTCCTGAAACTGTACGATACCACCCTTTAGGACAGAGAGATTTTTAGGCCTAATCATCGGACCCGGGGAAAAAAAAAAAAAACCCCGGGCTATCTAACTATCCCTCCTCCAATCGATCAAAAGGTCCCAAAATGTAAGTGATCGAGGGCTGCATGTTCTCGATAAGTCCAGCTTTGATGTTGCATAAAGTGAAAACAGCCACTCTGCATGTTATGTTAACCCAATTTTTACAAATTTCTCTTCTTGCCAATAAGATGGCATAAATCAAAAAATCTCTCTCTAATCCCTTAATATCGTGGTTTAATCCGAAGATAATTAAAGACCATGAGCACGGGATAGTGATACCAAGAATAAATTTGAGTGTTGTTCTGACTTCATACCAAAAAGTGGCAATGTTCGGACACTCCCAAAACATATGAAGTTCTGAGGCTGCTGGTAAAGAGCATTTACAGCAGCACTTCCCTGTTTGAAATTTCGACAGCCTTTTAGGAGAGTAATACGCTCTGTGGAGTGTGAAGAAATGGTTGTGCCTCAACCATGCTGGCTTGATGATTTTGTAAAGGAGGGTGAAAGATTCCTCCCAAATAACTTCTCTATCTGGTTCTCCCTCTGCGCCCCATAATTTTTCCGGGAGGTTGGAATCTCGCTCTCCATCCTCTATAATATGCCAATAGAAGAGTGCAACTTCCTTTTTTCCCGCAGGTCTTTCAACTAGGATATTTTCTAGAGGACTCTCCTCTCCCATCATTCCTTTTTTCTTAATTTGAGTCCGAATCCAGCTTCCTATTTGTAAATATACTATCCAGGAGAGTGGTGATGTTACTTTTATCTTGAAGATATCCCAGTCCATGATTGATCTTTCCGTCAACATATCTCCCCACTTTGTGAACCCTGCGTCTAGCAGGACTTTTTTAACTGTATTGACCTCTTGTGATGCTAATCCAGGTAGATCCCAAATTGGTGCATGCTCAGATAAGTATCCTATCCCGGCCATAAATTTTATATGAGACCACTCTTTTAAGCTACTCAGTAGTGTCTTTAACCTAATTTTTTTGAAAAACTTCTGGTGGCCGAACTTGAAGAGAAAGCCATTCACTGGGAGGTCCGAACCCAATAGCATTGCCTTGTACATAAGCCCATTTGCATTTTCCCAGGGGAGCTTAAGTAACATCCTAGAATGGGTCAAATTAAATGCCCAAGCATAGTATTCCAGGTCTGGCAATGCAAGCCCTCCTTTTTCTCTTCTCCTTCTCAATTTTTTCCAAGCTAATCTGCTGTATTTATATCCCCAAATGAAAGAATTATTATTCTGCTGACATTTTGCAAGCTGTTTGGTGTCAAAAACTAGCGGAATGGAATTAAAGATAAAAGTAAATTTCGGGAGAATACTCATTTTTATCAAGCTAGTTCTCCCATAGATGTTAAGTGGGAGGAAGGACCAGGCTTTCATCAAAATTTTGGATTCTCGGGAAATACAAGCTAAGTTGTTTTGCGCCAAATGCTCTAGGTCTTTAGTTATTGTAATTCCCAGGTACCTCATTGATGATTTTACCGGGAGTTGAAGATTTTGAATATTCCAAACCATAATTTCGGTTTTTCCTGCGTTCATTTCATAACCCGAGAATTTCCCAAAAATCTCCGCCTTCTTTATAATGACTGGGAATGCCAATGTAGGATCAGTTGTATAAATGAGTATGTCATCGGCATAGAGGCCAATCTTCTTTTCCCAGCCCGAGAAAGTAAAATGTGGAATATTGGTGTCCTCTCTAATGGATTGTGCGAACGGTTCAACATATAGATTAAAGAGGAGAGGGGATAGGGGGCAGCCCTGCCTTGTTCCTCGGCTGATTTTAAAAGGAGTGGTTCGTGTGCCGTTTATTAATAGGGATGCTCTAGGGTTATTATATAATAAGCCTATGGTCCTACAAAATTTGGGTCCCAGATGGAATTTATTCATTATTAAATTTAGGTATTCCCAATTTACCCTATCGAACGCTTTAGTGGCGTCGAGGGTCATGATGGCGAGGGGTAGACCGAAAGTTGAGGCAATATCCGTGGCACCCACCAGATCGTAGGTTAGATCAGCCAATTGCCGGCCTCTAATAAACCCCTTTTGATCAGAGTGGATGATCGACCCAATCTCGCTTCCCAATCTCGCAGCCAAAATTGAGGTGAAAATCTTGTAATCATTATTGAGAAGCGACATTGGGCGATAAGATCCGCATTCGGCTGGGTCTTTGCCTGCTTTTAATATTAAGGCTATATTTGCCTCCCCCCAGGAGCTTGGAGGTGCTAGCCCTCTAGCCATTATATCATTAAAAAGATTTGTAAGGACTGGGGTAAGCGTAGAATTAAGCATCCTATATAATTCTCCGGGGAGACCATCTGGTCCCGCGGCTTTGCCCTGTGATAGTTGCTTAATGGTGTTAGAGACTTCTGATTCCGTTATATCCTTTTCTATATATTCTGTTTGGGTGCCCTCCAATTCCGGGAGAGTTATATTATTCAGCCATTCATTCCTTTCATCTGCATTAACGTTCAGTTCCTCCGTGTATATATTCTGGAAGAACTCACTGAAGGCTTCCCCTATGGCCGAGTCTGTTGACCTGTTATTAGCTTCTCCAGCAACCCTCACTTCTTTAATAAAATTTCTGGATTGCTCAGCTTTAATTTTCCAGGCCAACAATTTTCCTGCAGATTCACCATATTCGAAGTGAGCAAGTTTGCTTGCCTGCCATCTTTTATTTATCCTCTCCTGTAGTAGTATGTCTAGCTTGGTTTTTAATTCTGTTTTTTCCTTTTGATTGTCTGAAGGGAACTGATCTAATGATTCTAAGTGACTCAACTCTTGCTCAATATGTCGTATTCCCTCTTCATATTTCTTTCTCCTGTATGAGGCCCTTCCTGTAATGCAGCCCCTAATGAAGGCCTTCCAAGCCTCCCATACTATGACCAGAGAAGTAGAGCCTAAATTTTGCTCTAAAAAGGAGACTGTTTCATGCGTCAAATAGTCTTTCTCCTCTTCCTCCAGTATAATTGTTCGGTCGAACGACCAAGAATGGTGAGTAGAGTTCTGGTCCACTTTTACAGAGAAAAAAATAGCAGAATGATCTGACAAGTGTAGAGGGAGGTAAGTTATATTTTTGACCCAATCCTTAATGGAACGACTAAATAGAGCATAGTCAATTCGAGATTTGTGTCTGTATTTATAATTATAGTAAGAAACACCCATAGCATTGCCAGACCTTTGTCTCCATAATTCTATTAGGCCAAGATTCGACATACATCTGAGTAGTGTGTCCCTCATGTTACTATGAGCAACCGCTCTGGAAGTAGGGGATTTATCTAACTTTGGGTCTAGGACGAGGTTGAAATCTCCCACCCATACTATAGGATCAGAGCAGGTAATCAAATGGTTCTGCAGGATGTTTAAATAACAAGGTGTAGCGATTGTGACGAGCTGGAAAGCTAGAGTAAAGAAATACCGCTGCAGCACTACATCTCCCAGAAAGCTCTGGGGCCAGACGAAACAGTCTCCGCCCCCTGAGAGAGTATAAAAACACTTCCGTCACAATTCCAAGTTGCTTGTCAATCCTTCCGGTTACCTGATCGTGTATGGACCTAGCCTTCTGAGAACAGTGAGTGCGCGGACGCTTGCCTTCCCGCTTTGGACGCCGAGAGCAACGGGTGCGCGGACGCTTGCCTTCCCGCTTTGGACGCCGAGAGCAACGGGTGCGCGGACGCTTGCCTTCCCGCTTTGGACGCCGAGAGCAACGGGTGCGCGGACGCTTGCCTTCCCGCTTTGGACGCCGAGAGCAACGGGTGCGCGGACGCTTGCCTTCCCGCTTTGGACGCCAATATACTTTGGATATTCTAGTAAGTAGAAATCTGGTCTCCTTATTATTTAGCACAGCCGTGCTTTCAGAGAGTAGGTATTTGATGCCAACGAATATTTTCTGGTACATATCAGATAACCTCACTCTTCCGAACCATATCCCTTTCGATAGTGAATCTAACTACTCGAAGAGGAAATCACCCGATTACACCGTTTGTGTATATAACTGTGACTTAACAGACCCCGTTTACCGCTTGAACCAGAGTCTTCGCCTTTTCCCGACTTTGGGTCAAATCAAGCGGTTATCAACCGTAAGTGAACCCCTTGTTTACAAGTGTATATGCTTTCTTGTATTACTTGTCCTCAGAGCACTACTAACCCGTGTTCTTGTGTTTACAGACATTGTTGTGCCTTGAAGTCCTCCGCTGCCATAGACCAGATCTTGAGGGGTGCCTTCACAACAACCTTCCCGGCGCAACTACCCTTCACTTTACCTGGAGGACTACCTGTCTCCGGTGTGTACCTCCACCGGAGAGGGTCAGTGTTATCGGGTATAGGGAAGACTATCTTCTCTCCGTGGTCCCTGCTGGCTAGACCCCTAAAGGTTAGTGGCCTGTGTTTTCTTCTCTTGAGTTGTTTATCTGCCGCTAACCTTGACAGATTGACAAGCCCAAGGAAAAGGACCAGCCTGGGTCATGGATACTAATGCTGCCTTGACCTCGTTACTTGAGGGATTTAGCGTACTACAACAAGAAGTACATGCTTCCCGAGTGGAAAATCAAGAGCTTAGAAAGGACATGAATACCATGCGTAGAGAAGTCGCTGGTATGTCACGTAGAAATCCCGGGGGTGGGTCCTATATTAGAGAAGCTACGCTTCCTCCTCCCGGACAAACCATATCCCAGCCATCGACCCCAATAGCATCAGGGGGGGGGTTCTTTAACCCCAACGCCGTACCTTCATCCTCCACAGACCACACTCCTACAGTGCACGTCATCCAGAATACTGGAATACCTTTGGCTGCCCCAGAGAGGTTCTATGGAGATCCTAAGAAGTTTGAGACCTTCTTAAACCAGTGCCGTCTCCACTTCTTATGCAAACCTGCAGTGTTTCAGGATGATGCCGCAAAGACCGCATTGATGATGTCCTATATGGGAGGGAACGCGGCGAGCTGGACTATCCCTTTGATGGAAAAGAACGATCCCGTTCTACATCGATTCCCAGACTTTTGTACTGCCTTAAGGAAACTCTTCGATCGCAAGACTCATATGTTGTCTTTAGACAAGGAACTCCTGACGTTGCGACAAGGGTCACAAGATTTACTGGCGTACATCACCTCTTTTAATCGGCTCTTAGCCGAAACTGACTGGCCACAAGAAAAAAGGACCTTGTTGTTCTACCAAGGCCTTCGGAGCGAACTGAAAGATGTCCTGTCACAAGTAGTCCAATTACCCGCAACATGCGAGGAACTCATCGACCTCACAGTACAATTGGACCATCGGCTACTGGAGAGGAAAGGAGATCGAAACAGAGGTGATGGACGCGGATGGTATCCGAGATTCAAACTCCCATCTGAAGATAACACCAAAAGTTCCGATAGTGCGGAACCCATGCAGATTGGGGGTATTCGAGGTCCTCTGACGTCGGAGGAACGAGAGCGACGGAGAAAGATGAAACTCTGTATGTATTGTGGGAAAGGGGGGCATTTTGTACGAGAATGTCGAGCCAGGACCCCACTAACGGACAAAACCCCGGGACCGAAGACAACTGCGGCTCTTGGATCCCGTGAGACGGCGGAAAACTAGAACGTCCAACCTCGACTGAGATCTCTGGGATGGACCGACAACCAACAAGGATCTCCAACTTACTCGCCAATACGATGATGCCTGCTGTGGCACACATGAATTTGCCCATATCTCTGTGGACTACCCGAGATAACTATACCCGGATGGATGCGTTATTGGATTCGGGGGCCACAGGAAATTACATGGATATAGACTACGCCGATTCCTTGGGGATACCATGGGAACAGAAGAAAGAACCTGAACAGGTAAAAGCCGTGGATGGATCCATTTTGTCTTCCGGGCCGGTGGTTAAACATACGATCCCTTTGCGAATGCAGCACGGAGAACATATGGAGTTTATACAATTCGATTTGATAGCTGCTCCTCAGTTTCGTATGATCCTAGGCATGCCCTGGCTTACGTTACATGATCCAGTAGTGTGTTGGTCAGCTCGTACAGTCACCTTAAACTCCCCCTATTGCTTGGAACATTGTTATAAACTTGTCGAAGAAGAAGACCATGAAGAACGACCCAGTATTAGACACTTGGCTGTGGCTTGCTCAGAAAAACACCTCTGCAGTACTTCAAAACTACCTGAAATATATAACGAATATTGTTCTCTGTTCGACAAACAAAAGGCCACCGGGCTGCCCCCACACAGGGTATATGATTGTTGCATCGAACTCCTCCCCGGTGCCACTATTCCTTGTAGTAGGGTGTATGCCCTGACGGAACATGAGAACCTCTATTTACAGAACTACATTGAGGAGAATCTTGCTACGGGATTCATCAGTCATTCCACGTCACCTGCTTCGTCTCCCCTCTTCTTCATCCCGAAGAAAGACTGCGCAGAATTATGTCCCTGCATCGACTACAGAGCCTTGAACAACATCACAGTGAAAAATAGATATCCCCTTCCTCTGATTCCTGTCATGATGGACCAAATAAAGGGAGCTCGTTACTTCACCAAATTAGATCTGAGAGGGGCCTACCATCTGGTAAGAGTGAAAAAGGGTGACGAATGGAAGACCGCGTTCCGTACAAGGTTCGGCCTATTCGAGTACAATGTAATGCCCTTCGGGTTATGCAACGCTCCTGCGGCCTTCCAATTCTTTATGGACGAAGTACTCAGGGGCCTACTGGATACCATATGTATGGTGTACATTGACGATATCCTGGTATATTCCAGTACTCTCCAGGAACATGAACACCATGTCAAAGAAGTGCTGAGTCGTCTACACCAACACCAGCTGTTTGCCAAACTAGAAAAATGCCTCTTCCATGCAACAGAAGTCTCATTTTTGGGGTATGTGATAAACGCCAATGGGTTTCAGATGGAGAGTGGAAAGGTGGAAGCCATTACAAGCTGGAAAACTCCTCAAGACGTGAAATCGGTGCAAAGCTTCCTTGGCTTTGCAAATTATTACCGGCGTTTTATCAAAGACTTCTCTAAAATCATCCACCCCATTTCCAATCTGTTAAAGAAAAACGTTCCCTTCAAGTGGGGAGAGGAGGCAGAACACTCCTTCTGCATTCTAAAGAATAGCTTTACCAAGGCCCCTATCTTGAGGCATCCTGATGCACAACTTCCTTTCATCTTAGAAACAGACGCTTCGCAGTACGCATTGGGAGGGGTACTTTCGCAACGCCACCCGGAAACTGGACAAATCCATCCAGTGGCCTTCTACTCCAAAAAGCTTAGTCCAAGTGAAATCAATTATTCAATCACTGACAAAGAACTGTTGGCAATCAAGAGAGGGTGTGAGGAATGGAGACATTACCTACTGGGGGCACGACATACCATCGAGATCTACACGGACCATTGGAACTTACTGTTCTTAAAAACTGCAAAAGCTCTGACCCCCAGGCAGTTGAGATGGACTCTATTCTTCTCAGATTATGATTTCGTTATCAAATATCGGCCAGGCCCTCAAAACGGAAAAGCCGATGCCCTCTCAAGGAATCAAGACACGCAAGAACCCCATTCAGACACTCCTGTGGAACCAACATCCATCCTCCCTGAGAAATCCTTCCCTGAAAACACCATCGCCTTACTCACCTCCAGTGATTTCCTCGAGGATACCAGAGTAGCAATAACAGAGATCGATGTCCAGGCTTGGTTAACGGAAGATCCTCAAATGAGAACACAAAAAGACGACCTCCTGTACTACCGACAGGCCTTGTATGTGCCGGACCCTGGGTTGCAAATGCAGGTACTCAATTGGGCACATGACTCCGTGTTGGGGGGACATTGGGGAGTGTATAAAACTATAGCTACCATAGAACGTTCATTTTTGTGGCCGACCTTACGAAATGATGTCAAAAAATACGTACGGAACTGTTCAGTGTGCACTCAAGGAAAAGCAAAACACAACAAACCTTCGGGTCTGCTACGCTCCATTCCCATTCCTCCGGCACCTTGGCATACGGTCTCAATGGATTTCATAGTCGAGATGCCATTATGTCAGGGAAAAACTACGGTACTGGTGATCGTCGATCACTTGACAAAAATGGGACACTTTGTACCTCTGGAGGGTCTGCCTACTTCAGCCGAACTGGCCATGATTATATTGCAGCACCTCATCAGAGCCCATGGCATCCCCAGAGTATTCATCACCGACAGAGGGTCTCAGTTTACTTCTCGTTTTTGGAAAGCCCTTTGCGATTCCTTGGCCATAGATGCAAGGCTCTCCACGTGTTACCACCCACAGACAGATGGCAAAACAGAGAGGCTCAACCACACACTCGAACAATATCTACTTTCCTTCACATTGCAGAACTCGACGGATTGGGTCACCCTCTTGTGGTTAGCAGAATTCACCTACAATAACTCTGACCACACTACCCTGGGATGTTCCCCCTTCTTTTGTCTGCTTGGGTACCATCCGAACATCCTCCCCTTCGAGTGGCCTGTTACGACCAACCTGCCCAGTATCCAGGAACATCATGCTCATCTACAGGCCATTCAAATAGACGCAAAACATCACTTGGCAGAAGCTCAAGCGACACAGAAACGATATGCCGACAAGAAACGCACTCCGGAACCGGTCTACCAGGTGGGGGATAAGGTATGGCTTTCCACTAAAAGCATTCATCTCCGGGGGATCAACAAACTCAAACCTAGATATATAGGTCCCTATAGTGTTGAGGAAGTCATCAACCCTGTGGCCTTAAAGCTATCCATTCCCCAGAACTGGAGAATTCATCCGGTATTTCACGTCTCCCTACTCCTACCCTGTCATCTAGACACCAGATTGCCCGTCCATCCTGCACCAGTATTGGTAGAAGGACTGGAGGAATATGAGGTGGAAGAGTTGTTGGATTCCCGGATCCATAGGGGTAGGGTGCAGTATTTGGTGGGCTCGAAAGGATTTGGGGTGGAGGAGAGAACATGGGAACCAGAGCAGAATTTGCACTGCCCCGACTTAGTCTCTCAATTTCATCAGCTGCATCCAGGGAAGCCGGGTCGACCGCCGGGGCGGCGATCCTCGAGAGGGGGTTCTGTAGTGATTGTGACGAGCTGGAAAGCTAGAGTAAAGAAATACCGCTGCAGCACAGTTTCCACCCCCTGAGAGAGTATAAAAACACTTCTGTCACAATTCCAAGTTGCTTGTCAATCCTTCCGGTTACCTGATCGTGTATGGACCTAGCCTTCTGAGAACAGTGAGTGCGCGGACGCTTGCCTTCCCGCTTTGGACGCCGAGAGCAACGGGTGCGCGGACGCTTGCCTTCCCGCTTTGGACGCCGAGAGCAACGGGTGCGCGGACGCTTGCCTTCCCGCTTTGGACGCCGAGAGCAACGGGTGAAGGGACGCTTGCCTTCCCGCTTTGGACGCCGAGAGCAACGGGTGCGCGGACGCTTGCCTTCCCGCTTTGGACGCCAATATACTTTGGATATTCTAGTAAGTAGAAATCTGGTCTCCTTATTATTTAGCACGGCCGTGCTTTCAGAGAGTAGGTATTTGATGCCAACGAATATTTTCTGGTACATATCAGATAACCTCACTCTTCCGAACCATATCCCTTTCGATAGTGAATCTAACTACTCGAAGAGGAAATCACCCGATTACACCGTTTGTGTATATAACTGTGACTTAACAGACCCCGTTTACCGCTTGAACCAGAGTCTTCGCCTTTTCCCGACTTTGGGTCAAATCAAGCGGTTATCAACCGTAAGTGAACCCCTTGTTTACAAGTGTATATGCTTTCTTGTATTACTTGTCCTCAGAGCACTACTAACCCGTGTTCTTGTGTTTACAGACATTGTTGTGCCTTGAAGTCCTCCGCTGCCATAGACCAGATCTTGAGGGGTGCCTTCACAACAACCTTCCCGGCGCAACTACCCTTCCCTTTACCTGGAGGACTACCTGTCTCCGGTGTGTACCTCCACCGGAGAGGGTCAGTGTTATCGGGTATAGGGAAGACTATCTTCTCTCCGTGGTCCCTGCTGGCTAGACCCCTAAAGGTTAGTGGCCTGTGTTTTCTTCTCTTGAGTTGTTTATCTGCCGCTAACCTTGACACAAGGGTCGTCCTGATTAGGTCCATAATAGCTTATAATAGTGATATCCTTCGAATGTAGTTGAGCCTTAACTATCAACCATCTACTACTCGTATCTATTTCCCAACTCGTAATCTCGGCCCTTGCTGCTTTTTTAAAGATAATAGCTGTGCCTCGAATACTGGTATTGTGGTCCGTAGTTATAAATTTATCAACCCATTTGAGCTTTTTAAGTATATCTGTAATTTCCTGTTTATTCAAGTGTGTTTCCTGAATCGCAATGATCTGCGCGGGTGAATCCCTTAGGTATTGTAAGATTCTATTTCTTCTAGCCCGAACGCGCAGACCATTTACGTTCCAGGATATGAATTTAATGTCAACCATTAATACTTAACGGAGTTTCTCGCCCCCTCCTCTGATCTAAAAAAAGAAAATGCCTGTTGTTAATTATATCTTTAACTATTTCGTCCAAACAGCCGCTTTGGGACACTAATGGATCTATATTCTTCATGATTATTGAATTCGGTTCATGAGGACTTTTATACTTTGCTTTTCCCTTCCCGTCCCCCCCTCCCCTGGAAACCCCCCCAACTTACTCTGGCTTGATGTATTGCCAGCTTGTCGTCTCTGACGTTTTCCTGTTCCATGCCCTAATACCTATCTTGTTGGTCCCTATGTTCAAGATATAGGCAGTGGTAGCTCCTAGAGCCCTATTTTAAATCCTTTATATAGTAGTTGACTTATAGCATTTTATTCTATTCCTGGTGAAGGTACTCGGGTAGCCAAGTGGGAATTTAGTCGCAGGTATGGGGATTGAAGGTAGATCCCAATGCGCCTTAAGCCTCATACTTTTAAGAATAAATATGCTAGGAGTTATTAAGATATGTGATAAGATTCCGAGATTTATTTAACTAATGTTTATCTATCACCCACTACTATTTAGTTTTCCTGGATTTAATCTTGGAGTTAAATATCCACATCCAAGTGTAAATACTTTGTGTTGCCCCTTTTATTTATTTGTACCTTTCTCTCTATTTTTCTTTTTCTTTTATTTTTTTCCCTCAGCTTTATTTTTTCCTTCTTTTTTTTTCCCCCTTTCCCTTTGTGAGTTTTATTCTTTTCTTATTTTTTTTTTTTTTTTTTTTTTTTCCTTATCTGTTTTATTTTCACAGGGCCCTTTTTTTTTTGCTCTGATTACTTATATTCTATATATATTTATTTTATTATTTATTTATTTTTAGAAATTTTTTTTTTTTTCATACTTGATCCGGAGGGTTTGCGTGTTCACTAATAGTGACAAGTAGCTCATCAGCCTCAAAGGGAGACTTAACATTGTACATTTTGTTGTTGTACATTACCCTTAGAAAGGCAGGGAATCTCATTTGAACAGTAGCTCCTAGACTTCTGAATTTTTCCATCCGTTGGCCTAGTTCCCACTGTCTATCCAGTGTAGTTTTGGACAGGTCCGATCTCACCTCAAAGGAGAAGTCTAGAGTTTTCAAAGTCTTGGCTTTAAGGGCTGAGGTCAAAATCCTCTCTTTTAGAGAATATGCTAAGAAATTCACCAGGATCTTCCTTGGTTTATCTCTACCTGGTTTAAGGCGGAACGGATCCCTATGTACCCTCTGAATGTCTATTTCTATCTCAGACAGAGATTCTTCCATATTTAGAGAGTCCTTTAATATAGTTGCGACAAAGTTCTTTAAGTCTCCACCTTCTTTCCCCTCCGGGATTTTTAGGAGCCTCAAGTTATTTCGCCTCGAAAAATTTTCTAGTGTCTCAACCCTCTCTTTCACTGCATTGCCTTCTCGTCTTAATGTTTGAATCTTACCCTCGGCAGCCTCTAGTTTTGTCTTGAGTTCTTCAACACCACTCTCTAGGCCCCCTGTTCTTAGTGAGAGCCCGTCCACCTTAGACTCTAAATTTTCACACATTGTGCGGATCTCTGATTGAGTGAGTCTGGATTCCTCGAAACATCGCTTTGATTCCTCAATTCCGTTCCTAATCTCTTTCCTCATGCTGAGAAGTATAGCTTGAATGGTATTCTCGCCGCCATTATCTTCCCCATTATCTTCGCAGCCCAGACTACATTGATCCAAGTCTTTCATATTACTTCCCACTGCTTCAGTGAGGTCTTGCTGTTCCAGAGGAACAGTTACGTCAGCAACTCGGACTACTGGGTCCCCCATCTCTATGGCTCTAACTGGCTCTCCTTCAGCTTCTAGTTTTCCTTCCTTCTCACCCAGATCTCCCAGATTACTTAGTATGACTGTATGATTTATAAGTCCAGCCTCCCCCCCTAACGTAGATACAGTTTGTGCACAGGGAGGTTTTTGGGCCTCTTGATTTATGTTTAAGACCTGGGGGAGAACCTTAAAATAAGATTTCAATGAGGGAGTGATTCGAGGGATAATTTTAGCTTTTATTTTGGAGCCCCCCTTATTCAAACTGGCCTTATGTGGCAGCTCCTTTGGAGCAGTATAACACAACTGGCGTTCTTTACCCCTCTTTACTGACCTTAGGGCAGGAGGTTGAAGTGTATCAGATGTAACCTTGTGGTCCAATTCGGTCTCAGACTCAGACTCAAGCTCAACGTGGGGCTGCTCTTTTGGGCTTTTTTCGGTATCCTGCGGTTGGGCTATGTTACTAGAACCTTTAGCCGCAACTAATTCTTTACCTTTGTTGCTGCCTTTTCCCTTCCCCTTAGCCTTCCGCTTCCCCAGGGTTCTAGCTGTAGTTATATATGAGGTCTCACTTGATATCTGTCTAGAAGTTTGTTGTGCGTTAAATCTAAAGGTTTTAGGTGTGGGATCTGGAAATTGTAAACAGTGATAGCCCTGTGTGTCTGTGTCTATGGGGTCCCGGCTATCAATAGACTGTAGCTCCCCTCTCAACGGAGACAGTGCCCTCTCTCTCTGCTGATCCCCCGTACCGCATCGAGTAGTTGTTGCCACTTTTTTTGCTGATGTGTTGTACACCACTGCCCTTCTACTTCTTCGGAGCTCCACAGCTGCGTCGCCCCAACGGTAAGGCGCAGGGGAGAAAAACACCTCCCAGCACATTGGTAGCACTATCCCCTATCCAGGCTTATTTTTAATACTACACTAGTATTTATCTTGCGCTGTCTAGTTTTCCAACTCTTCCTAGCACACCGTTTGCCCCAACTGATTATAGCACCATGTATACAGACCAGCCTGACCCTAGGCCAACTCAAGTTGTCTCAACCTGCAGTCTATTTCTCAGTGACAGCAAAATTCAAGTTCAAATTTAAATGAAGATTTACGCCTTTCTGCGCTGCCTCAAGAGCCTCGGTGTCACCTAGTACTGTTGCTCTCTTATTCTCTTGTTCTGTGATCTCCCCCTCTCCTCCTCCAGCACCTGAGTTCTTGCTCACTTCTTAGCACACAGGTCGCTTTATATAGAAATGTCCGAGTAAACTCCAGGACGCTCCTGAGCCAGAGTTTCTATTGAAACACAGCGCTCTCGGCGCTCTCACGCTGTTTCTCAGCCAGCTGCAATTCACCTCGAGCCTGAAGCCTGAAGCTCCGCCCGCCTGCTCACTCCCCTGCTGCTACGGTGCCGCTGGAGCCTTCGGTGCCGCTGCAGAGTGAAAGAAGTTTCCCGCGGTCTCTCAGTTTGAGACTCAGATTGCCTTCAATTGGAAATGCTTCGATTCACTTCAGCCCGTTCAGTCCGTTCTCCCGTTTCCCGACTCCGTTTTCTCAGGACCGCACCCCCGGCGCTCAGGTATCCACAACACGCTGCGGCAGGACGCCGCTCTCGCCCTCACTTAGCAGCAAAGTCTCTGGAGCACTCTCTCCCGTTCTCCCGTTCTCCCGTTTCCCATCCGCCGATTTCTTAGGACCGCACACCCAGTGCTTAGGTATCAGCAAAATGCTGCAGCTGCAGCTGCCGCAGGACGCCGTGGGACTCCGCCCACCTTCTCCCTCTCGCCCTCGCTTAGCAGCAGAGTCTCTGGAGCTCTCTCTGAACCACCACTACGGTTCCCCAAGTTACTCACTGTTCCACTGCTTCACTCCTCATACGGATCGAAAAAAGCCAACACTGCAGACACACGCGTCAGGGCATATCTCCAAGAGCTCCGTCAGAGACGTGCGCACCGCTCTAACTAGCGGCCGCCATGTTTCCCCGTCCCTAATTTTAAGATCTTGTAGCCTATGGGAACCCCTAACATTATAGCTGGGACTGTGTGTGGTTTCAGCCAGGTCTCTGTTAGAAAACATATATCCGGCTGCAGCGTATGTACAAGGTCCCATAGTTCAAGGTGATGTTTGGGCAGGGAGCGAATGTTCAGGAGGAAACTCTTGAGGCCACTTGATGGCAGAACTTTCTTAATGTTTTCATTGATGTTAGAGTTAGCATAAGATGCTTGAAAGTAACAGTTTATGCATGAGAAGGGGCCCTCTGGACATGGCCAGGAATCGTTTGTGCAGCTTACCAGGGGAGCTGTCTGTAAATGTCTTAATGTTTGAGCTGAGTACCTGATTCTATGTTCCCCAATGACAGATGGATCCAAACGAGCAGAGCCCATGGCCCCTAGCCCCGTAGTGTCGCGGACGGGCGCAGACGGGCCACACTTTGGCTACTCTTCGGCGTATCTTCGGCTGCGCGCTAACGCTGCGCGCTCTAGGAAGGGGCGAGGGCTAAATAGCCCTTCAAGTCCAACCACTAGAGCGCTAACCGCTCCCATGGTTACAGGAAGTGCCTGGCTCTCACCTGACCTGCCCTCTGCTCAACGGTACTGGCTACCGTGTCGGACCAGGGCGGTCAGGAAAGAAAGTTCAGCCCAGGCTTCCTCGCTGCCCGGCAAGCAAGATTCCCCTCCTATTGACTCAACATTGAAAGTTGAAAAGGATTTTGACCTGCTGAAGTAACTTGAAACAGTGTAATCTGCAATCAAGTCACATCACCTCAACAGGTAAGTACACACATAAGGTAGGTAACACAGTACATCACACATTATACAACGTTATTGATTCATGTCACATATAGGTAGGCATAGTGGCACACAAGAGTATACAATGCCCACTTGTATGCGTGGCACCAGGACCAATATCAGAGAGTGCAAGTTGAGTTTTCACTTTTTGACACTTATTGCATTGGTCCCCATACAGTAGGCTCCTTGCGTCAATCTGAACTGAGGCATCAACTCTTTTTTGACACAGTGCTATAGTTGAATCTGTTTTATAACCAACTACAGCAATGAGTCACTTTTGTGCAGGATGACTTGCAGCATTTCTCACAGGTTCGTCAGAATTTCTGACATATCCTTCGGACCATGTGCCATGGAGCCCCGTATTGTAAATACAGGGCATCCATGGCATTGTAACCGATCTTGACGCAGGTGCAAATAAAACTAATGCATTGCTTCCTTACCACAGCAATGCGTCAGTTCTTGAAAGTGAGGCCCCCTAACTCCTGTGTGGCACAAAGTTAAAGCCTGAGTTTCCTTGTTTAAACTGAGAGGGCAGGCCTGTAAGACCTGCACTTTTTGCCAAATCCTGATGGATTACTTTGAAAATAATTGAGGGACACGTGGGACAGAATAATAAAATGGCAAGCTATAAATGCAGAATTAAGAGGTGCATGCAGTGGAAAAATACATGGTGTGAAGAGGCGGTTGATGGCTGATATTGAAAAGTGATGATTGCTGATTTGAGTAGTTGCATATAAAGCAGAACATGCTGAAGAAATACTAAGCAGCAAATCTAGAAACAAAGAACAATATATTTGAATATGTTCCTAGACAAATTCTCATATACATCATTCAGACAATGACTACATGGTGACTACATGGCCTCGATATTGGTGAAAGAGACCCTTAAAACAGCCCATTCTTCGCATTACTGACCATGTTTGGATACCGCAGATTACACAAGCCTCCATTAATTCATTAAATGTTTATTAGGATTTTATGCAACACCTGAAAATACCCAGATCCAAAAGAGATCCAGTCTTTCCTGACAAAAATAAACCAACTACAGTAGGCAGCCAAGCAAAGAATCACAATGGAAGAACTTATGTTCACACTAGAATATACAAACCAAGGTAAAACTCTGGGACTGGATTGAGTCCTTCTGTAGTTCTATGAAGCCTACCCACAAAACATATTTGTTAGTAATTGGGTTTCTGGTTGCAGAGGTATGCACCCTGTCCAAGCAGGAACCACAGTCCTAGACAGGATAGGTCAGTAACACATTTCAAATTAACCTGTGCTCACCCTCGGGTACCTCGTAACACAACAGTCAGGGCCTAACTCCAGAGTCAATATGCAAAGTATTTGTGCACACAGCACATAGTGAAAACACCACAAAAGGACTCCACACAAGTTTAGAAAAATAACCAACAGGCATATGCATCAACATTCGGTAATACACGTCGGTAATAACGAAAAATACCGAATCGCTATAAAGGACATGCAAACCGCGATGCATCAAACAAATCGGTGAAAATTACCGAATCGGTAAAAATCGCTATTAAATAGCAAAAGTACACCCGCACAAGTAGCAAATACCGAGTTAGCTAATACCGAATCGGTATTACTGAATCCGGTATTAGCGATTTCGGTAATAGCGAAAACGGGCAAATTACGCGACGCTTCGGATGCGGGCCGATGACATCACAACCAGGAAGTAGGACCGCCACGCTGCATTCTGTGTTCGGAGTTGCACTGAGGAGGAGGCAGAGCACAGGAGCTGAGCACCAAGACTGAACCTGTAGCAAGCAGGACAAGGCAAGCAGGAGAAGATGGAGAAGGAGGCCTCCAGCAGGGAAAGGACACACCCCGAAAGCGCAAATGGAAGTTTTCAGATAAGGAGCTGGAAATCCTCATCGAGTGTGTGACCAGCAATAATGACAGACTGTTTGGCAAATTGTCCCTGAAGGTGCCAGAGGCAGAAAAACGCAAGATGTGGCTGCGCATCAAGGACAAGGTAAATGCCTGCGGAGTCACCCACCGCAGCATCGACGACCTAAAAAAACGGGATGACCTAAGGAAGAGGGCCAAGGAGAAGATTGCGCAGAGGGTCAAGGATGCTGATGGCACAGGAGGGGGCACATCCAACGTGACGCCAAACACTGTCCTGGAGGATCTAGTGGAGTCCACCATAGAACGGGAAGCTGTTGTGGGGGTCACACGTCTGGACACCTCTGGTGCTGCGGAAGGAGGACAAGGTAAGAAGCATGGCAGCTTAACAATGCAGCGTGTACTAAGTCCCTGCCCAATCCCCCATGCCAGACCCAGTGCCCATGTAGTGTTGCCCTAAACACATACCCTCACCAATGTGTTGCACCATGGGAGTTGTAGTCCATACATGAATGGGTGCATGCCAGAGCACAGAGATGAATACAGCAGCCAAGGGCCAATTGTCAGACTGAAAATGTTATTTATTGTGAGATGCCACTGCTATTTCCACATACTATACCATGATTATAACTATGCACTGTTTCACACACAGATGCATCCCTCTACGATTCAGACGACAGTGCCCGCCTCGTCATCTCTGAGATGCCAGTGTTGTCAGAAGCCGAGTTCTCACATGGAGCTGAAGCCATGTCCTCCCCTTTACCACCACGGCAGTCAACACCTCCACCATCCCTGCAGTCCAAGGCACCACCACCACCACCAGCACCAACCTCGCGGTCCAAGACACCACCAGCACTAACCTCGCGGTCCAAGACACCACCACCACCACAACCACCAGTGCGGGCCACTCCGCAGAGCCGCAGAGCTGATGTTCCCTCCCTGCCCCTGATGGAATCTGATCACAGTTCAGCACCCCCAAATGTTCCACGCCAGGCTGTCATCACTCCAACCAGCCAAACATCATCACGACAGCGCATCAGGCAGAGGGCTGTGACCCCGGCTCGTGGTACTGCAAGACCAGTCGATCTGTCCGGAGAGTACGGAGTTGTGGAGACCCGGATGCTGCATGTCCAGCGCCTGCAGGGGAGAGACATGGGTGCCATGAAACTCTCCATGACCAAGCTATGCAACAAACTTAGCAACATGACAGACGCTATGCGTGAGCACACCACTTGCCGTGGCTGCCGGCAACAATGACATTAAGCTGTGCCTGCAAGACCTCACACGTGCCGCAGTGACAGGCCAACAAAGTGAGCGACGGCGTCACAGGCAGATCATGCTGGCAGTGACTTCAACTAACAAGGCCATCAATAAGCTCTGCAACAGCACAGCTGTGCTGTCCCGCAGGTCCGTGTCCCTGCAAGTGGACCTAGGTCATTACTGTGGGGATGTGGCAAAGGCCCTTGAGAGGGTGACCACCGCAGTGGAGCAACTGCAGCCTGGGTCAGCCAGTGTCAGCATACTGGGGGCAGAAGAGGGGAGTGAGGCAGCCTCCAGTGTCAGCAGCGTCTCCCTATCGGACACCAGCGGGAGGAGGCGCAGTGGCCGCAATGCAACTGCCACAGACTCCCATCGAGTAGAAGCCGAGGAGTCACAGGACAAGAGACTGGGGATACGCGGCAAACGCAAGTGAACATGTGACAAAGTTACACTGTCCTTGGTGACGTAACCATGGCCAGACTTAAGTGCTGCACGCATCACCCGTTCTGAGGACGGACAATTTAAGTTTGACTTTAACTGCAGCAGCAGCATGTTTTTGTTTTGTTTCTCTGCACCACTCAGGTGTCCATGCCCATTAAACCCTTGCAAATCGAGACCTGTTGTCAAGTCTCTCTCTTACCTGTCTCAGAAATGATTCCGTGTGATGTATGTCCGCCTCCGTTGCCCTTCAGCTGTGTTGGGCACATGCGCCTGTCGGTGTTGGGGGGGTGGTTGCTGTGCACGTAGTTCCTCCTCTCCGTCCACCTCTATGGGTATCCCCCTGCGTGTGGTGATGTTGTGCAGGATGGCACACACAGCAATGATCTGGCAGCAGGTCACTGGGTCGTACTGCAAGGCACCTCCAGTCTTGTGCAGTATACGGAAGCGGCTCTTGAGGATGCCGAATGTACGCTCAACCACATTCCTTGTGCTGATGTGTGCTCTGTTGTAGCGCTGTTCTTGTGGTGTCGCTGGGTTCAGGTAGGGAGTGAGTAGATATTCATGCAATGCGTATGCGCTGTCACCTGCAGGATGGGGAGAGAATGGTCATCAGCATGATTGAAAATATACATGTGGGGATGGAGTGGGTGGAGAGTACGATGATGCATCAATATGTACCTAGTAGGTGTCCCTCTCCAAATTCACTGTTGATCAGGCGCCTGTGGAGGCCACAGTGACGGAATATGTAAGCGTTGTGTGTTCTTCCGGGGAATTGGGCTACAAGGTCCGTAATGATGCACTTGGCATTGCACACCACCTGCACATTTATAGAGTGATATGACTTCCGGTTGCGGAAAATGTATTCGGTGGCTGATGGAGGACAGATGGGGACATGCGTGCAGTCAACACACCCTATGACATGGGGGAATTGTGCCACCTGGTAGAATTCCCGTTTGGGGCGGGTCAGCTGCTGGGGGGTTGTGGGGAAGGTGATGTGGCCATTAATTAATGTCAGCATGGCCTCTAGGAAACGGTGGAAGAAGGGTGATAAAGCGCTTTGCGGCACACCTCCAGTCTCAGCTTTCACCCCCTGGAAGCTTCCAGACGCAAGTAGGTGCAGGCAGCATAGGACCTGCACATGGGCTGGTATGGCGTTGGTCCTATGGGTCTCGTGCTGCAGTAATGGTTCCAGGTCTGCTATCAGGCGCATTATCATGGCACGGTTCAGTCTATACTTGTCGTAGACCTGTTCCTCGGTCTGCCACAGCAAAGTGATGCGCACCCTGAAGATCCTGTCCTGGATCATCCTCCTGCGCTGGGCCTGGGCGTTGATCCTCCTCCTCCTAGCAAGCACGTACAGGGCAGCCATTTTGGAAGACATGTGGGGTTTCCCAGGGCTTTTTTGAAGGGTTACTGATTGTGAGCACCTGCAGTTGGGGGTTGTAATTTTTTTTTCTGTCCTTACGTTTACTTTACCTCCTGATTGTGATTCCCCTTAATTTGCTCATGCTAAATAGCGATTTTTGGGTTTTTCGGTATTAGCGACTTTTCATGCATACCATTGCGATTCTTTATTACCGATTCGGTATTACCGATGGCCGCTTTGGGGGTCGGTAATTCCGATTGTCTGTTTTGCGATTCGGTATTTTACCGCGGGGGTTATTAGCGATTCTTAATTTTTTTGTGATTTATTGTTTGATGCATAGCATTTTCTGGTTTTGCGTTCGGTATCGGCCTGTTTTACCGATTCGCTGTTTTACCGGGAGGTATTTCCGTTGATGTATCTGCCAGCAAATCTTTTATGAGAAAAACATGACGAAACCGATACAAATCCAATAAGTAGAAGTCAAGGTATGAATCTTTAAAGAATAAACAGTTTGCCGTGCTTGGAAACGAATCGCACCAACTCGGGCTACCTGGTCACACTCAACAGGTGCAAATCCAAAAGTTCAGATCGACCACGATGGAGCCAGGGTTGGATACAGGGACCAGTCTGGACTCTCTGAACAGTACCTTGGATGCATCAGCCCAGAGGGAGATGTGTGGAGCAAAGGAGGGGATGGTCGTCGATCTTGCAGAAAGGGCATTGCGTCGGTTCTGAGCTGCGCAAAGTCAAAGATGCGTAGAGAGTCAAGATCTGATGAACATTGGGGTGATGAGCTGTAAGTGATGTGTGCAGCACAAAGTGATGCATTGGTGTTAGGCCACGCTAAGTCAGAGATAGGTCGGAAACAGGGGACGATGCACTGCACCATCGGCAATGTCCATGGTTTGTGCATCAGAATTGATGTGTAGGTGGCAAAGAAAATGCACCAATTACGAATGGTGCAACATTGTAGATGCATGAAATTTTTGTGTTGTAGCACTGAAAACCCAGGACAGTATTGACACTACTTGGCATAGCTGGACTCACTGAAGGTAGAGTCCAGGTACTGGTTGCAGGGTGAAGTCTTTGATATCCCTGAGATTTCAGAAGAAGGAGACAAGCCAAAAAGCCATTGGATATATTTTGGTTCTTGGATTTACAGATGCAGGACCAGTACTTCTCACTCCCACATAAGAGGTAGCAGCCAACATAGCGAAGCAGTTCAGCAAAGTGGAAGTCCTTCCTAGCAGCACAGCCGGCCTTCTTTCTGGTGAAATGTCCTCAGTTACAGAAGTGTTTTGATTTGGGGGTGTCAGATATCCAGTACTTTTACCCAGTTGGACCTTTGAAGATGGGAGACTTCAAAGAGATGCCTTTGAAGTGCACAAGACCCTGCTTTTCCTGCCCTAGCTCCTGACTCACAACAGAGGGGTCGGGAAAGGATACAACCTTTTCATGTGTAATTATCAGCTCCTCCCTCTGTTAAAATGACATTTGTTGGCTTGCGCATTACCCTATGTAAATTAACATTCGCTGCACCATTTTCTGTTAGGACACCATTTTGAATCATAATCAAAAATAATCCTTTGCTTTATCTGAGAAAAGATTTCAGCTGTGTTTCACTTTCCCTATGTTAAGTTTTGTTTCACTAATGAATAGACTGTTCTTATTAGAGCATTAATTTCTCACTAGATACAGGCCTTCTCGAACTTCTCTGGTGAAGGGACCACCTGGAATAACCTTGGACTCTGTAACTTAGTAAGATATGAGCACTGAGATTGTTTTATCTTTCGTATTTCATTGCTTTGTAGCACCTGCCTGGAAAATTCCATTATGCCATGTTCTAGCCCAGTAACAACATGTGCATAATTTAATTCCCTCTTCAGCACTCATAGAGACTGGGCAAACTGGGCTCCATTCTGAGTGTACCTCAATAATCAAATATTGGTTTGTATTCTCTACTGTCTGACCAACTCTTCATTTGGTCTGGAAAGCTAAGAGGTGGTCACTAGTGACCCGGGTGAGCTAAATCGTATCATTTCCTTCACCTCCCATCTTGCTCAAGGTGACCCATCAGCATCTAGATGGCCACTCAGTCACACCTACCCTTCCTTTGTGTTTGAATGTGCAGGAAGCCGGTTGTCACCCACTTTTCTAAAAGTGGCATTTTCAGAATTGGCATTTAAAAACCAACTCTGCAATAAGTTGTGTTTTTAAATAAATTGTGATTCCAAAGACACCAAATTTGATGATCCCTTCTTTTCCCAATTGCAAATTACACTTACAATATGTAATAAGGCAATCTCAATGTTATCTTACCAGAACGATAGTGCTTGTAGTAGTGAAAAACAAATTTAGGACTGGGCCAGGGACAGACTAATTTGTATGTAGCCAGGTTCTGAGCTGGGATGGTGAAGTGAGCTAAAAAAAGGTGATGGATCAAGCCCTGATCTTTGGACTGGGTAGGAGTGGTCTACTTAATTCAGATACTCTGTCCATCACCACCCCCTTTTCTGAATCGTTTTGTCCACCATAAGCGTGGAAGGGTATACTCAGATGTGAGTCCCTTGCTCACTGCACCATTAGGATTCAAGCAAGCCGGGCCGAAGACGGCTGTAATGCCAGAAACCGGTCCCCGGAAGCTTGTTTCCTTTCCAGTAAAAGAATTGGCTTGGTAGTTTGGTCTACCCTGTTCCCATGATGCACTGGGCCAGGGACAGACTAATTTGCATGTAGCCAGGTTCTGAGCTGGGATGGTGCAGTGAGCTAAAAAACGGTGATGGATCAAGCTTTGATCTTTGGACTGGGTAGGAGTGGTCTGCTTAATTCAGATACTCTGTCCATCACCACCCCCTTTTCTGAATCGTTTTCTCCACCATAAGCGTGGAAGGGTATACTCAGATGTGAGTCCCTTGCTCACTGCACCATCAGGATTCAAGCAAGCCGGGCCGAAGACGGCTGTAATGCCACAAACCGGTCCCCGGAGGCTTGTTTCCTTTCCAGTAGAAGAATTGGCTTGGTAGTTTGGTCTGCCCTGTTCCCATGATGCACTGGGCCAGGGACAGACTAATTTGCATGTAGCCAGGTTCTGAGCTGGGATGGTGCAGTGAGCTAAAAAATGGTGATGGATCAAGCCCTGATCTTTGAACTGGGTAGGAGTGGTCTGCTTAATTCAGATACTCTGTCCATCACCACCCCCTTTTCTGAATCGTTTTGTCCACCATAAGCGTGGAAGGGTATACTCAGATGTGAGTCCCTTGCTGACTGCACCATCAGGATTCAAGCAAGCCGGGCCGAAGACGGCTGTAATGCCAGAAACCGGTCCCCGGAAGCTTGTTTCCTTTCCAGTAAAAGAATTGGCTTGGTAGTTTGGTCTGCCCTGTTCCCATGATGCACTGGGCCAGGGACAGACTAATTTGCATGTAGCCAGGTTCTGAGCTGGGATGGTGCAGTGAGCTAAAAATCGGTGATGGATCAAGCCCTGATCTTTGGACTGGGTAGGAGTGGTCTGCTTAATTCAGATACTCTGTCCATCACCACCCCCTTTTCTGAATCGTTTTGTCCACCATAAGCGTGGAAGGGTATACTCAGATGTGAGTCCCTTGCTCACTGCACCATCAGGATTCAAGCAAGCCGGGCCGAAGACGGCTGTAATGCCAGAAACCGGTCCCCGGAAGCTTGTTTCCTTTCCAGTAAAAGAATTGGCTTGGTAGTTTGGTCTGCCCTGTTCCCATGATGCACTGGGCCAGGGACAGACTAATTTGCATGTAGCCAGGTTCTGAGTTGGGATGGTGCAGTGAGCTAAAAAACGGTGATGGATCAAGCCCTGATCTTTTGACTGGGTAGGAGTGGTCTGCTTAATTCAGATACTCTGTTCATCACCACCCCCTTTTCTGAATCGTTTTGTCCACCATAAGCGTGGAAGGGTATACTCAGATGTGAGTCCCTTGCTCACTGCACCATCAGGATTTAAGCAAGCCGGGCCGAAGACGGCTGTAATGCCAGAAACCGGTCCCCGGAAGCTTGTTTCCTTTCCAGTAAAAGAATTGGCTTGGTAGTTTGGTCTGCCCTGTTCCCATGATGCACTGGGCCAGGGACAGACTATTTTGCATGTAGCCAGGTTCTGAGCTGGGATGGTGCACTGAGCTAAAAAACAGTGATGGATCAAGCCCTGATCTTTGGACTGGGTAGAAGTGGTCTGCTTAATTCAGATACTCTGTCCATCACCACCCCCTTTTCTGAATCGTTTTGTCCACCATAAGCGTGGAAGGGTATACTCAGATGTGAGTCCCTTGCTCACTGCACCATCAGGATTCAAACAAGCCGGGCCGAAGACGGCTGTAATGCCAGAAACCGGTCCCCGGAAGCTTGTTTCCTTTCCAGTAAAAGAATTGGCTTGGTAGTTTGGTCTGCCCTGTTCCCATGATGCACTGGGCCAGGGACAGACTAATTTGCATGTAGCCAGGTTCTGAGGTGGGATTGTGCAGTGAGCTAAAAAACGGTGATGGATCAAGCCCTGATCTTTGGACTGGGTAGGAGTGGTCTGCTTAATTCATATACTCCCTCCATCACCACCCCTTTTTCTGCATTATTGAACAACCAGGGCACATAAAACAAAAAAGTACATGCCCTACTTACTAAATACACTGCTCTCCTGTCCATGGACAGTTCAGGGCCTACCTTAGTGGTGACCTATATGTAATAAAAAGGAAGAGTTGGGCCTGGCAAGTAGGTTAACTTACCAGGTCAACATGGCAGTTTACAACTGCACACACAGGCTCAGCAGTAACAGGCCTGAGACATGTTTAAAGGGTTCCTTAAGGTGACGGCACAATCAGTGTTGCAAGCACACTACTAGCATTTTATTTACTGAGCCTGGACACATGTAGTGCACTTTACTTGGGACGTATGAGTAAATCAAATATTCCAGTTGTGGATCAACCAATGCTACCATGTTTTAAGTAAAGAGCACATTCACTTTAGCACTGATTAGCAGTGTTAAAGTGTGCAGATTCCTAAAGTCAGCAAAACAGGAGGTCAAAAGCAAAATGTCAGGGAAACCAAACCAAGGATGCCAGGTCTAACACAGATGGAGAAATGAATAAGCTGATAATTGACTGCTCCATGCAACCATAAGCAGAACTTCATCTTAGTGTCTCCAAGCCAGAGAAAAATTCAGGTGAGTACCAGTCATATGGGCCTGTATCAAATATACCAGTGGATCTGAAAATACTCAGCAAAAAGCTGGCAAGAAGACTTCTCAAAGTAACAACTGAGCAGGTCAACTTAGACCACTCCTGTTTTAGCCCTAAATGTAACACCATACAAAATCAAGATACCCAAAACAGCTGTATCAAACTTCCGAGTTTCAGATGCCAGAGATGTTTAACCTCACCCTGATATTATCAAATTGATAAGTTTACTTTACACAAAGCCATAAGCGAGAGTTGGAACTGGAAAAATAATGTCGGTCAGTTGAGAGATGCAGAGAGGCAATCATTAGAGCTTACTCCTCTGCTATGGTATTGGGGACTTGAAACTGAACGAGAAGGGACGGAATCAAAATAGGGCCTGGGACTTACTCGTCTCTTAGTGAAGCGGTGACACATGGGTTTTCTTGAGAGACTATAGGGAGAGCATCAGATGTGCTACATATTAAGAAAAAATATGGAGACCTAGCCGGACTCTTTGGTAAATGGACTAAATCTAGGTTGGTCCTTTTCAAGTGCAGGGCACACACTGAATGGCTTACTCTTTCCCTATATTGACTTACATTGGCAGACCACTACGTTTAAATATCTGGGCATCAAAGTGACACACGACCAGGACAGATATGTTGAGCTGAACCTAGACCATACACCTTAAGGAATGTTATGTTATGTTATGTTATGTTATCAGGCATTTTTATAGCGCTCGGCTACTCTAAAAGAGTGTCCCGGCGCTTTTCACAGGCAACTTACAGTGTAAGATCAACATAACAGGTAAAAACAGACCCCGAAAGAAAAGGAAAAAGAAAACCGTCTAAGCAGAGAGATTAAAAAGCCACGTCTTCAAATTCTTCCTAAATTGAAGCAGGTTGGGGGTGCTACGCAGTGCCAATGGAAGCGAATTCCACAACTGGGAGGCCTTGAGGCTGAAAGAGCGCCCCCCCGTGCGTGCCTTCCTCACGCGTGGAACCACGGCAGTAAAAAGGGATTCTGAACGCAGTGAGCGAGCCGGGCGATAGAAAACTAATCTTTTTTTTAGATATCCAGCACCTGAGCCAAAAAGAGCCTTGTGCATCAGGGTCATAGATTTGAAGACAATCCGCTTCCGAATTGGAAGCCAGTGGAGCGTCTGCAGCAACACAGAAGCCCGTGCTCGTCTGTGCAGACCGAAAATTGCCCGGGCTGCCGAGTTCTGTGCCACCTGCAGACGCTGGACTAAGTAATCCGGAAGGCCTAGAAAAAGGGCATTGGCGTAATCAAGCCTAGACCCGATAAGCGCCTGCACCGTAATCCGTCTGTGCTCCGCAGACAGTAGGGGAAGAAACTTGCGGAGCATTTTGAGGATACCGAAGCAGGTGCCGGACAGGCCAAGGATGTGCGCTCTCAGAGAAAGTTTGTTGTCGAGCTTAACACCCAGGTTCTTGGCAACCGAGGATGATTGTGCCGGGGGACACATGGCGGCCGGCCACCACTGCCGCCACTCGGGATCGGAGGCACAGCCAAAGAATAGAACCTCCGACTTGCTGGAGTTGGCCTTCAGACAATTTAGCTGAAACCAGCTGAAAACCCTGTCCAAGCAGTCCCGGATTCTCTCCCCATCAAAAGTCTGATCTTTTTCACAAGTGAAGAGGAGTTGTGTGTCATCAGCGTAGGACACGATCTGGGCTCCGTAAGCCTCAACCACAGCCGCCAGAGGGGACATAAAGATGTTAAATAATGTCGGGCTCAACACAGAGCCCTGTGGAACCCCAACACCCAATGGCGGCATCTCGGCTGAGCTCTGGGATACCCAGACCGTCTGGCGGCGGCCCTCCAGGAAAGATGTAAACCATCTGAGCACCGTCCCCCTTAGGCCGATGTCATAGAGCCTGGCGAGCAGCGCCTTATGGGGGACGGTGTCGAAAGCCGCCGACAGGTCCAACATGACTAACATGGCCTTGCCACCCCCATCCAAGGTCTCCCTGATGATCTCAGAGACCTCCACCAGCGCTGTTTCCGTACTGAAATTCGGACGGAAACCGGATTGGGATGGGTGGAGCAGATTGTTAGACTCCAAGAAGTTCGACAAGACGCCATGAACATGTTTCTCGGTGATCTTGGCCAAGGCCGGGAGAAGTGAAATTGGCCTGTAGTTGGCCAAGACCTCGGCATCAAGACCAGGCTTTTTCAGGAGGGGGATCACCATCGCCCTCTTCCAGGAGCGTGGGACAATCCCCTCGCTCAAGGAGGCATTGAGGATCGGGTTGACCAGGGGATTCACCACTGCCGCCATCCCAGCCAAAAATTTGGCGGGGCAGGGGTCAAGTGGGGATCCAGATTTAAGACTGGCTAGCAGAGTCCGGGACATGTCACTGGAGACAGATGGAAAGTCCTCCAGGATAGCCACAGGCGTGGCCGGTGTTCCAAGTCCTGCCCCGGGATCACAACAAGCCTCCACCGTGCTCTCCAAAAAGGAGGCCTGAATGGCCTTAATCTTGTCAGTGAAAAAGGTGGCAAGATCACGCGCCCACGCATCGGGTGACACAGGCGGGGGTGAATAAGAGGAGGGAGACGTGAACTCCTTCACAATCGTGAAGATCTCCTTGCAGGAGTTCGCTGATGCCTCAATCCTCCTGGCGAGGTATTCCCGCTTGGCAACAAGAATATCGCGATGATAGGCCTTCACCGCCGACCGGTAGGCAAGTTTGGCCTCCCCATCGTATTGATGGCGCCAGGCCCGCTCAGCAACCTTGCATAGGCTGCGAGCCATACGTAGCGCCTCTGTGAACCAGGGCGCAGATTGCCGTTTCACCGAGGACCGGGGGGTTACCCTAGGAGCAAGGTCGTCCAACCTCTCAGTCAGCCATTGCTGCAAGGCCTCCGTGTCTCTTTCCGGATCTCCCGAGAGAGAGCAGGGGTGTTCCGTGAGCGCCTGCTCTAACATGGCTGGCGTCACTCTATGTAATGCTCTCGAGGCCGATCTGGGCACCAAGGGGGCGCAGATATCAGACCGTCCCATCTCTAACACAGAGAACCCAATCAGCTTATGGTCCGACCAGAGCACAGGGCGCGTTTCAATGTCGACAATAGGGACAGAGGAGAACACTTGATCAAGGGTATGCCCTTTCTCATGTGTAGGCCCCGACACAAACGGTGCCAGACCGAGCGGTGATGTGATATCCAGCAATTTTGCCCCATCCGAATCGTCCATGACATCTAGATGAAAATTGAAATCGCCTGCCAGCAAACAGTGCTGTGCAGACAGCTCCAGCTCCGAGATGGCTGTCTGTAAGTCCCCCCAAAAGGAGCCCACCGGACCAGGAGGCCTGTAAACTAACAGACCCTTGAGCGCTTGGCTCGGAGACAGTTTAAGCATGAAAGCGAGGGAATCAGAGCCCCCGATGGAGTTCACGGGAAGAATAGAGCAAGAAACGTTCTTCCTAACCACCACCGCGACTCCGCCCCCCCTGCCCTTTGCTCTGTCTTGGCGAAAGATGTTATAGGTTGGAGGGATCGCAGTGAAGACGTCCGGGTTGGACGCCTCTCCTAGCCAAGTTTCGGTCAGGAGTAGACAAAGAGGATTGTCCCTGACCAAAAGATCATAGATGTGCAGGGCATGTTTTCCCAGCGACCTTGTATTGAGTAACAGACACAGATGCTTTGCATGCACCTCGGCCCCCATAGGGGCGGTGCCCAGCGTCCTTGTGGGCGACCAGCCGCAGGCCGGACAGTGTCGCTTACCCTTGTACCGACCAGGGAAGACTGAGTGACACAGGCAAGATGAAGTGCGCAGGGCGCGGAGCGTCGCCGAAGAATAGTGGATCATCCTCGTCAGACCAGGGTCCCCCGCCGCCCCGGCGCCTCCGGGACGCTGACGGGCGCAGACGGGCCGTTCCGTATGCAGAATAGAGGGTAGACCGGGGATTGTGTTCCCTGCTGTGCATGAGCGCTTTTCCAGGAGTTGTACAGGGTTCGGTCTTCAGCCTGAGCACACTGGAACCTGTGGTCTGTTGTCCAAGGCTCGGGCGTGAGGTAGTGGGGTTTGGGAGGGGCGTCTTTTTGCTGGGAGGGCCAGAGAGAGTCCCTGAACAGGGAAAGGAAGTCGGGATTATCTACCCCTAAAATGATGTTCTCTGGTAAGGAATCCACCACCCCTACACGTACCGTACAGGGACCCTTCTTCTTGGGGGTGAGTGTGATAGAGGCCAGGCGGTAGGGCATAACATCCCCATGGACGCATCTGATATGTACTAGGGCCCCAGGGACATACTGACTAGGCAAAACATAGCGCTCTTGCACCACCGACTGCCTGCACCCTGAGTCTAAAAGGGCCCTCACCTGATAGCCATTCATCCTCATACTAACGTAGAAAGACGCGCCCATTTCGGCGGAGTATAATAAAGTCACGGGAAGATACCCCACCTCCGTCAGCTCTTCAGGGGGGGGTCGTTTTCTGGGACACATCAGCGCAATGTGGCCCCATTCACCACACTCAAAGCATTGCGGCCCTCTTATCATGGGGGAGATAATTCCGGGGTGTTTGACACGTACTGGCTCCACGCCGGGTTTGGATTTTCTATCAGTCTTTAGCGGCACCGAAGGTTTGGAGACTCTCTCGTTTTCCCAAGCTGGGTGCTTGGGCTGTGCTCGGGCGTAGTTGGCCGCCATTTCGATGGCCTGATCGATCCCTAAGCCTGAATGTTGACGCAGCCATCGATGGGAGGCATAGGGAAGGGCGTCCATGAATTGTTCCAAATACACTTTATTGAGTATTTCCTCCTTGGTACAGGCTTCTGGCGTCAACCATTTGTCGGCGGCCATTTTGAGGCGGTTCTCTCCTGGGTTGCCTCTCTCCTTCCTGAACTTTACTCGATACGCTTCCTGGTCTAGCCCCAAGTGATCCAAGATCACTCCCTTTATTACCGGGTAGGGCGTGTTCCCTAAGGGATTCGCAACCTGATAGGCGGATTGCGCCTCTCCAGTAAGCAATGGGGCCAGGAAGAAGGGTCACTTGTCTTCGGGCCATCCCAAGGCCCTGGCTGCCCTTTCAAAGTTCATCAGGAAGGCGTTGGGGTCTTCCCCGTGTAGATATTTTTGCAGGGCTATACCCGAGGGGTTAGGAGTATGTACTCTTGATTCTCCCAGTGGAATTATAGGTGGAGGCGGCACATTTTTCAGGCTTTCGATCTGGGCAGAGATGGTGGATTTGAACAACTCACGGTCAGCCTGGGCTGATGATAGCTGTCTTTCTACTGCCCACTCGAGTTTCTCTTGTCCCTTTATTATGTGCTGGATTAGGGCGTCCATCTCGCTGGCACAGATGGACTGATCTTCAAATCCCACTTCTGACACCAGTTGTCCCGGGGTGACAGGGGGCTGGAGGACAGGGATAGCTTCCTCTACCTTAGGTGAGACCGTAGGGGTCTGTTCAAACGAAGTAGAGGCAGAGAACTTAAATAAACTTTTCAAGGAAGGCTTTATTTGAGTATAGGTCTTTCTTCGCCTGCTGGTAATGCGCTCTCTGGTGAACGCTGCTGGATCATAAGCCGGAGTTCGGGGAGGATCCAGGGTGCTTCAGTCTCGGGTTCGGTCTGTTGGAGCCACACTCCTCCCATGGGAGTGTGGCGGGTGGCTTGTTGTTCCGTTGGCCTACTTGCTTCTCCTTCTCCTCTAAAGTTCTCGCGTTGGTCTCAAGCTCGTTAAGGCAACTGCTCACTCACTCCTCAGCTTCTCTCCTCGCCTCCAGGGAAATGCTGTCCGCCGCTTCCTGCTTCCGGGCCTCTTTTGACGTCGGCGCGTCACTCCAAAGGGGCGGGGCTGCCAGTGCGGGCTCCAAGTCCTTAAAGGCACAGGTGTTGATTTCGTCTGTGGTCGGCCCTCAGTACTCCGGGTCTCTGGTTTTCCAGTCCTCATCCCCGGTGCTATCAGGCTGCTGCAGGGAGGGAACGGAGGCACGTGAAACAGCGGTGGCGGACCACCAGTCCATAGTCTGATCCTCCTCTAGGGGCTCAAGGGAACCCACCCCGTCACACAAGGTCTTTGCCTTCTTCCACGCCTCAGGGACCACCGCTGTCTAGAGGAAAAGATTAATAATGGCGTTCACTTCCTCGATGACAACCTCAGCCGAGGATGCCAATAGCCTCGCCGGACAGGGATCAACCGGTGATCCTGATTTTAAACTTTTCAGCAGTTTCAGGCAATCCGAACACTCAACTGCCTTAAATTCCAACAATGAGTGTCCCCCATCAGCCACTGGACCCTCCACAGTGGTGTCCAGATGGCTACTACAAGATGTAAAAGTAGATTGAATGGCCAATATCTTATCCCTGAAGAAGCCGGAAAGCGTATTGTACCAGGAAGGCGAAGATGGCTTTGCACTAGCTTGGACCGCAGGGGACATAAAACTCTGGACAATTGCATAGATTTCTCTAGAGTTATTATTGGCTGCTCCAATACGGGCTGAATAGAATTGCCCTTTAGCCAGCTTAATAGCGGCATAATATATCTTTTGCTTATCCCTAAGCTTACACTTAGCAGCTAAACAGTAGCCACTCTTCCTCAATGCCCGTTTCAGAGTTTTGCAGTCATGCTTTAAGACTTTAAGGGACACGTTGAACCAAGGCTTAGATGGCGAATCTCTAGCCCATCCAACAGAGCGGGGAAGAGCCACCGACGAAGCAGTAGTGGCAATCCAGCTAGAGAGCCCAGCGACCTGGTCGTCGAGCTCTCCAACCAGCCTGGGTCTGGAAGCAGCCAAGGCCGCTTCTGTTTCTACAATTTTGAGCACAATCAGTTAGACTTTTAACATTTTAAAACTCACACTTCAGAAATTACTTTCATCATGGTTTGTCTCTCCACCTATCATGGTGGGGTAGTAAAATGATGATTGTACCACATGTTCTTCATACTTTATGTATGCTACCTTTTAAGATACCTATTTCCTATTTTTCACAAATCAATTCAATTTGTACCAGTTTCTTTGGATTAATAAACATTCCCTGCATTGCTTTGGCTACACTCAAACGTCCTAAGAATGAGGGTGGTTTCCCGATTTTAAGTTGTATCACTCAGCATTTTTAATTAGACAGTTTATTGCCCTAACCCATGATTTTTGTGTTACTTCCATACCAAAATGGATTGAATTTTAACATTCTTCATTCAAAGATTTCTCAATTGATGATGTAATCTAAATGTCTAACTGCACCTTTAAAGCAACTAATCCTAGATTGCAATATTCACAACAATTGTATTGGTACATGCAATATCGACAGATTTGGATTTGCATCAATGTTTCCTTGATTCCTCTATTCAGTATAACAAATGTATCACTGTCGGAGGGACGGTCGGAAACAGAAGAGAGGAGGCCTTATGGGATCAATGCTGTAGTTTTTATTGATGGTATAAAACACAGCACAGTATAGATTGAGAGAAAGATTTTAAATGTTAGGATGGGAAAACCAAGAGATAGGGTAATCTTGTTGTTTCAGCACAGGTATTGGGGTTATGTCGCTCTCTGAGGGGTTCCTTCTTTGGTTGGGACTCCCAGTTGCCACAGGTACTTCTCGGGCTTCTGAGTAGGTCTGGTTGATACCTGGAGTTCAGACGCTCGCTCAAACAAAAATGAGAACACAGCGGTCAGTGTATAGGTCCTACTCGACCAAGTTAACCGTTACCGTACCACATGAAAGAACCTGCAGAAAAGAGCGAGGGTCCACTGGAAGGAGGAAAATAAAGTGGAAGGAGAAAGTCTAAAGAAAAGGCGGATCAGTTGATCACTGATCCCCAAGTGAAGTTACCAGTAACAGCCTTTCTGTAACACCCTCGTCTAGGGAGGGAAACAGAGTCTGATCTAAAACATGCAAGGTTGTGAGGGCTAATATGAGGTAAGGGAGCAGCCAACCACCCAAGGTACTACTTCTCTCCTTCCCCTCCCCATGCTATTCCCTCCACCCAAGTCACATACCGCTGTTTGCCACAACTCTCCTGAGTTGTGGCGGCTCCTGCATATCCTCCAGGATCCACCAGTCCTCGGTCCAGGTGTCAGGAGCCTCAAGATTCTCTTCTTCAGTGTCTTCGAGTCCTTGGGCAACAGCAACCTCCAGGGTTGTCTCAGTGTCTTCGACTTCTGCTCCGTACTCCGGCTCCAGCGGTTTCCTCACAGCTGACACCCCGGCTGTGTCAGTTCCTGGCCTTTTCTCTCACTCCTGACCTACTCTGGGCGTTCCTGATTGGTCACTTTGTTTGGTCCCGCCCTTGGATGGAATGTTTCCGGGTCATTCTCTCAGAGCTGTGGGGGAGGAAAAGGTCTCTGTTATTGTTGGCATGCTGTCCGCATTTGCTGTGTCGTTGTTGTCCTCGTTAGCACGGTAAGGTACCCCCGCAGGCTCTACTGAGGGATTGTCATGTTAGTAAGGCCGCTCCGGGGGTTTCCATCACATCCCCTTACCCTATCTTTCTTGTATACAAGAAAAGGATTCCTGGGATACCTAGACAGGAAATCTGAGTTGGCTTTGTCTTTCCCTTTTTGGTGGTGGACTGTATGTCTGAAGGGTTGAAGGGCAAGGAACCACTGTAGAATTCTTTGATTGTGTCCTTTGTTCTGGGTTAGCCATTCAAGAGGGGTGTGATCGGTGTAGAGGAGGAAGTCCCTACTGTCAAGGTAATAACAAAGGGCCTCCATAGCCCATTTAATGGCTAGTGCTTTTTTTTCCAATTACTGCGTATCGGGTTTCCTTAGGGTATAATTTATGACTAAGGAAAAGGATGGGTCGTTCTTGTTGCTGGTCATCTTTTTGGGACAACACAGCCCGATACCACTGTTGGAGGCGTCTATTTGTAGTGTAAAGTGCAATTCATAGACGGGATTTAAGAGAAGGGGTTTGGAGTTGATGAGGTGTGTCAACTGTTGGAATGAATGTAACACAAAGGGAGAGGGATTTCTCAGGCATTTTTCTGTTTGTATGGTTTTTTTCAGGAGATCAGTCAAGAGGGTGGCGATCTGGGAAAAGTGGGGGATGAATCGTCAGTAATAACCAAGTAGGCCTAAAAATGCCCTGAGGTCTTTCTTGGTTTTGGGGAAGGATATTTGGGCGAATGCTGCCACTTTCTCTTCCTGGGGTCTGATGCAGGCGTCCCCCAGGAGAAAGCCCAAGTATTTTATGGACTTGGCTGCTAAATGACTTTTGGCAGGATTGATGGTTAACCCGCCTTTTCCTAAGGTTTGGATAACCTTGGTCAGGTGATGGAGATGCTCTTCCCAAGAGTCACTGTAGAGGATTATGTCATCTAGGTAGGCTGCTGAATAGTTTTTATGGGGTTGTAGCATTTTGTTAATGAGCCTTTGGAAATTTGCCGGTGCCCCATTATTTCCTTGAAGTGGAACAGTCCCTTAGAGGTGCAAAAAGCTGTCTTCTCTCGGTCCTGGGTTCTTAGGGGCACCTGCCAGTAGCCTTTACAAATATCTAGACTGCTAATGTATTGAGCCTTCCTGAGTCTTTCTATCATCTCATCGTCTCTAGGGAGGGGATAAGCGTTAAACTGGGATATGTTGTTTACCTCCCTAAAGTCGAATCAAAAGCAGATAGACCCATCGGGTTTTGGTAAGAGCACTATGGGTGAACACCATTTGCTCTTGGAGGGTTCAATGATACCTAACTTCAGGATCTGCAGTACTTCTAGGTCTATAGCCTCTCTCCTACTTTCGGGGATTCAGTAGGGTCGTAAGCAAACTGTTTTCCCAGGTTTGGTGTGGATCTCATGCTCCACTAGGGTGGTTCTGCCTGGCACCAAGGAGAACACCTCCTGTTCTGAGAGTAACCCTTCTTTCAACTCACGTTTGAGGGTCTCCGGCAACTCTGTATCTACGCTTTGCTCTACCAGGGAGTACTGTTGTTCTGCTAGCAGGACAGACAGGTGTAGGTCCTTCCTATTTTTTTAGAAGGTTGATATGATATATTTGGGTAGAACTACCTGAGGGATCCAGTTCTATCTTCTACTTTGTCCACCACTTAAAAGGGCCCTTGCCATTGACTCATTAATTAGTGTTCAGAGGTGGGGTGTAGTAACATGACCTGGTTGCCTATTTGGAAGAAGCCTTCTTTGGGGACTTATCATACTGTTCCTTTTGTGCACTCTGGGACTGCTTTAAGTTGACTGGTATGATGTCTTGTACCAGGTTCAGGTTTATTTTAAAGCTGGTCACATAGTCCAATAGAGGTTTCAAGGTGTCAGCTTCTTCTTCCCTCTCTTCTTCCATGTCCCTGAGGGTACGTGGTGGCCTTTCATACAATAATTTGAAAGGGGAATATCCAGGCTCTTTTGTTGTCCACACCGTTTGGCGAACAAGGCTAAGGGGAACTTGTCTTCCCACCTACGAGCCTCTAGATTCAGCAATTTGCTCAAAGTGGTCTTTTTTGGTAGCATTATACCGCTCTACCAGACCAATCGTCTGGGGGTGGTTGGCGGCAGTACGATCTGTTTGATATGTAACTGCTGACACACCTGTTTCCTAAGTTTGGATGTGAAGGGTGTACCCTGATCGGTGAGTATTTACTTGGGAAAGCCTACTTGTGAGAAGCTGTTAACCATGGCTATGGCCACCTGGGTTGTATTGGGTTGTCTAAGGGCAACGGCTTCTGGGAATCTCGTAGCATAGTCCACTAGGACCAAGACATAGCGACACCCGCTACAGGAGGGTAAGAGGGGGGTGATGAAATCCATTCCCACCCTGAAAAAGGGGACGTCAATTACAGGTAAAGATCTCAGGGGCACTCGGGGTGGAATGTAGTGACTGGTTTTCTCGCAGATCGCACACTCACTACAGTATTTCCTGACCTGCTGATAAATACCTGGCTACCTCCGGGGTCGCCTCGGTTTCTCCGGCGTCTGCTCCATACTCAAGCTCCAGTGGTTTCCTCGCAGCTGTCACTCTGGCTGTGTCGGATCCCGGCCTTTTCTGCCATTCCTGACTTCCTCTGGGCGTTCCTGTTTGGTCCCGCCTCCCCTTGGACGACTGTTTCCGGGTCATTCTCTCCGAGCTGTGGGGCGAGGAAAAGGTCCTCTGTTATTGCTGGTATGCTGTCTGCATTTGCTGTGTCATTGTCATCCTCGTTAGCAGGTAAGGTACCCACACGGGATGTACTGAGGGATTGTCGGTGTTAGTGGGGCAGCTCCCAGGGTTTTCCTCACAATCCCATATTTGTGTTGATTATTTTAATATAAAACCTGGAAAGAGAAGTATATTATGTTTATTTATCAGCATGTACAACATAATTCTGTTATTCCTTTTTCCCAGTTGCAAAAACAATATAATTTGCTAAGTTCGTTTTGTCAGGAATATATTGCAGAATTGACTTCTATTTAACCCTATTTAACAGCTAGTAATGTTCCCCTAGGTATCATATCACTCACTCCCAATACACTGTTATATACCATTTCTCATGACTCGATACCTAAGGCTGCTTATTTATATACCATTTCTAATGACTCAATACCTAAGGCTGCTTATTTATATAATTTGTTAATATCGGCTATTCCTGTCACACACAAAACTTATATTGAACTATTGTAAGCCGATTTATCTCTCTCACTACCTACTCCCACCAGGCCCGGACTGGCCGTTGAGGGCACCGGGCAATCCCCCGGTGGGCCGCATGGTTGGGGGGCAGTTTTGGGCCCCTGGGGCCATTTTTGTTACAGGGCCGTTATGCTGCAAAAATGGCCCAGTAACAAAAACGGCCGAAAACCGGCCCTGGCAACGAGCGCGATCGCACCTCTCCCCCTCCCCTCTCCTCACGGAGGGGGGGAGGGGGGCCGGCCGAGCACTTTGCCAGGGCTGGTTCTGGTTCCCAGTCCGGCCCTGACTCCCACTAGGGATTAATTATGGCTTAAAATATTTAAAACATCTAAAGCTGCTTGTATTATTCAATCTTTATTTTCTATTTATAACAGAGCTCTCATTACCCCTGAATGTATTTCAATATTTTCTTTCACTAGATCTTCATCATGCTGTTCTTCCTCCACAGGGATTTTAAGCATTGTATTATACTATTCCAATGCGTTTACATATTTGGAAACAATCTAATAAAAATTTCTACATTTTTTTCAATGATAAATTCAAATATCACTTCCAAATGTTTTTCTTGGAACTGCCTCACTAGATTTTGATTGTCTTTCTCCCAAGCCTATTTTATTAGATTTTGTATTGCTATTGCATTTGAGGTGATCGAAAGACACTTCTGAACATAGAATAGCTACTATTTCTGCATTCTCGATGTTTGAGAAAATTAAATCAGACCTATTCTGATTACCTTTTACCACCTACCTTTCTTCTCACTCACCTATATCTTTAATACCATCTATTTTTCTCTCTTTGCTTCTATTTATTTTTTTCTCCCTTTTGCTTTTCATATATAAAACATACTTGTTATATATTTACTGTCTTCTATTGCTACTTCACTTATTTTGAACAATCTCATTAGTTTGTAATTCAATTGGTAATATTCAGTTTTGAAGTTGTATTGCTATTGTTGACAATGTTTGTGCTTTTAACTCTTCAATTACAAAAAATATATTAAACACTAAAAATGTTTTTTACACTTACCATTGTTACTTCTTTGGTGGGAAGGTCAACGACAATGCAACCATTGGTGACCCTGCACATCGCGGTCTCATCCTAGAGGAGCTGCGGTCTAACCAACATTTGAGTGCTTCTATTTATTAAATAGCAGAATGTTTTCAATAGAAAACACTGCACTGAGCAAAGATTGATAACACTTTGGGTTGATAAACAAAAGATAAATTCGTTTTTTATAAAAAAAAGTATCCTCTGTATATAAAAGGTGCTCCTATTTCCAAATGTAATGTTACAAAATTCGCCTACTGCAAAAGGAAGAGCTTGAAAGGGTAAAAAGTCATGTCGAGAAGAGCCCCATATAGGCCAAGAGTAAGAGTTTGTCAGTGAGCCATCCTTCTCCATTAGAAAAGGTGGAAGATATGATGAATGGTAAATGTGTAGGCCCCAGGAGGGCAGATATCTCAGCTGCTTGTCAACAACTGCACAGCCATCAGACATGCTGAGGCACTGAATGAAGGCCATGGTTCTGCTACATCCCATCTGCACATTCGGGGGAGGAAGTGGAGGACGGTGTGAGAAAATCAAACATTTTGGGAAAATGGCATGCAATTTATGTAAAATTTAAAATCTGCCATTCAGCGCTAGATACACTTATCACTTTATCAAGAAAAACACTGCTGTGAACAACAGCCTCTGGCATTCTGTTTTCTTGTGTTGTGCTCAAGTTCTTGCGCTATAATTTTTACTGTAAACGGTGGTGTAATTAGGTCATTGCGATAATGGCGTCATTTTAAGGCAAAGCATAATAAGCATTTCACGGAATTCCGCAAATTACCTGAATTAGGCTACTGCAATTAAACCACTGTTGAAGTGAACACTAAACTGCAGCATGTCCACTTGTCAATTATATCAATCTGAGCAATGACTTTACCTCTTTAGAGGGTCCAAATGGAATGCCATCCAGTGAATCTGCGTGCAGAGAAGCCTATTTAAGCACTATAGAGTCCTCTTATGTAGAGGTGGTATTCCCTGGGTGCTTTTATTCCTGTATAAGTTGGAATTCAATTTATTGGCTACCGAGACCTACAGCCTTATTCATGAAGCCGAAATCGGCTCGCAAAGGGCCAGATTCTGAGAATCTGGCCCTTTGCGAGTGCGATTTTTGCATTTGGGATTCAGCATCCCAAATGCAAAAATTGCTAATTGCGATCCCGCAATTTTGCGAGGAATTACATTTAAGGAATCTCTATTTGAGATTCCATAAATGCAATTCATCATCCAATTTTTTTTTTGCGAATTCGCAATTTCTGGCCGCAATTTACCGCGAGGTCAGACCTCGTGGTAAATTGCGAAAACTCAGAAAAATGCATTTAAATGCATTTTTCTGAGTTGCATGTTACACACACACATGTCCTTTGGACATGTGTGTGTGCAACACCAGTGTAAAATTTCATTTGAGGGGTGCTACAGGGTGTCCTTTGGACACCCCTGGCACCCTTCAAATCTCTATCTTATTTGCGATTAGCAAATTGCTAATCGCAAATAAGGAATACTCCCCATTCATTCCTATGGGCCTTTGGCCTATAGGAATGCATGGGGAGTTATTCCTTATTTGCGATTAGCAATTTGCTAAACGCAAATAAGGAATATGTAGGAATCGCATTTCTTTATGCAATTTCCACATGAATCCCGTTTTGTGAGTCCTTAATAGCGATTCGCTATGAATCGCTATTAGGGGCTCGCAAAACAGGAGAATGATGAATCAGGCTGCTAGCTCTTGGGTAGCTTGGCACTAAACAGTCAGGAATCCCTTAGAAGCAATGTGTAAAGCGAGAACACAACATGCAGACACAATACATATTCCACGTGACACAAATGAGAGACTTCACACTTGATATATAGAATTGCAATTAATATTCCACACTCACATAAAAAAAATCTCACATGAATATCATGGAGTTCTGGGCATAAATCACACTTGGCAATATTACTAGCAGTACTAGGCCCAATTCTCAGATCACAATAACATGCACTTGTGGCAAAAGTTCCAATCTAAACCCTACACAGCACCCTTATGCAGTGCAACATGTTGTCAGCCCTGGGCCACTTTCACAATCCTAATTATGGATTTTCACATGGCTATAAGGGGTACCCAGGGGTACAACAAAATCAGTAATATGTGCATAAACAGAATTATAACATTGCTAGCAGCACTGCAAAATGATGCCACGTGGATAAACCCACTGTTGAGAGGCTAGGTGCTTTTGGTAAGAGAACAACGTATAAAGCAACACCACCATCCGTTGTCAAAAAACACTGTCACTACCACACACTCAGTCTCACTTTGCATCGATATGCGATGCACCAGGTAACAGCCCAGTCCGTATGGGCACTTTCACACTCATACGCACCTGACTCCATAATGTAGTGCCACTGATACCAAGCAGGTCAATAGATAACACACTGCAGACCCCATGGATCCAAGTCTCCTGTCACCATCCCATTCACCCCCACTGTCACAGACACCCCAGATGAAAGTTCCCCAGCCCCTTCCTCCAATCACAAAGCTATTCATGGCTGAGGTCATACCTCATCTGGGTCCCCGTAAAGCAGGTATGGATAGACAGTAAACATAAACAATAGGTATACATACACAATGGTGGTCTTGGAATCCCTCAGGCAGTTCACCAACAAGTTGCAAAGCAGAAATGGGCCAAGAGAAACAGTTCCTTACCGACAGGGATCCACCAGGGCCTTCTGGCACACGCCCAGTTCTGCAAAGCACAGGGGGGGGGGTCACACATCCTCTTGACCTGCTCCCAAACCTTCTCAGAAGTGTTCTTCCAGTCTAGTCAATCCCTCCTGCTCCTCCTCTGCACCACACATTCTTTGGAAGGGTCAGATGGAGAGGGCAGTTGGTTCACTGTGATGAGACCAGTGAGGGAACAAGCTGTGACTAGGGAAAAACACACAGGGGAGTCACTCTGTGTGGAGAGGCAGCCCGTCTGGTACGTGTTGAGCCAAATGGTGACCTGGTAATCCGGGAACTGTGTTTTGTGCACAACAAGATGAGTCGCAACGGATGCTTCAGGCTACATGAAAAAGAGCTGCAATTCTGCACCACCCTGGAAATGAGGCACTATGTCCAGCACAACTTGATGTCGGCTGCACCAGATGATTCCGGACACACACACAGGCGCAAGTTCAGCAGGCCCTCATGAGGTAGAATTAAACTCTACAGTGGGTGCATACCCCACCTCTGAGGGTCGAACCTGTGAAATGGACACCGCATGCAATGAACATGCAGCATGGCGCACAAGAGAAATGCAGCACAGTCGGCAAAGCAGGACACTTTGGATACCAAAACTGGTGAATCCGTACACCACCAACAAGAAGCTTATGCGTGCCGGGGCCCCTGCAGTACAGGAACCACTTTGCTGTAGATGCGGGCAGAGTCTTTAGCTTCGCATGATTCTGCAGTTCCAACCTCACACTGCACTGTCCAGCTTTCCGCAGGTGATGTGGGCACTAAGAGGGCACAGCTCTCCAGCTATCAAAGGTAGATGCTGTGGGCCCCTCGTAGGAGATCTTTGATATCCCTGAGACCTCTTAAAGAACGGGAGATCAGCTGTCTTGTCCTTGTGAGCCCACTTCAGGGTGCCACATGTCAGCAGGTAGTCAGCCCAGGTCAGCCACTATTCAGGAGGACAGGCGGTTCTTTCCACAGGCAGCTATCCTCCATATGCACAACAAAGCCCACTGACAATGTGCACCATGCAGTCTAGGTCCTCTTATCCTGCGCTTCTACAAGCGGATCTCCCCGCGCAGTAGCACTGAGTAGTTATATCCCATTGGGCCTTTGACTTTGGGGGAAGTTTAAAAGGTATCCTTATGAACCACGGATGTGTCCCCTAAATTCTCTGTCCTGTCTGTCAAGAGGCTGCAGAATGCAGATCTCTATTTTTATGGGGACAGTAGCCTGCCCCCAGAAGCCATGTGTCACAATATCTGTCCTCCCCCATATAGTCCACCAGGCCCTCAAAAGGCAGAGGCTGGCAATCTCAATTCATACCCAAAGGTTTATGGCTGTTGCTGGGGAATGCCAAGATGTGCTCACTCGGCCTCTGGTGTTGACAGCACCAAACACCATTGCACACAACAAGTTTGATGCTTTGAAATGTCTACGTTCCATACTTGGGATTTCCATGCAAGACATGCCAAGGCCACAGCTACCAGTGGAACAGGTTTTGGGCAAGTAAATATTTAGTTAGGAAACATTTCAAGAGTGCGACATTGCAATCTTTTATTGCAGCTTGAAACACAGGGGACCCCATCCCCACGCTAACTTAAGGAAAGGGCAAGCCTCCTCAGGAGGGGAACCCTTGTGAGTCTTTCTTCCTACCTGGCCAGCAAACACCTGTGAGTACCTGCCCAGCCCTTTACCTTCCCTCCGAGTGGAGATGAAAGGGCCCCTTCCGGCTGGACCATGTTTGTTACAAGCCAGCCGGAGTACATGCACAAGCGTGCTCTACCAAACCAGCTATGGCAAGTCAGACACATGTTTAAACACACATTCCATGCGAGTGCACACACTGGCATGCTATAGCAGGTTGGACACATTGGTAAACCACACCAGCAGTGAAAGAGAGCACCCAGTCCGCAAAAACCGACCTGACCTTTGTTTGAAAACATCATGTCCACACCACTTCCCAACATGCATTGGAAGGGTGCACCACTTTCGCACTGCAGTACAGCGGGAAAGGGCCCAGAGTCTCGAGGCTCCATATGAAAACCAGCAAAACGTAAGAGAAGAAAGCAAAAGGTTTAGGGAAACGCTAACTGACAAGTATCTGATCCAACACTTCCCAAAGCTGTGTGATTCAAAAGAGCTGGGATTATTGTGCCTTCCTCTGGATGGTGGGCAGAGATGAAGCTGATTTGATTCAGGTGTGGCTGCCACAGTCTCTACTCTTCAACTCTTCATTTTATGGTTCTGCTGTGTTCCCAGGTCAAGTGATGGTATGGGGGGGCATGTGACTATTACCATCTCACCACACCAGCACTGACCTAGTTGGAAAGCCACCCAATCTGTAGTGCAGCTACTGGGTAGAGGACATGTAGCATGGGTACCGCCTTCCCCTGACAGCAAATTCAAAGACCTGGGGTTTGGTTTGGCCAGGCTGCCTGTTAGGAGGAGACTGTACATGCACAGGGCAAGATCACAGTCACAAATACTGCAGGCTGATGGGATGACATGCGCATCACCGGGTCCCTGAATTCAAGCATAAAACAGAATGTTGCCATCATTTAGGCCAGTGCTAATGCATGAATGCAATACAAAAAGGGATTCAGCACTCTATACGAAATTAATAGTATTTCCTGTCACATTCCACAATCAAAGAATTTTGGTAGTTTTGCTATAAGGAAAAAGTGTCCAAGTCCAGAATATATTTTTCTTGTTCCAGTGTACACTTTATTTTTCACAAACAGATTCATCCTTCACAAATTCATTCATCATAGCCAACGCATTTCGGGCCATATTATCAAGCCCCAGCGATAATTATCGCTAAGCGCACTTAGCACTAGGATCATTATCGCTGGGTAGCGTGGATTTTAATCACTGAGATAGCGTGCTATTAGCAAAGCTTATCTCAAAAGTGATAAAAATCCTCGCGCTAACTGCTAAATGAGAGATTATCGCTGGAAAACCAACGATAATCTCTCGAAGTTTGGCGTTAGCTTGATGATAGGGGCTCACAAACTTAGCCATGATATCCACCTTCCATAGGATATCATGGCTAAATCAGGAAAATACCAGGTGTAAAAAAAGCAGCGCTAACCGCGGTTAGCGCAGCTTTTTTTATCACTAACAGGGTTAGCGATATCCATGATAATAGGAGAAATGTCGCTTAACAACATTTCTCCTATTATTTTTCTCTGGAACGCCCCCTTTGCATCTTATTAGAGATGCAAGGGGAAGTGTAGAGAGAAAGGGTGCTAACATGCAATTTGCATGTTAGCACCCTGTTGCTGATAGGGAGATCATTTTATCTCTTTCTTGGCTTTTAAAGCCAAAAAAGCAGAGATAAATCCCTTGATAATATGCCCCTTCATCTCTTGAGAGACTTCTTCAGTACTTTCAATGTATGGCATATAGTATATTCTCCAAGCAACGCAGTGTTTCAAAGCCAGTATGAATAAAGTTTTTGTACAGTGTTCACATAATCGAATAACGGCCTAGTAACCGCACACAGTCTGGTCAGTGTAAACTGATACCGTTTCACTTTTGTGTCAACTGTAAGAAAAATATGGTGATGGGTGAATTCCTCGAATTAATCTCAGCCACTGGCAATCATTTGGGGCTGCATTCCAGTCTATTGTTTTTCCACATGCCTTGCTACTTTATACATAGGCCCGCCTTGCTGAAATCAGTACTGCTCCTCATGGGATCAGCCAATCCTGAACCGCCGGGCGAGGGTCCTTTCAGAAGGTAACACTAGTGACCCCAGACCGGTGTTGGCCTAGTTGATTGAGCCTCTATTGCTGGGGGTAGCTTGAGTCCTATAGCACAGTGAGTATGAGACCATGTCTGGGCATACCTGTTATACTTAAGTAGTCAAATTTAACAACAAGATATTGATGAATGGATGGAATGCTGGAATTAATCTCAGCAACTGCTGTTTAGGACTGTTGTTTTCTGCTTATGAATACTGCTACAAATCTTAAAGCTGCAGGGCATCTTGGTACTCAACAATTCATATTAACATAACTAGTAACTCTGTCCCACTGAATGCAAAGTGAGACTGCACGTTTACAGTTTTGTAACAGTGTCATGGACAGAACAAAATGTTCCTTGATCCTTTACGTTCTATTAGACACAGTTTCATGAGCCAACAGTTTCCTTACTGTAAACATATGTGCATGGAAGACACTCTGCATAGTCATATGTTGGAATCACATTATCATGAAAAATAGAGAGGGATACGCCGATTGATAGCTACATAGAATGATATCAAAAAGGTGAAAAAGCAAGGAGAGACTTGAAGATTTAAAAAATAAATACAGAGCAGGGAGGAAAGAGTACAAAGGAAACATTTGTATAGAGTGAAATGTTCAATGATTATTTTGTGTAGGCGGTTGCCAGTGGTAGGCATTAGCATCCTTTTTTGAGGGTCTGAACCTATTTTTCATTATCAGACTTAAATGAATCAAGAGCAAGTGAGAAACGGCGGAAAATGCAAAGGAGGAGAAAAGCGAGAAAGAGAAAGGCAGGTAGGAAAAAAAGAAACACAGGAAAAAAGCAGGGATATGAAACGTATTTTAAAAAAGTGCAGGGTTGTAGAAGAAAATGGAATGAGTTGAAATCAAGACCTAGCAGCTTTGGTATATGGTGCATTTGCCAGCTCTTGCAGGAGGTTTCTAAGGATCAGTTCGGACCACTGCAATTATATATTTTACAAATCATGCACCCAATGTACTGTCCACTAAAGCCTCAGTTGCTCTCTCAGATCACAAATGCACTGGGGGAAGTTAAAGGGAGCAAACAAAAAGTGTGACGCATGTAATAGAAGAGAACACCGAGAGGGGAATAGAGAGAGGAAGAGAGTGAGAGACTAAGGAAGATAGCTTTGAAATGAAAATGTGCATTGCAGCCCTCTCAATCTTTGAAAGTGTCACTTTGGTGGGGTGCCCAATGTGAACCCTTTGAAGAGTGACACACAGCGTGTGTCCTGGAAGGTTTATTTGGTTGGGATTCCCTTTACTGACGCTGTGAACTCCACTGAGCACCTCTGACCCAGCCTGCTGTAAGCCGCTACGCCTCGCCGGACCCGCTTCGCGGGTCCCGCTTCGCGGTCTTGCAGCGGCTGTTGAACTCAAGGGGCCTCACCTGTTGACCGGCAGGGCTGCGAGGACAGAGCGGTGGACTCCACGGACCAGGAGTCCCCGCGCGCCCGTTTCCAGCTGGGCTCCTCTCCCTGCCGGCCCTGCCCCCACCACCGCAAGGCTTAAGCGGCAATCCAGAGCACCATCGGCGGATTCCCTTTACTGACGCTGTGAACTCCACTGAGCACCTCTGACCCAGCCTGCTGTAAGCCGCTTCGCGGTCTTGCAGCGGCTGTTGAACTCAAGGGGCCTCACCTGTTGACCGGCAGGGCTGCGAGGACAGAGCGGTGGACTCCACGGGCCAGGAGTCCCCGCGCGCCCGTTTCCAGCTGGGCTCCTCTCCCTGCCGGCCCCGCCCCCACCACCGCAAGGCTTAAGCGGCAATCCAGAGCACCATCGGCGGATTCCCTTTACTGACGCTGTGAACTCCACTGAGCACCTCTGACCCAGCCTGCTGTAAGCCGCTATGCCTCGCCAACCCGCTTCGCGGGTCCCGCTTCGCGGTCTTGCAGCGGCTGTTGAACTCAAGGGGCCTCACCTGTTGACCGGCAGGGCTGCGAGGACAGAGCGGTGGACTCCACGGACCAGGAGTCCCTGCGCGCCTGTTTCCAGCGGGGCTCCTCTCCCTGCCGGCCCCGCCCCCTCGGTAACCGTGTAAAGCTACAAAGAGGAAGTATCATCCCCGCTGCGCGGAAGCGCGTGGGAGCGCCGGGAGAAGCCCGGGACAAGGGCGGGACAGTCTGTGGCCGTCCGGGGCCGCAGGAGGCCGGGCTGGGCCAGGTCTTTTTCAACTTGATTGTTGTATGCTGTGTCTTTGAACCCCCGCACTGTGTATAGCCTGTAGTGTTCTTTAGTTGTTACACCAAGTGCCAATAGCCTAAACTATCCTCCTTTGACATGAGTCACTCTGCCCCGCCCGGTGTGAGTGTCTCTGTTCTTGGCCCTCTAGATAAATTTTTTAAGAAATCTATCAAAGAGGTAGATATGGACTTACTCCTTGCAGAAAGAAGAGCTGAGCGCCGACACTCTATTGAGCAGCTAAAGGAAAATCCACTGCCAGTTTCAAATAATACACAAGAACTAGCCGCCCAAGGTTTGAGCTCTATTGAGGACGATGCCACTGATCTTAACCTTACCCCTAGTATATTTAGGTTTCCTGCTATCTCCCCGCCCTGTAGCAGTGCCACCAGTGGAGGTCACCTTGTTTGTCCCCCTATTGATCACTCAAGAAATAAACATCCCTGAGACCCTTATTAGGGAGGTCGAACCAAGCCCTATGCTGCCCAACCTGTCACTGGTTTGTATCGACCCAGGCGAGAACACACCAGAAACGAGTGCATGCAAACCTAGTACCACGTCTGACAAGGTTAAGAGGGTCGTACACTTTCCACCAAGGAAAAAAAGGAGAAAGGGCGGGGTAAAAAGGAAAGGGCGTAGCTGCCAGACCCCACCACCACCCCTACCCAAATCAATTATTGAGACAGTGCCCTCACACACTGTAGAGCCTTTACATTCAGACACATATGAACATGTATCCCCAGAGTTAGCAACCGTAGGGGTAAATGAGGTGTCCCTTGGTATTATAGAGAAACTCATTAAATCATATATGCTACCCCTGTTAGAGCGTGTGAGGACTATGGGTGAAAAACTGGATCGCCTGTTGGCGACCATTGAGCCTATACATTCCTCTAGCCTGGATAAGAACAAGGGCTCATCCAATAAACCCGCCGGATCAACCCTTGTTGCAGGTAAAACAACTAGTACTACCAGTCAACATACTATTAATGCTACAAAAGCAGTTACTATTTCAAATAAAGCACTGTCTGTGGTTGCTAAATCTTCTACAACAAACCCTTCTGTTAAAGCAAACCCTAGTGTGGTAGTCAGCAAACCACCTGTTAAGGGAGTAGCTCCACAGTCAAAGAAAGGGATGGGTAAACCTGCTAGTTCCAATGGTCAAACCAACAAACCTTTAACTGTGAAGAAAAATGTAGACCTGCCCCCGGACTCTCTAAATTTTGTTATTGTTATGACTGGTGTGCCTCCAGTTGCGGAAGGGGATAGAGAAAATAACGAAAGCTTAAAAAACAAAGTCATCTTTTGGCTGAAACAAATAGACCCCTTCCTCCTAACCTTAATGGGGATATTGTTACAGTCAGAAGATGTCAGTGGGTTGGGGTGCGCCCTAAGGATATAGAGGGGGACATAGTTATCATTAACTTCAGGGACCATAGAGTTGTATCTCACCTTACAGATTGGTATGTGGGGAACAATGAGGGAGGGATCTCCACAAGGACCCTAAGTTATTTCTATCCTGAGACCCTGATCAATCCAACAGATCAACCCCCCGGTAGAAATAATAAAAACACCAAAAGCCTCTTAAAATGGTCCAATTTTACACCAAGTTTTCATGGACCCCAGTTTAACCCAGAGGCGCAGTATCGCTCCTACATTCAATCTAGTTACAACTGCCCAGTACAAACGCCGGGCTGGGCTAAGTCTTATACCCAGCCCTTAGGTCCCCCAGCCTTACTGGATTTGCCATTCTTAAATAAGCCCCCGTATCCCATGGTTCCTACAACACCAGCTTTCATACAGTTACAGCAGCCCCCAAGCTTCTATCCAGCAAACCACTATTCCAATAGGCCTACCCATCCTAAAGAGCTTTGAAACATACCCCTGAGAAATCTATACGACCGACTATCAGGGTTGTCGACTAATGACTGACCAGCACTGGAGAAAAGAGATGATGACCCTTACATTCCGAGTGTGGGAGACGACTCGAGTATCCCCCTATGTAATGTTGAAAGTTCTAAAGCCACACCCCAGTGTGGTGAAGAGGGATGTTTAGTTTTCTCAAGAGAGCACGACATATCAGCTCTGCTACCCACCTCACCGCAATCTATGGATGCTTCTTTCACGGGCATACATCCCGAGCAAACTACTCAGGCTGGGTCAATATGCTTGACAAGGGAAGGGCTGTTTTCAGATGTACTTCTGCCTGTAGAATCCTCTTTTCAACCCTGTGAACCCCTTTCATTAGATGAAATAGTAACGTGTTACCAAGTTTGTGATAAGGGCACTACTATGGGATGTTGGAATGTGGCTGGCATTGAATCCTGTATATGAATACCTGACTGGGCTGATTTCATCCGACAAGGTGATGTTTGGTCTTTCCAGGAGACATGGTCAACCCTTCCAGTGTATCTTCCAGGCTTCCTGAGTTTTAACAAACCTGCAGTTAGGGGCCAAAGAGGCAGGGCCATGGGGGGCCTTACTACTTGGGTTCGCCAAGCTGCAGGGGTTTCTGTGAAAGAAATTCATATCGACTGCCCTGATATTCTGATAATCAGTATGAAATTTAACAGTGGGCTGGACATTTTGTTGTTCAATGTATATGCTAGAGGAATTCCGGGTGGTCGAGTCTCAACCACCCTAACATGCTTAGATGAGTTCCTAGGCTCTACCCAATTAACAGGTCATGTGGTTGTAATGGGTGATCTCAATACTTGTTTTGAACCCCTGAGCAGGGAGGATGGGTTATTAACTGAGGCAGAGGACATGATGTGGGGGATTCCACAACTTGAGCTACCCCGATCACTAAGTGGTCTCAAGCCGCCACATTCATCAAAGGTCTATGCCTGAACTGGGGGTTGCGTGCCCTAAATGGTCGCGTTAGATCGGATAGGATGGGCAACCCCACATTCTTCAATGGCAGACATAGTAGTCGCATTGATTATATCCTAGTAGACATAAATCTATGGCCCACAGTATTGGATATGTTAGTTAAACCACGACCAGAAAGCGATCACGAACCACTCATAGCAGAATTGAAGGACTTTAGTTTTGCTGGGCCGATCGTGCGACAACTCAATCCCGTTCAAGAGGCCATGGTATTAACTAATGATATGAGGCGGGTTCGTTGGCCAAAGGTATCTGTAGACGTGAATGCACGCATTAAGATCAGAACTCTGGTCTCTAACTCTTTAAGGGAAATTGATAAGTGTGATAACCTGGATCGGACAATCACTAATATTTCTGATATTCATGCCAGCCTGTTTTTGTCCCTAAAGTCACTATTCGTTAAATTTGTAGTTAACAAAGGTATAGGGAAGGCGAGGAAATCTGCTAATTGGTACAACGATGAATGCCGCAAGTCCCATTCATTTTTGTTTAAGGCTTTAAAATCTAAGGACCCAGCCCTAATCAAAACCAGTAGGAAGGCATATAATGAAGTTAAACGGCGGGCTAAAGCCACATGGGATGATGAGCGCTGGACTCTTTTAGCTGAGTCCTGCGGCTCTAGGAACCTCAAGCAGTTTTGGCATCTCCTCAGGTGGGGACAGTCTCAGGATGATCGCCCAAGCCCCGCATCTGTTGATCAACTGAAATGGGTGTCCCATTTTGAAGAACAGTTTAGATGTCATAGTGCCAGGGAAGTTCCCATTAGTTGGCCACTAACTTTTGACACTCTTGTGTTTTCAGCCAAAGAGGTTGAAACAGTTCTGAATGCCATCCCTAGGGGTAAAGCGCCCGGTCCGGACTGTATCCCAGCAGATATTTTCCAGCAGGACCAAGATTTATGGGTACCGTATCTATTGCAATTGGTAAATGCGTTGGCCAGGGGCGCCAAGGTACCTGATTCATGGGCTGGTGCTGAGATCTTGCCCATATTTAAGAAGGGTGACCGGTCGGTTCCTTCGAACTACCGGCCAATCAGTCTTATTGACGCAGTACAGAAGATCGTAACCCGTCTTGTTCTATCAAGGGTTCAGGCCTGGATTGAGGATTACAACGTTCTTACTCCCCTTCAAGCAGGGTTTAGACCTCATGTAAGCACCCTGGACCAGGCTTTTCGCTTTATGCTCCTGCACTGGAAGACGGTTACCCTGGGTAAAGGAAATTTATTTGCGGCCTTCGTAGACCTTAGGTCTGCGTTTGACCTTGTCCCGAGGGCCGGGCTTTGGAATTGCCTACTAGAAATGGGCATGCCTCCTATTTTGGTCCGCCTTATAGTGAACCTCCATGCTGAGACATATGCATTTGTAAGATGGGGCAAACCCGGTGAGGTGACAGAGAACTTTCCAGTGGCGAAAGGTGTCAGACAAGGATGTGTTTTGGCACCCACCTTGTTTTCTCTATATATAAACAGAGTCACTAAGTACTTTGACAACTTTCCCACGGATGCTCCTCTTTTGGCTGGCATGAAAATCCCCCTGCTCATGTTCGCTGACGATGCTCTCTTGATTTCACGAACCAGACAGGGCCTACAAAACGCACTGTCAAGGTTCGAGAGTTTCTGCAGCGAACATGAGCTGGAGGAGAACGTGTCCAAAACCAAATTTATGGTTCTTAGGGGACACAAACAGGTTAGGGCCAGGGTCACCATGGGGGATACCCCCCTGGAGCAGACAAAGTACTTCACCTACCTGGGAGTTACCTTTAGTGACACCCTGAGTTGGACCCACCAGATCGAGCTCATGACCTTGAAACACCAACAGTTGGGCGGGGCTCTGATCAAGGAACACAAAGGGTCATTCACGAGGCCCATGTCACCGCTCATTAAGATCTATGGAGGAAAGGTTTTGTCTGCAGTCCTTTATGGTGCAGAGCTCTGGGGTGGAAGTAACCTGGACTCCCTAAAAAATGCCCAAAACAAGTTTTTAAGGATGGCAACAGGTTTGCCTCAGTCAACACCAATAATCCCCCTTTTATTCGACCTGGGGTGCCACACGGTGGAGGACCAAGCAAGACTTCGCCCATTAACATTTTGGAGCCGCCTGTGGACGACGCCAGAACTCCATCATTATGCAGAAGCTTGCATGGAGGTAAAAAACAGTCCTGGTGGCCACTAAAATTGGATGGTTTAGAGATCTTAAGGCCATCTTACTTTCTTTGGGCCTTGGCGAGCTGTGGTCCTCGCCCAAGTCAGCCAATTTCCCATCAAAAAATGAACTTAAAAAATGTTATTGGGAATGGGTGATGCACAACTTCTACTTAAAAACGAGCTCGAGCAGTCTCTCTGGACTGTTTATTGTACATAAAGCTACTCCTATGTTAGAAGGGTACTGGGACACTATCACAAAACCTCTGGACCGCAAACTTTATTTTCAATTTAGATGTGGTTCACTTCCCATAGGGGACTTCACCAAAAAGCGGGGAACAGATAGAACGGGGTTTTGTCCTAAGTGTCATGGCATTGGGGAAAGTCTGAATCATTTTTTTTATGTGTGCCCACTATACTCAGCCCCCAGAGCCAAATGGCTTAAACCGGTATGTAGACGACTAGGCACCAGATCGGCTGTGGAAGCTATGAGACTGTTAAAAACTAACCTGGATCTGCTTATAGTTGTGGGGGTTGCTAAGTTTCTCGGGTGGGCCTGGGTGCTTAGATGTAGGTTTATTAAAAATAATCCAGTGGTGATTGTCTAAATATGGTGTATAATGTGGAAGTACGGTTGTGCTCGACACCCTTTTAACTTTTGTATAGTTCTATAAGAAGTTGATTTGATGCCAATGATTTAATACTTGTTTAAAATTTTTATGTGTATATTGTATTTTATGTCTTTTATGATGAACTAATCGAATAAAGACTTCTTGAACTAGTAAACGTTTTCAGACTATAACTGGCGTGTTTGCAGATCTTCTTTAACAGGCTGTCCTGTCAGCAGAAGTCGACCAGACATTTAGGGCTGATCCTGCACTGTGCCTCTTTCCATCTACAATCTCATCCTAGTATCCCAGACACTGGATGTGCTCTTCACATTGAAAAGTTTGAAGAGATGGCGTGTAATTGTAAATTGTACTACCCAATTTTCATTTAAAACTGCTAAAAAACAATAAGCAATAAACGGGCACTCAGAAAGGCCACTCATTAAATTTTCCAGTGCTCCCATGGTTCGGTTTCAGGGTAGGGCAGGAGCTGACATATTACACTCTTAAGGATAAAAGCAGCTATTGTAGGTTCAGAGTATAAGATGCAGAGTGTGGGAGAGCGTTGAGGCTACATTTAGTCTGGTTTCAACTTGAACAGGTAGGTATTAAGTGTATGCAGAAGGTTAATTTTTACCATTCTTGTGCACTCCGGTATTGGAACAAGTAAACCTACATTATCGCATTTATTGTGTGCAATTGACCCATGCTGTTGTTTGTGCTACCTGGATTTCGATGGATTAATTCTAGGTTATTTATAAAGCGCTACATGTACAGTCCATTGGTGCTAATTGCGGACATATCTTGGGGGCTAGTGTACAGAGTGTTTTAACAGTAGCAACCCCTCTGATTTGAAAAATCTGAGTGTTTGCAACCGCCAAGATACTTTTGGAAATGTACTAAACCCAAATTACATGTTGGAAAAGGATTTCAGAATTTTTTAATGTTTTGGGGAAACAATCAGTAATCGGTATTGAATGGGGTGTGTTTAAGGCGTCCCTTCCAACTATTGATTCCTTATGTTATATATTAATGTTTTGTGACTGAAATACGATCTTAAATCATTATTATTTTGCCGCCAATTCAAAAGAGGTGGTAACCCATTCACAAACAGGACCCCTTCCCCTTTCTAAATAACTACAAATTGTTCTTTTAGGAATGACTAGCAGTCCGTGGCACCACTGTCTGTTCCTAAACAAAAGTTGGGGTAACTTTTTTTTTTTAAAAATTGCTTTCTTCAAAAGTAACTACAGAGGTGGTCTGCTCACCCCAGCAGGCCACCATCACTGTGATTGTGGCCAATCCGAGTGGGTTACAATTTGAGGCCTGCCTCATAAATATTGATGAGGTAAGTTGAATTGTGACAGACCACAATTCTGTATTTAGTGAACGCAACTGTTTGTTCTATGAAAGTCGGTGTACAGTTTGCACCCACTTTTACTGAATCATTCCTTTGTACAAGGCTCATAGTTGCTAAATCCTCATGTAGGATAGATGACCTAATCATACCAGTAGCATCGATAGATGGAAGTTCAATAAGTGTTGGTTGAGACCACAAAGAAAATGGAGGCTGACACCATAGCTTGGCACAAGCTACTCTGGATGCTTTAGTGCCAAATTTCTTATCCTTGTTTTCGGAATGGTAAGGAGGACTTGGAAAACAAAGTGGAGAACATGGGAGGGTGAGTGCTCAACAAATTTCTTACATAACAATTAAAAGCCTTTCATCTGAGGGTGCGATCCTAAGTTCTGTAAAAATTACCGTCCTATCTCTTTGGTTAACGTTGACTATAAACTTTATGCTAAACTGCTAGCCCTACGTCTTGAACCCTTCATGCCATCCCTCATTGGGAAAGAACAGTGCGGATTTGTTAAAGGTCGTCTCACCTCAGATAATTCTAGACTTTTTCTTAAAGTGCTAAATAAAGCCTCTTCTCTCTCTATCCCCCTTGCAGCCATTTCTGTTGATGCTGAAAAAGCTTTCGACAGAGTTGATTGGTCTTTCTTACTGGCTTCCCTAAAATGGCATGGCTTTGATCCTAAATTTATTTCGTTTATTTCTTTAATTTATTTTACTCCCAAAGCTGCAGTCCTTGTAAATGGTCAGCTCACTTCATCTTTTACACTTCAAAGGGGGGTTCGTCAAGGTTATCCCCTTTCTCCGCTACTCTTTATCTTAGCCCTTGAACCCTTTCTTTCCTCTATTCGTAATAATTCTTCGATCTCTGGTTTCCCGTATGGAGACCATCAACTCAAGTTATCTGCTTACGCTGATGATATTCTTTTGTTTATCTCAGATCCAGTTTCCTCTGTCCCCTCTTTGTTGGCTGAGTTTGAGAAGTTTTCTTTTGTTTCAGGATATAAAATTAATTCCGAGAAGACTGAAATTCTTCCACTGACTAAATATTGTCTCCCACACTTCTTTACCTCCACAGGCTTCGCTTGGAATAGTAATAAGATAAAATATCTTGGAGTTCTTTTTTCCAATTCTATCTCTTCCTCTATCAAGCTTAATATGAATGCATCCATTTCTAGAATTGAACGATTACTGTCCTCCTGGAATCCTCTCTTCCTTTCCTGGTGGGGTCGTCTTGATTCTATCAAGATGATGATTGCACCTATTTTGATTTATTTACTATCTATGCTTCCTGTTCACATCCCGATCACTTACTTTCGTCGCATTGACTCTGTCCTATCCAAATTTCTTTGGAAACGGAAAAAATCTTGTATATCTATATCGACTCTTCGCAAACCCAAATCAAATGGAGGAATTCATTTTCCAAATTTTCAACTCTATCATAAATCCTTCTCTCTTCACCAGGCCTCTCGATGGTTATCGTCAGAGTTATCCCCTTTTTCTCCCCTTTGGCTTCATGTTGAGCGTTCTTTATTATTGCCCTTTTCATTTCAAGATGTTCTTCGCTTTACTTCTAAATCTCCTTATGTTACCTCTCCTTTGTTCAAACATACCTTTTCTCTTTTGAAACCTTTACTTTCCCCGCTGACCGTCTCTCGTGAATCTTTTATACTTTCGCCTATTTGGTAAAACTCACTTATTCTTTTGCACAATAGACCCATTTCCTGGTCCTCTTGTCGATCAAAAGGTATTATTTGGATTCATCATCTCTTTGATGGTTCTTCACCTCGCTCTTTTCCTCAATTTCAATTGCAATTTCACTGCCTTCGTTCATTTGCGCAGAAATATTATATCCTCATGGAAATTATCTTTGACCGTTATTACACTTTACCTTCTTCAGAACTACCTTCTTCTTCTCCCCCTCTTCTTTCTATACTTTCCACTATTCCTAAAGCCTCTCTTATCTACCGCTTCTATTCCGGCCCCAATCCTGATCGTCCCAAATCTAAGATAGAATTATCCTGGGAAAAGAACCTAGCTTGTTCTTGGTCTATCTCTCTCTGGGATAAATTATGGATTAAAACTTTGAAGACCTCTCGCTCTGCATCCCTCACTCAATCCATCTTTTTCTTCTATCATAGATTTTACCTTTCTCCTCTTTCCCTGTCTCGTTTCGTTTCCTCTTCCTCCTCCAACTACTGGACCTGTAATACACCTGAGGCTGATCTTTTTCACCTTTTCTTTCTTTGTCCTTCTGTTCAAGTTTTTTGGAAACAAGTTTGGTCCCGCATCTCACGCATTTTCACATTTTCTGTTCCCTACTCCAATTCCCTTATTTTTCTAGGAAGTCTTTCAGAATCTTTGAACCTTTCTTCACATTCACTGGGTCTCCTTGACATCATGCTAGCCCATGCACTTCAACACATTGCCTCCAGTTGGAAGTCACTTACAAAACTCTCCATTCGTTGTTGGTGGAATCTCCTGTGTCATTCCCACAGACAGGATGTTGCCTTTTCCTCCTCTTGTAAACCTCCTCGCAATGTTGAGCTTTATTGGTTACCCCTTACTTTGTATTTAGATCAGTCTGTCACCAAAGCTTATACTCCATTTTCCTCTGACAATTTTAAGCCTCCTTGAACATATACACTTCTGCCTGTAGTTTCGCTCTTTAAATTTCACAGTTTAGGTCTTTTCATCCAAGTTATGATTGATACTTCTGTTTTTATTATTGTGCATTTGTTTTCTGGTTTTTCCTTGCCGATACTGTTTTATGCATCTACTGATATACGTATATATGATTGCTATTAACATGGTTGTTATTTCCCCTCTTCCCCCCCTTCTTCCCTTCCCCTCCCTTAAAAATTAGAAAATGCTTGGATTTATTTTGTCACCAGTAGTTTAGTATTTATCTTTATTTCATATTTTTTCTCATTTACATTGTACCTACTGATGTCACCTTACTGTTTTTTATATCCTGTTGTTTTTCAATAAAGCTTTCAAACATAAAAAAAAAGCCTTTCAGCTAGATTCATGAAACATTTTTGCGGGCGCAAACGGTGGGAATCGCAAAATTCGTCCGTTTGCTCCCGCAAAAATGGGAATTGAAATTCATCAATGGGTCATTAACTCGCAATTTGAGAAATCGCAAAAAAATGCGATTTCTCAAATTGCGTTCGCATTTAAGGAATCTCAATTTGAGATTCCTTAAATGTTATTCATGAACCATTATAAAATAGCGAATTTGCTATTTTTTGCCGCTATTTACCGTGAAGTCAGACTTCGTGGTAAATAGCGAAAACTGAGAAAAATGCACTTTTGTGCATTTTTCTTTGTTGGATGTTACACACACACATGTCCTTTGGACAGCGCAACACCTGTGTAAATTTGCATTTCAGGGGTGCTACAGGGTGTCCTTTGGACACCCCTGGCACCCTTGAAATCGCTATCTTATTTGCGATTAGCTCATTGCTAAACGCAAATAAGGAATTCTCCCCATGAATGGGGAGTTATTCCTTATTTGCGATTAGCAATTTGCTAATCGCAAATAAGGAATGTGTAGGAATCGCAATTTATTATGCGATTCCTACATGAATCCCGTTTTGCAAGTCCTTAATAGCGTTTCCTTAATAATCGCTATTAAGGACTCGCAAAACGGCTCTTTCATGAATCTAGCTGTTTGTTCTATGTAAGGCATAAAAGGTGCATTAAAATAAACCCGCCTGATAACCTGTAACCAATGTAGCAGCTACAGATATGCAGAGGCGCTATCCATTTTCCAAAAATTGAAAATTAGGTTCACTGTAGCATTAGGGTCAGATGCATCAGAGGGTTTTGCCCATTCTGTGTCTATGGGAAAATGTGTTGATGTATATGGCCCTAAATCCTTTGGGATCTAGTAGTCAAGTCAAAGTAAATTTTTTTTTTATTTGTTTTGGTACTCAACTGAGGACCACAAATATAAAAACAATTTGCATAAGAGAAAATCGTTACAAGTTAATATAATGTTAAAAAAGATTTTAGAAATTTATAGAAGTTATAACATACCAATTCATTGGGTGGTTGTTTGCACACAAGTAACAGATCTTTTACTGTTGTAATTCTACATTTACGATATATCGGATCGAGATATCTTGACCGTGCTGTTACTATGTTTGAGTGGGGACATGCAAATAAGAGATGCTCAATGTTCTGATCACCCCCCTTGACAGAATGTACACATCGGGGATCCGCCTGGTGTCCATCTTGAGGTAAAAGTGAACACTGGTAAAATACCTAATCGCAGCATTGTAATTGCCCTTCTTGCACCATGTGTAAGGGAGAACCCTATATATGGCTGTGCTTGCTTGTAATCCAATGACTCAACATAATATTTATAAAAAGATAATTTACTACAGTGTGCAAAATCAAGATCAAAGCTCAATCTAGGCGTAAAACATTTTAGAAAAAGTTTCAATTGTGTTGGCAGACCAGGTGAGCTATTTGGAATACCACGGTCATATTCCTGAAGAATATTAGCTTTGTCGCATCTAGATCAAAAGTCTCGATCTTTATCAAGGAACGCAGTGATCCTTCTTTAGCGTGCAGGAGATTGTAAGCCCATCTGATAACATTAGCAACAGCTGTAGCATAGGCACTTGTTATAGAGAATTCTAGTCTTAAGGCTTGAACAGGTGTAGATTTTGAGACCTTCAAGATTTTTTTCAAAATGTTCCCTTCTTTTTCGTCCATATAAGACCATTGCTGTATTGGAATATGTGCAGCTGCATAAGATAAAACAGGGGGAATCTTTACTCTATATACTTTTAGCAATGAAGAGAAGTGCCTATTTCCTGTAGCAGAGTACAGTCTGGAGAAGGCCCCGGCGTGTAGTTCTGATTTCCTCTTTAAGTTATTTATCTGTTTTATATTTTGTAGATTCTTTGAGAAAATCCTGCCTAGATAAGTGTATTCGTCAACCTCTTCTACTTTTTCTGCGCCGAGCTTCCAGCAGTATTTAGCGCTTTGTTTCCTACCAGAAAAGGCGACCACTTTTGTTTTCGTTAAGTTTGGAATTAGGAAGTGATCCTTTGAATATTCATGTAAAATATCTAGAAGCTTTTGTAAGCCAAAGGGCGTAAGGTCCAACATTACAATATCATCTGCGTATAGCAGGGCATGTATACTTTGTGCGGCAATCTTGGGAGGCAAACCTGAACCTTGTTGCAGATGGTGTGGCAAATCACTAAGGTATAATGAGAATAGTATCGGTGCTAGGAGGCACCCTTGTTTGAGCCCGTTAGCCGTTCTGATTGATTTAGTTAAACCTTTTTCACACCCCATTTGCACCTGACACCAAGTGTTAGTATGGAGATTAACTATAATCTGCAGCAGTTGTTCAGGAATTCCTAGTCTCCTTAACTTTTTCCACAATGTAGGTCTGTCGACACAGTCGAAAGCAGTAGAATAGTCAATAAATGCTGCATACACTGGCTGTAATTTTCGTACAATATATTTGTCTAAAATGGTCTGAAGAATTGAGATATTGTCGGTTACAGAGTGGTTTGGTCTAAAGCCTGCTTGAAACATTGGTATTAAACCCTGCGAGAAGGCCCAGTCTTTTAGTCTATCCAATACTTCTGCGCCGAAGATTTTCCCTGTAGCATCCATCAACGCTATTTGGCGATAGTTACCAGCAATGGTTTTGTTCCCCTTTTTATAGATGGGAATAATGATACTCCCCTGCCATGACTTTGGTGTTTTCCCGGTTTTAAAGATGTGATTAAAGAGGGGTAATAGCATCTGACTCCACTCCTTGGGGTCTGCTTGTAGGACCTTGATGGGTATTTGGTCAGGACCTGACACACCAGTGCTTCTTGCTTTTCGGATGTGCGTTGCTATAGAAAATGCTGTGGTATTTGTAATCGGAGTAGTTTTCTTTTCCATAATAGTGTCGGTGTCCTTACTATCTGATTAAATTAGATTTACCTTATATAGATCACTCAGATAGATTTCCCAGTCCTGAGGTGGGACTGGAATGGCTTGGAGTTTCTTTTTTGTTCCAGTTATTTTGGCAATTAAGGACCAATATTTTCGTTGATTGTATTTTTTAGCGGCAATTTGGATATCGACCCAATTATTGTCCTGCAGCGTTTTTTTTGTCACTGTGCTTCTCTCTTCTTAATTGATTTTTTAGTTTATTAATTTCTCGCTGAATTGAAGGTGAAAATTTCAGGTATTGTGCTCGAATGAGTTTATTGAGCATTTTCGCAGTAGGTGTATTCCGAGTTAAATTTTTATTGTTCTTCTTGTTATTTCCATTTGTGACCTGTCTTAACTTATCTAAGAGAGCACACTTGAGTTTATTGATGATGCATTCAAAATTAGTTATTGGATCACCAGAGTGTATATTAGTTAAGAGTTGAGTATGTGCAATCAGTGCGGTTATATTGTCCAAGGTTGCTGAGTTCCAAAAGATCCGCCTCTGATTGGTGTTGATTTAAATTGTGCTTTTATGGAACATAATTTGGTTTGTCAAGGAAGGATTAACCGTCCAACAGGTATTTAAGTGTAAAAGAGCGTGATCACTCTCATCTGAGAAATTGGTAAACAAATGCGAAACTGTCTCCAATAACTCCATACCGCAGATTATGTAGTCAATAATTGAGAGGGTTCCAATTCCTCGTCTTGTATACGATGCCGGTATATCTCCTTCCACATTGCCATTCAAGATTTTCCCATTTAAACTTGGCAAAAATGCTAATAACAATTTACCTCTCTTGTCCGAATTTTTTCCTTTGGGAAATTTTGGAATGGACATTTCCAGTGTTTCTTCTTCGTAGAGGTTTACCCACTTTCTGATTTCAGTGTTTGAGATTTTTCCATTCAAATCACCCATAATTAAATAAGACATATATGCTCGGTCTTCGATTATCTGAGTGATTGCTTCCATGATATCCTCGAAAATGGCATCTTGGTTAGTGCCGGGTGGGGCATATAAATTGAAGAATAGAATAGCCTTTTGTGGGTCTAAGTTGTGTGTTTTCAGCGATACCTTAATACACTGAAAATTTTCGGAATTAGTCTCAACAATTTCTTGGTACCATAAATATTCCTCACTTAACAAGATTGCCAATCCACCCTTTGCGTGTCCCCGGTTTGTTGCTTTAGCAGGAATATCATAGACATAGTAGCCTTTGTGACAGAAAGATTTTGTTGCCCAAGTTTCCTGCAAAGCCAGGATATCAGGTTGATTTTTGGTAGCTTCAATCATTTTATTAGTTGTTTTTCCAGCCATGTTCCATGAAGTGATCTCCAAACCATTGTTAAACAGTATGTTGTCGATGGTTGGTTGTTTTGTTACTGTTTAGTGTCTCCGAGACCCAGGCCCAAGACTTTATTGTTTTTTTGTCCTCCTTTACTTCTAAGTCTTGGTTCCAGACTATCCTTTTGCCGTTATTCACATGAATTTTCAATGTATCCTTTCTTGAACAAGTTGATCCTGAATCATCTGGAATGGGATTATTTTTGTAATGCTTGTCATTTTGCATGTCCGGATTTATGCCAAAGAGACCAGTGGTCCTTTTGTTAGATTTAATTTCCTTTGGTTCAGGTCTTTCGATGACATCATAGCCACATTTGATTATTATGTCTTTTTCACTAAGAATAATCCCGGGGAGTACTGATGACCAGAATGATACCACGCTATTTTACAATTTTCTTTTGTGGGGAAGTTCACCAGGTCTATTTCTTTGCTGGTCAGAGATTGTAGAGGCAGTATTTGCTGTAAAAGATTAATTATACTTCCTCGATTTAGTGGCATGTTATCAATGGTAAAAAGTTCTTCGAATAGTAAGTATTTGGACGGTGTACGTTCTCCGCCTCGAGATATCTTATCATCATTTTCTCCTAATCCTTTGTTTCTCTGCCCTACTCTTTCGGAGAGTATGGCCGGGAGATATTCATCCGCTCTAGGATTCAATAATTTTACTGATTGTGTGTTTTTTCTGTCACTGGTTGCCTCTATTATGAAAGTATTAGGTATTGTAATATCGTTTTGTCCCTCTTGGTTTTTTTGTGGAGTGATTAGGTTTTTAAATTTGAGCTTGCAAGTTTTCTTTTTATTGATTCTTCTTAGCGGCTTCCTTCTCCTTCTTTTTCCCCCTTTTTCTTGAATGTTTATTATTTGAGGTTTCTTTTCTCCTTGATCATCATCAGGCGTAAATTTGGTGGAATTACCTTGATCTTCCTTGTCACACCCAGTTTTATGTGAATCTATTTTTTTGTTGGAAATCGAAAAAATGGAGTACTGTTTGATGGTATTTGATGGCTCTTCTCTGAAGAGTTTCTTCAGGGAATATATTTTGGCTTCCTTATGGTTTTTCCGGGTTTCCTTTATTTGTTTTTCAAGTATTATTATATCAGATGTTTGTGTACTAGTGTCACATTTTGTTTGAGACTGTGTACTTTTGGTGATATTTGTTGAATTACTATTGTGTAATTGCATCAAATCAGATATTTGTTGTTTTTTTGTTATGTCAGCGGATTCTTTTTTCCTTTTTTCCTCTACTAGAAACTTTAGTATGCCAATTTGTGCATCTAGAGTTTGATCCGAGTTTTCCAGAATATGTCCTAAAAAGGAGAGGACCGATTCCAAGATTTCCTGTAGAGAATAGAGAGCCTTTGACATTGGTGTTACGGAATTTGTAGAGTTGATATTTTTAAGAGAAAATGGGTCTAAAGAAAATTCAAGTGCTGGATCGTGGTCTAATGATTTTTCCAGAAAACTAGTGAGTAACTTGTCTGGGCTTGACTGTAGGTCTGATTTAATTTCCACCGACTTCATGTCGTCATGTCCGTATGGAGCCTCAGTGCGGGGTAGGCTACCTGAGCGTTTTATAGGTGTTAGGGATGTTGAGTGTAACACCTCGTGATCCGGGGATTGTGGTTCCTGTGTTGAGAATAATATCTTTTGATTAGGATCAAGATCCACTACACTTGAGTTTTGGGTAAATTGATGGTTCAAGGGAGGAAGCTCTTTTTCCTCCTTACTTTCCAAAGGATCAAGGTTTTTTGCTATTTCCTGAACATGAGTGAGAAATTGCCTTTTAGGTGATAGGGCTGAAAAGTAATTACTTATTGCCGGGGTCCTGGTTATCCGGCCGTGTTTTACTGCTTTGTCAGAGGATTTTCTGACTGCTTCCTCGGTGCCCATTCGCTTCATGAATATTGTGCGAGATCTTAGTTTTTTGAAAGCCATTATACTTTCCTGGGATAGGTATAAGTGATGCTTCCTTCTCTGATGATATTTATTGAGCCTTCAGCTCGGATCACCGTCTCCCCGACCTCGGACTCAATAAATCAGATGTTGCACTTACCACGCTAGCGTTTAAGTGTAATACTCGACCCCATGATATCAGGTGCTAGTAGGTCGAAGATAATGATGTAAATAAGGTGGCCCGTCCCGTCCTTGTACGTCCCCGGACGGCCACAGACGGCCCGCCCTTTGCCCGGGCTTCGACCCGCGCGCGTCCCGCGGTGCACGTTGCGGGGTTTGTTTAAATACGTTATAGCAGAGAGGAGGCGTGGCACTGGGAGGGGGCGCAGCTCACGCGGGAAGAGGACCCAGCTGTTAATGGTGAATGCTGGTCCTCGCAGTCCCGGGGCCGGCACCTCTCGCCTCCTCTGCGGCCACGGAGTTGGTCTTAGCCTTTCTCCTAGTACAGCGGCAAGTAGAGTTCTTGACAGCTACTCCAGTAGCGAAGGGTGGTTTTAACAGCGCAGCAGAGCAAAACAGCAACTCCTCAAAGCGAGCGGCTCCCGCGAAGCGGGGGCCGCGACAGGTCATCTGCAATTGGCTAGAGGCGTGGCACTGGGAGGAAGCGCGGCTCACGCGGGAAGAGGACCCAGCTGTTGATGGTGAATGCTGGTCCTCGCAGTCCCGGGGCCGGCGCCTCTCGCCTCCTCTGCGGCCACGGAGTTGGTCTTAGCCTTTCTCCTAGTACAGCGGCAAGTAGAGTTCTTGACAGCTACTCCAGTAGCGAAGGGTGGTTTTAACAGCGCAGCAGAGCAAAACAGCAACTCCTCAAAGCGAGCGGGATCTAGTAATTTTTAGTTAGTCCCAAGAAAATTCATTTGTAAAATTCCAACCTGAACTTCATGAATGTGTTTGCTACTGCGATACCTTGAGTGGACACCAGGGCCCAGATTAACAAAAATATGCAATGGGTGACGCAACCAGAGCAAACGTTTGGTTTTGTTTTTCCTTTTCAGTGCAAAACATGTTTTGTGCTGGAGGTTTGCTAATGTAACACAAAGTAGTGAGAAGCTGCTTTGAGTTACTCAGTATCAAGGGGGCTGGGGGCTCCATGGGTGGTACATGGGCATTTCCTTGCAACCATCCATGGTTTTTGATGCAAAACCTTATCTGCTAACAATAGTAGACAGAGTTTTAGGGCAAAAAATAACACCATTTGAAAGCAGGCTTTAAAATGAATGTGTACTGCAATGTAGAACACACATCCGAAGTTGGAAAAGTTTTGACGCTTGTCTAGGCATAGTATTTTGAACTCAAAGGGGCACCCTTTCAGTACAAATGCTATGCTAGACTCATGCAGGCATACTTGCACTAAGGAACAAAGGTATGTGAGTGGTGCTTGGCAGCCCAATTGTGTGCCAGAGCTAGGGAGAGAGCAAGATAGTTTGCAGATATGGCACTTTCCTGTCCTCTCTCCACACAATGCAGTACAGGAAATGTGAGTGCTATGTTGCATTGTGTGAAGGTTTTGCTAACCAGGACCTGAGAATGGGGTAAACACGTTTCAAAATGCGGAGGCTAAAGGAAAATACCTTTGTTGCTGTTCTAGCATAAATAACAAAGACTAACTTGGAGACCATTAGAATGCCCAAGTAGCTGACGGCTATCAGTGGAGCGGGAGAGTGAAGTAGGCCTGAGAGCATACCCCGTAGGTAAACTTTGGAAAATACTGAAGTGATTTGTGATGTGGAAGGGTTTCATTTTAGGAAGGCTCTAGCTCTCCAACTTCTTATGGAATCGCAAGATTGGAGATAGAAATGATACTGACGGATGGCACTCTTTAAATCTTTAGGATCTGAATTTAAAAAAGACCCATTTAGATCTCTTGACCATAATAAGCAAGCTAAGCAAGATAGAACCAATACTGAGCCTTACCCTTACATACCCTCCTCTCCTAGCAATTGGATCATGACTTGATGGTATATGATATCAAAGCTGACTGACAGATCTAACAGAACAACCGCTCAAGGGCAGCGGATGTACAGCATTATTCTGAGATCATCGTTCATAGATGTGTCCTTTGGCTCCAATCCTAGTCCTGGACTAAATCCTGTTAGTGATTCCCTTAAAAGGCTCTTTGTTTCTACATATGATTGGATTTGTGCCCAATTTTGCTGGGTAAGGAAGTAGGGAGATGGATTGGAAGTTTGTTATGTCATGTAATGTTAATTTTATTTATATAGCACATTAATGCCCAACGGCGTCTAAGTGCTGATTATTTCATGAATAGCGAGTGTGATCACGACTGCCGGCCGAGTTACCATGATTTAAACAGCCAGGTCTTTACAGCTATCCTAAAAGATAAAAAGTTGGATTCATTTTTAATGGTTAGGGGGAGTGTGCTCCATATTTTGGTCGCTTCGAAAACAATGCTCTTTCCACCCCATCTAGTTTTATTGAATCAGGGCTGTATCAATAAATTAGCCGAGGCAGATCGAAATTTCCTAGCTGGAACATACTGCCTGAAGCTGTGGTTCAGAAAGGCTGGGCCCAGGTTGTGAACTGCCTTATAGGTTAGGCAAAGTACCTTTAGGTAATTCTTTGTTTAATGGGGAGCCAGTGTAGTTAGGTCTCGACTACGCAGCGCGCATGCGCTCCATAGGCAAAAAGACCTTTTGAAATCGCTTTGGCTTTTCAACCAAAAACGTGCACGCGTTCCATTGCCTTCAATGGCAACGCGTGCACATGTGGCGATTCACTTGCGGGAGCGTGCGGCACCATATGGTAGCAATTATCGCTCCTGGCGCTGCACGCTCCCGCAAGTGAAACGCTTTCACTTAGCCCCTCCTTTTGCCCCTCCCCTGGCTGCCTCCTTTTAACGCGAGGAACGCGCTTGTTTTTACGGCTATGTCCAGACAGCCATTGGCACTTGGAGATTAACATGCAAATCTCAGTTGATATGTATCTAATTATAAGATTTCACTCTGTGTACCAGGATTGCTGAGAATAATGGCATACAGTGTCAAAACCATCTGAAATGTCACTAGTTTGCTATTTTCCCTTTTTCCTGTATGATTCATCCTGCAAATGTTTCATAATAACTGTTGCGATGTTTGCTGCTAGTTTTTGTTCCAGTGTGCGAGTGGGCATCTAGGCCTTTTGTTCATGGCAACAAATTAATATATTTTCCATTCGAAATATGTGGTTGCTATGACAAATGATGCATTTGTGGGCAAGTAAAAAATTTAGTGGTTCACGTGCCAACCTTGTTAGCTTCCCATGTGTCACTAATCTGAGTTAGTGCTAGTTATATGATGCAGGAGCTAGGTGCCAGTGGTAGGATTACAGGAGACTTAACCGCGCACATTATAGATCTACGACAGCAGCAGAATTCCATTTTTTTTCCATAGAACCATTGAAATGTTACCTAAAGCTAGGCCGTTTGCAATTTATGTTACATCAGTGTAATCTCACATAAAAAAGTCTAAAACTTTGAACATCTCTTTTAAACCATATACTTTCACAGCGCAATCTTCTCTATCAGTGCTTAATTTGTGCCGGTGTTTCCGGTGCTCTGCACTCGCACAAATTTCTTAACACCAGCAAGTGTTTATGAGGTGACACCAAATGGTGGTGTTCTGTTTCTAATTTTCTGCTGCCTTTATCAGAGCTGTGTTAACTTAAAAATGATAAATCTAGCACAAGGATAATGCTGGAATTGTATCTGGCAGACGTAGCAGAGCTGTTAACGGTACCAGCTACAGTGGAGTCCTATGGAATGCCTTGGGCCCTTGCACTTAATTATTTACAAATAAACAGTGACTTCCTTGCCATGCTGTACCTAAACAAGTATTTTCCACTGTAGCTCCAGGAAAGGTTTATACAGACACACAGATTCAGGCACAACGATTTAGAAAATATTGAAAGGAAAATGCATATAGAGAAGTATAGATGCACTGTTCTTAACTCCACACCAGAAGATATACTCACTGTCACAGTATACATGAGGAGTTGGGCATAGAAAGTCTATACATACTTACCTGTCGATATTTTTGCCCTGTCTCTTGGTATGACATTAAGGTACTACAGTGCTCCCTACTCAGTTTTCCAGACTCACACCCCCATCTGCATGTCTTTCGTCAATCTGAAGAAATGTTTTCAAGCCACTCCATTTTACACTTCAGAACACCCACATTTGTTCCTTAATTAGTTTTAAGCCGTGACAATGCTCTGTGATGTAGGGTGGTTTGTCACTCCTGTATTTCATTGGTGAGAATGAGGCTACACTTGAATGCATTTGGGAACATTGGGTTCAGAATGACAGCAGACAATCTGGTTTCTTGATGGATATACACACTTCCCCACACGTCCTTCCTCCTTTCAGCCTGGCAGTACCCAACTCCCTCTCTTCCAGGCGGTTCGTGATCCCCTTGTCGGGACAGGTCCTGCCCCCTCTTTTCCAAAAAAGCATTGGCATAGCCAATAGGCCTCGCTTTTGGGACCTTATAGCTATTTAGTTATGCAACACAATATCCTTGGTGCAACAACAGCAACTGTTACAAGGCTAAACACTTATAAGGTCCCAAAGGCGAGACCGATTGGCTATGCCATTGCTTGTTCTTTTAGCCTTTGAGCCACTTAGCAATGTTTAGGGATTTTTAGAAGGAGTCTTGCTGCAGCATTCTGTAATACCTGGAGTTTATTCAAATTATATGTTGGCGTTGTCAGAAGCAGGCTGTTGCAGTAATCTATTTTAGAGAGGACTAATGCTGTAATTACTGTCTTTTGTAGGCTGGCCGGTATAAAAGGTAGGATTTTCTTAATTTCTAAGAATAATAAACGTGGCGGAATTTACAGCATTTACTTGTTTTGTGAAGTTGAGTTTCGAATCTATAATCACTCCTAAGTTTTGTGCTTTATCTACTGGGGGGCGGGACTGGACCCATAGTGTTTGGCCATACGTCAGGGCCCCCAAAAAGTAATTCAGGCCCAAACAGCATCACCTCAGTTTTTATAGCATTTAGCTTAAGGCAGTTTCTCTCCATCCAGCTAAGGACGGCTATCATGCAGTTCTGAAATCTGTTTCCAGTACTCCCATAATTTTCCTCTATGGAGAACACAATATGAGTATTGTTAGTATAGGATGTGAGTGAAAAAACAAGCTTCCTTATGAGTTCTGCTAGTGGAGAGACATACATATTAAAAAGAGTGAGGCTCAGTGAAGATCCCTGTGGCACTCCACAAGGCAGGGAGGAAGAGTGAGAAGTGAAGTTGTCTAATTTCACTGCTTTCACTGGTTCTGGAATTCCGGATCCTGCTGTGATATGGTACCGAGGTCCAACACTCGTGTCACAAAATTCCATCGTACCATGACGAATTTGGTATCGGCCGACCGGTAATGATTAGGACATTATCCCTGTACATTTGCGTCATGATTGGGCGATGCTAACACCCTTAAATCATGGTTTCCGTTCCAACGCCACGGACTCCATTTTGTGAACGTCATCCATCTTATGCCTTGCCCTCATATAAGTCAATTGATTAAGGTCGAGCTTGATCTGAAAGGACACGTCCACCTTAGCTGACTTCCCCATGACCTGGCCGAACTGACTCTACCGCCTCCAGCCAAACCTGTTTGGGCAGCTCCTTGCCCAGTGGCCGAGTAAGATATCATCAAAGCACAACACGCCATAAACCATTCACCACCTACAGACCATGTTTTCTGCACACATACACCTGTCCAATTTCCTTGTTTATGGCCAGTTTTATGACAAGGAGGTGCCCTGTTTTATTGGGGTTTTCATCGATATCTGATTGTAATTCCGGGCTGGGCTGGGTCATCTATCACAAACTGGACATCTAAAATATGGGTTGGCCGTCATGACTTCGCGTTTTGCTCTATTGTGTGAATATGTCTATGACCATATCATAAACTCAAGAATTCTTGCCCGAAGTGTAAAACTGTGTATAAAAGGAGAAGGCTGGTTCTGTAAAAACTAACAGTCTCCTGAGAACTTACGGCCCGTGCTGTCGTACTTCTAGGACACATGTTACTTGGTTGCAACCAATAAAACTTGATCTTTGACTTCACCTAGAAGACTCTTGGTTTCTGTGGTCCGGAACAGGGAGCACTCAGAGGTCTTCGGGTGTGATCCCCTGGCACCACCGGGTTCCTAAAAACCCGGCACCTCAGTTGGCACCCAACTCGGGGCGGTATCAAGCGGTAACGGTCCAAGCCAGATGTTCGTGAGGAGCTTCGTGTGAAAATTCCAGAGGACGGCCAGCCACTTCAGCGACCCCTGTATGCCGACGTGGTTCCGAAAGTCTTTGCTGCGAGGTTCCCCGTGTCCCGACGGCTACTAAGGACTGCTGCCCTGACTATCGCCCTGTTTTGGACCCAGTGATCCTTGGTAGAGCGAAATGATAGGCGAGTCTTCTAGTGATGTCACCGATCTTCAATACTTCAGTTAAGTATAAGTGGAGCGTCTCCTAGTCCTTAGTTTGTTCTTAGTCTTTGGTATCCTTGAGGTACACTTTGTTTGGAACTTGCAAGCGCCAAAACCGAGGGATTCGTGTATTCACGAAAATATCATAGTTAGATAATCCCTTGAAGTTTGAAGCTAGACTAGTGAGCAAAGATGCCTGGTCTTAGCAGACTTGGAAACTTGTTTTGTCTTGGTTATAGTAAGGACTCCCGATTAAAGGATTCGTGTCCGGTTCCTCCGATTGGAACTCCAACATATGAGTTATATATAAAGCACGGAGTGAGGTATGGATAAAATACACCCGCAAGGATGGTGTTTTAAAATGGCCCCAATATGGTAGTTTTGACTCAGAAGTTTTAGATAACCTCGAGGTCAAACTGTTTAAGAAGAAAGCCCGGCCGGCGATGTTTGACTCTTTTCGCTTATGGCGCAAAGAAGCCAAACAGAAAGAAATAAAATTAGCTAAGAAGAATAAAAGAGGTATGTCGATGGTGCAAGCCGCCATCGCATACAGGGATAATGAGGAAGAGCAGGAAAATGAACAAATGCTCAGAAGCAAGAAACTAGCAGTAGATAAATGTTACCCGATGTTGCCCCATGAAGGACAAGATTCAAAGGGAACATCCGAGAAAGATCCATTAATGTCCCATTTATTGAACTCACCACCCCCATATACATCGAGTATTGTTGGACCCCCGAAGCGTTTCGTTATACCGCGCCCTGGCCTACGAAAAGCAGCTCTTGCACAAGCACCAGCTCCTCTTCAGCTGGTTCCTACTTCTCCCGCGCAGCCTTCTCAAGGGCCGCCGCCTTTGATACATACTCCGTCTACTTCTTCTACAACTTTGCCTACTGCTCCAACTATTTATCATGATACTACTTCTGCCACTGCCTCGACTTCTTCTGCTGTTGCTTCAACTTCCTCTTTACATCAGCCTGTCTTTTCTGGCGCATCTGCCTCTCCGCAAGCTTCCCCTTCCGTTCGACAAAGAGTGGCAAGTACTGTCACTGGTCTGTTCTCACCTTTCTTTGGGTCGCCTAAAACGACCCCTAAAACAGGACGTAGACAATTACGTAGTCAACTGCCTGATTATGAGGAAAGAGAAGTTCTGAATGAGTTAGCACGTAAATGGGTTACTGACACTGTTAGATACGATGTTCAGTCTGTTATGGAAGTCTTCCGACAATGAGATGCACCCACTCAGAGATACGTATTCGAAGAGATGTGTGTATATCTTTGGGAAGATTTGGAAACAAATGATCCCAAACGCAAAATGCAGGAATTATTTCGTATGCGTTTCAAATTCTATGAAGGCATGATTGTAGGTGCCGATGTTGAAAAAGCAATAGATCTGTTATTATCCTATAGGAGTAAGGGAAATGTGTCTAGATCATTGTATGAGGATGATGTGTCAGGTAGGAAAAAGGCAAGACAATACCCCATGAGAGAAGTTCCTCCAGTTTGGAGGGAAGGTGATGCGAATGCACATCCACCTGTTCCACCGCATTTCCAGCGTGTATGGGTACATGTCCCTTGGAAAAGATCTGAAGTGTTAGCACTCAAGCAGACATTACCTGATCCACGTAAAAATCCCGCAGGGTATTATAAGGAGTTATCACAGACTGCCAGCTCATGTATAATGAATTTAGCAGATGTAGACATGCTGTTTGGGAACGTCGTTCCACAGCCTTTATGGAGTAAGATCCGCCATACAGATCATGATCAAGAACTAGGGGACTCCTGGGCTAATATTGCTGGTACAGATGCTAGACAAGTTGGTGGTTCTAAACCAGAGCCTTTAGTAGCAGAACTTCCTGGTAGAATTATCATGTACATGAAGACCTTAATGCCTGAGTTACGTGTCAATTGGGATAAGTTATCTGCGTGCAAGCAGAAGAAAGATGAGAATGTGTCTGACTTTTTCACGAGATTTGAAGAGACTTTCGTCGATCATAGTGGTCAGGATATGGCTACCGAGGGTGGCCAAAGATTGTTCGTAGACAAGTTCGTACATAATCTGCTTCCCGAACTATGTAGTAAATTGAAAGATTCAGAGAGTGCTTGGGCTGTTTCCACGTCAGCACAGATTTTAGCCACAGCCCAGTACTACGAAAATAGGCGCAAGGACGAGCTAGATAAGGCAGACAAAAAGACTAAAGATTTAAAGACCAAAGCTCTTCTCCAGCAAGCCTATCCGCCTCGCACACCTAGTCAGCCCAATTATCAACGACCACAGCAGTATTCGAGAAACGCGCAAGGAAACGAGTTTTCCCATCAGCGTTTACCATACGGCCCGAATCAGTGTGCCTATTGCAAAGAAGAGGGTCATTTCAAGAATAATTGTCCAGCACAACGTCTGAATGGTGCCTCTGGAGCTTCTGGTGCTCGAGGTAGAGGTGTTCAACAGGCTCCTAGGGTTAGGGGTCGTGGAAATTTCCCCCAGAATAACACTTCCTTTCCGCCTCAGAATTCCATGAATAGCTTTGATCAACAAAATAATGCGTCCTCCAGATCAGCTCAGTACTATGCTGATGACTATTACGCAGAAAACGAGAATGAGGGTAATAATTGCTAGGACAGCCATGGACAAAGAGAGGGAGTTGTTTCAGTTCCAGTAGATCAGAATGGACCTTATGTCGAGGTGATTAAATCAGGAGTGTCAGAGCCATTTCTGCTGGATACTGGTGCTACAAAAAGTTCGATTATGCACTCAAAACTTCCTGGTGCACCTTTGTCTGGCGAAATGAATGTTTCAGTAGGTTTCTCTGGCGCCCCTGTTAGAAACCCGATCTCTAGTCCTATGGCCCTTTCTATTGGCCCATGCGAATTAGAAGCACCCCTCATCCTTACAACAGGTTGTGGCGAAAATTTGTTAGGTTTGGATTTGTTAAAGAGATTATATGCGACTTTGTACTGTTCTCCTTCGGGAGTACAACTAACCCTTGGTAAGAAAGTGATTTCCCCAATGTATTTGTCCAAGGAAGATATTCCGACTGAATTGTCATCCCTCCCGGATATACTTTGGGCTACTGGTTCTAATGATGTAGGTTGTTTGGAGATAGCACCGTATGTCATAACGTTGAAAGCCAATGTTAGGTTGCCACGAATCCCCCAATACAAGATCTCTAGCGAATGTGAAAAAGCGTTGCTAGCGATCATTTACGATCTGATTGAGAAAGATGTCATTGAGGAAACAACAGGCAACATTTGTAACAGTCCTATTTTGCCTGTCTTAAAGCGTACTGATCCTTCACAGCCTCCTGTATACAGATTTGTGATTGATCTTAGAGAAGTAAATAAGATCGTTGTACCGCAGTTTCCAGTCGTCCCCGACATTACTGCCTTATTGACAATGGTTCCAGCTTCAGCCACTTGGTTTTCGGTGATTGACCTGAAGAACGCCTTCTTCAGCATCCCGATCGCCGAGGAGAGCAGAGACATTTTTGGCTTCAATTTAGGAGGACGAAGCTTCCGCTTCAAAGCACTCCTCAGGGCTACTGTGAGAGTCCATCCATATTCAGTCAGGCTCTGAAAACGCAACTCGGTACGATTGTTCTATCTGATGGTGCGACTCTGGTTCAGTATGTAGACGATCTACTGATCGCTACAGATACTGAAGAAATTTGCAAGCAAGCCACACTGTCGTTGTTGCGTCATTTATGTGACATGAAGCATAAAGTCTCACTTCCAAAATTACAATTTTGCCGACAAGAAGTGACCTACCTAGGTCACATCTTATCGAAGGAGGGAAGGAGACTGACCCCAGAAAGAATACAGGTAATCGCAGGATTGAGTGCCCCAAGGACACAGAGAGAAGTTCGGGCTTTCTTGGGCATTACATCGTACTGTAGACAATGGATACCAAATTTCTCCCTATTGGCCAAACCTTTACTGGCACTACTCTGCAAAGACACACCCAATCCTATGCCTTTGTCTGACGACTGTTAGACAAGTTTCCATGAGTTGCCCGAAGCATTGTGTTCGGCTCCTGTGTTGGGCAACCCCGACTACAGTAAGCCTTTTACGTTATATGTCCATGAGAAGGAAGGTTGCGCATTATCAGTACTGACACAATACTTTGGAGACAAACAGCGCCTATGCGCGTATTTCTCAGCGACTCTAGATCCCGTAGCTAAGGCATTACCAAGTTGCTTGAGGGCCACTGCTGCAGCAGCTGTCTGTATTCGACAGTCCGCTGGGTTAGTCATGAATATTACCCTGATCGTTATGGTCCCACATGCAGTAGACATTTTACTGAACAGAACAAAAACGCAGCATTTAACTAGCGCCCGACTGTCCAGCTATGAGCTGACACTATTAGGGAGCCACATACACATAAAGAGGTGCGATACTCTTAACCCCGCCACGTTATTACCTATTTCGGCAGAGATAGATGAGGTTGAAAAACACGATTGCTGCTTTAGGACAGAAGAAGAGACAAAAGGGAGAGTAGACTTGCAGGACACCCCCCTTCCTGAATGTAATGATACTCTATGGGTTGATGGTTCATGCTTCAAGTTGCCAAATGGTGATACGACTGCAGCATATGCTGTAACAACATTGCACACTATTGTAGATACCGCACGCATCCCCCAGAATTCCGCGCAAGCAGCAGAGCTAATAGCGCTTACAAGAGCATGTGTGTTGGCAAAAGGAAAGCGAGTGAATGTGTATACTGATAGCCAATACGCCTTTGGCGTAGCCCATAGTTTCGGACGATTGTGGCGTGAACGTGGGTTCCTGACGTCACATGGTGCAAAAATCCAACATGGTCAGCTAGTTAACGAGCTCCTCGAGTCACTGACCTTGCCGCTACAAGTTGCGATTGTAAAGTGCAGTGCACATAGAAAGATTCAAGATGATGTTGGTCGTGGGAATGCATTTGCCGACGAGGTCGCGAAAGAGATTGCAAGGAACACAATGAGTCGGATCTATGTTGTAGGTCCTGCTAGATGGATCCCCGATGTGGGTATGTGTGAGGACACTATAGAAAGTGTAAAGTCCATACAAGCTGATGCCACCGGAGAAGAGGTGAATGAATGGAGAGAAAGCAAGGGAAGATTGGATGCAAATGGTTGTTGGGTCGAATTGTCAGAACACCAACGATGGCTGTTACCCGACGCATATGTGCTTGCAGTGGTGACAATGGCCCATGGAATGGCGCACATCAATGTAAAAGGAATCTGTAAACTGTTGGACTCCAGTATGGCAGAATAGTGGTATCCCAAAATGCACAGAGAATTTGGTCAGGAACTGTATGGTGTGTTTGAAGTACAATCCCGGTAGGGGAACACCAACTCCAGCGGGTCATTTTGCGCCTCCAACGTACCCGTTCGAGGTTTTGCAGCTCAACTTCATCCACATGGAGAGGTGCAACAATCTGAAATACGTGCTTGTTGTTGTTTGCGCTTTCTCCAGGTGGGTGGAAGCGTACCCTCTCAAGGACAACACTGCCTTGTCAACTGCCAAAGCCCTTGTCAAGGAATTCTTCCCTAGGTTTGGGATGCCTAGAATGGTCTGGAGTGATAATGGAAGTGAATTCCTGGGACGGGTGATGAAGAGAGTGTGCGAATGTCTAGGCATCCACCAGAAATTCCACGCTGCAAACCACCCCCAATCAGCAGGTCTAGTAGAGGGCTATAACGGCACCGTAAAGCTCAAACTAGCCAAGATCCAAGCCAGCACAGGTCTTAAATGGCCTGACGCCTTGCCTTTAGCACTCCTATCTACCAGAATGATTGTCCATTCTAGACTGGGACTTAGCCCACACGAGATCATGTTCGGGCGCCCAGCAAATATATGGGGGGTACAGAGGCCCAGAAGGCTCAGTGAGATAGAGCACCCTGTACTGCTTGATTATTTACACGAATTGACAACTAAACTGCATATTTTACATCAACAGGTCCACAGCTCCTCTCCACCGGCGTCTGATGATCCAGGCCACGCCATCAAACCTGGCTCCTGGGTCCTAGTCCGGAACTTCAGGCGAACCAAGAACGAGGAGCCTCGTTGGACTGGACCTTTCCAGGTCCTGCTATCTACCTGTTCTGCAGTACGTGTCCACGGTAAAAAACATTGGGTGCACAGCGCCCATTGTAAACGGGTCCCACTGCCCCTTCCATATGACCGGTGGGTCCAGAACGGAATCGCTGCCTCTGAGACTGAAACTGTACCTCACTTTACACTCTTCAGAGATGCACGACTGAAAGGAACTGGTACAGAAAAGGAGAGTGATCGTATTTTGCAAGGATTTGTGCCACCGTCAATGCAGTTGGACACTACAGAACCTGAAACATTGTTCAAAGACCACACCGTACCTGGGAAGCAACGATATAATCTGAGGTCGAGAAAAAGGGACTAATAAAAAGTGCACTTATGTAACTCTCTTTCCCCTAAGAACTATTTTTGATTTTACAGCTCTCTCGCCCAGGGAACTTGCTCATTTTTGATATTCGAACCGCCATCCGGTTCTGCTGCTAGGGCCGCGGTTGAAGTCTGAGGAGTGCAGCTGGGGACGCCTAGGTCAACGGTTCTGGTCGGTCTGAGGGAATTAACCCGGACTGGACAGAGCGCAATTCTTGGCAGAATCAAACTCCCACCGCGGGCAGCAACCAGAGGATGGAGTTCCCGAGGGTAGAGAGACCTGCCAGACCCATGAACTTTAAAAAGCAAATATGCACCGTGATGGCCAAAAAGAGATTCTTGATAGTATGTATTTTACTGTTGTGCAGCATAACGATGTTCTTGATTAGCTTTACTTTATCCACGTTCCAAGTTACCCTTATAAATAACACTCAGCCCACACCTCCTCCTACTGTTCCCACACACTCCTTTCACCCTTTGCCTGAACACGAGTCCGCCAGAAGACTAGAATTTGTAAACAACTCATTCATCCAGCTCCTACACCAGCACCAGTCCGTAATGAACACATCGAACTGTTGGATATGTGGACTTATGCCGCACACAGCCGATAGGGGCATCCCGTACTTCGTCCTGCCATTCAGTTACTATGGTTCTCTGTGGGCTTTCCAGACAATGTTCCTGTTTGCCATAGAACCATATTCCCCGCGTCCCATAGGGAGCAATGTCAGCAACAAGGCACTAGTGGCAGGAATACGAAATATGAGCAGGGATATTGACACGTCTCGGACAATTCCCAAAGATGAGTTTACCCCGTACAGTAGATGGAACAGCACTCGGTATGGGATTTCTTTGAGTAAGAGCCAGAAATCGAAGAAATCCTCACTAGTTTGGGTAGTACCCCACCGAGGTCACCTATGTCTGCAAGGTATTGGTAGGGATCCCAAAGCATAGTTGGGGAAGAGCGTGTGCACGGAAACGTATGTGTTCGCATCCCGAACTTCCCCTCCATTCTCGGCGGCTAAGGGTACATACTTCGTCTGCCATGACAAAGCATACACATGGTTGCCCCCTGACTTCTCGGGCACATGTTTCATCTCGTTTCTGCTGCCACCCACCTACACGGCCAGGGCAGATTACCATCGGACAAGGACAGTTAGGGGTGTGTCGTAAGTCAAGACGACACTGCGGGTCAAGAGTTTGGGGACTTCGCAAAGGGTTTTCTGCCGTTTTTGGGGCCTATGGTGAACAGTAGGAACATTCGCCAGTTAACAAGGGTAGTTGAATCCGCCGTGACTGAGACGGGACGGTGCCCTTAGTAACCTGACTGCCGAGCTTCAATCGGACCGACTTATGACCCTTCAAAATCGGATTGCTCTAGATGTCATACTCGCAGACCGTGGTGGTGTATGTAGAGTGATCCAATCCAGTTGCTGCATTTTCATCCCCGATAATGCTCCGACAGTGTACCAGGCCATCTCCAAATTACACAAAATCTCTGATTCCCTTCAATTGGAAAAAGGGGATTGGTCCTTGCTCGGGTGGTTCTGGGAACTGATATCTGCCTGGGGATGGAAAACTCTGATCTTCATTGGGATGATCTTAGCCATTCTGTTTATGTTCTGCCTGTTTGTGCAGTGCGCTCCTGCAATATGTGGCCTTTGTGCTACTTCATGTGTAAGGAAGCCTGTGTCGAGGGACGAATTGAGCAACAGAATGATGCTACAGCAACATCTCCATGAATTCATCAATACAGATTAGGACTCAGATTAGCATGAGTTATTGCCTAAATATGAGGGCAAAAGGAGGATCTGTGGTTCTGGAATTCCAGATCCTGCTGTGATATGGTACCGAGGTCCAACACTCGTGTCACAAAATGCCATCGTACCATGACGAATTTGGTATCGGCAGACCGGTAATGATTAGGACATTATCCCTGTACATTTGCGTCATGATTGGGCGATGCTAACACCCTTAAATCATGGTTTCCGTTCCAAACCCACGGACTCCATTTTGTGAACGGCATCCATCTTATGCCTTGCCCTCATATAAGTCAATTGATTAAGGTCGAGCTTGATCTGAAAGGACACGTCCACCTTAGCTGACTTCCCCATGACCTGGCCGAACTGACTCTACCGCCTCCAGCCAAACCTGTTTGGGCAGCTCCTCGCCCAGTGGCCGAGTAAGATATCATCAAAGCACAACACGCCATAAACCATTCACCACCTACAGACCATGTTTTCTGCACACATACACCTGTCCATGTTCCTTGTTTATGGCCAGTTTTATGACAAGGAGGTGCCCTGTTTTATTGGGGTTTTCATCGATATCTGATTGTAATTCCGGGCTGGGCTGAGTCATCTATCACAAACTGGACATCTAAAATATGGGTTGGCCGTCATGACTTCGTGTTTTGCTCTATTGTGTAAATATGTCTATGACCATATCATAAACTCAAGAATTCTTGCCTGAAGTGTAAAACTGTGTATAAAAGGAGAAGGCTGGTTCTGTAAAAACGAACAGTCTCCTGAGAACTTAAGGCCCGTGCTGTCGTACTTCTAGGACACATGTTACTTGGTTGCAACCAATAAAACTTGATCTTTGACTTCACCTAGAAGACTCTTGGTTTCTGTGGTCCGGAACAGGGAGAACTCAGAGGTCTTCGGGTGTGATCCCCTGGCACCACCGGGTTCCTAAAAACCCAGAACCTCAGTTCTCGATTTGCCAAGTAGGATTTTAGTAGCCTTCAAGCCTGTCCTGCAATTGCACATGTCTTTTGGTGGTTTAGTAGTAGTTGGTGGTTGCCAGTGTCAAAAGCCGCCAAGAGATCAAGCAGAATCAGGGCAGCTCCTTTTCCCTGGTCTAAGACCTGCCTGATCTCTTCAGTTACCTGGAGCAATGCTGTCTCTGTGCTGTGGTGGCCTGTCCAAAAGCCAAACAGTGTGTTATCTAAAAGTTTGTTTGCCTCAACAAAGGAGACCAATTGTTTGTTCAAGAAAGTTTCCACTATTTTTGCAGGCAGTGGGAGACTGGAGATTGGTCTGTAATTCCCTGGATCCTTTTGATCAAGGGATGCTTGTAGGATCATCTCAGTTAAATCCCAGTTTATATAATGGAGGGTGTGCTATTGCTCACTTTAATTCATTAGACACCATTGCAAATTCAAGAGAGGAGTTTATGATTTTTATTATGAGGGGCTCCATATCAGTGCATGTATCCCTTAAGGTATGTGCTGGGTAAACATCCAAAGATGATCCTACTGGACTACTGTGGCTCAAGAGAGTTTCAATTTACTCCCATTAAATGACCTCAAATCCAAAATAGAGCTGAACTGTTGCCTATTTTATGTCATGAGTTAGCATTGAATCATATAATAGTTCGTTTTTTTGCAGCTCTGATGCCACAATTATAGCTATTCAATACAAGGATGTATTTTATTTTGTCAGACTGCTTATCATAACCTGTACGCCAAGTGGTCTTGAGCTTTCTTAGGACTAACATTTGCATTATTAAGTTGGTGATAAGCAATCTGCATTTGTTAAATTGAGGGTCAACCACCGCTTTTTTAGTTTGCTGTTTTATGACACTCTTTGCTGATACTTTACCAATATGTCAAAATATATGCAGTAGTAGTCAGAAGTGGCAGCTCCTACACTAGGGTAGAGGAGCCTTGCCCCACTGAACAAACGGAAAAATAACATGATAATAACTATTGTTATTCTCGTGGTATTTTCCCTATAGCTTTCAGTGTCCCTTTGCTGGGGTTGGCTTGCCAAAGCAGGAGAGGAGTGCTATTCACTCCCAAAGTGTTCATGAAGTGTTTGGCTGGCACTCATTGCAGCGTTGTGATTGGCTCAGAGGAGCCTGTCTGCTGGGTGCTTCCTCCTGGCGGCCGGGAGTCTGCAGGAAGATGACGTAAGAAGTAGGAGAGGCGGGAGCCTGCCGGCTGGTGGGCTGGCCATTCCAGGTAAGTAGGTTTTATATTTTGTATTGTGTCCCAACCGTTGGAGTGATTAAACGTGGATTACATTCAAAGTCAAAGAATCATTCAAAGTATCCGCTCAAATGTTAATGTATCAACGACAAACCAGATCATTATAAATTGTTAGAGCTTGTATCATAAACTCCACCGGCCAGTTGAAAAATTCATTATTAATTGAGGGAGATTGGTAAATTTAGCTGCAGTATGTCAATTCCTCCTTCTTCCAGTTGGGATACAATATCTCTCAAAAGATGAGCATCCGAGAGAAAATAAATGGTTCATGCTAAATAAAGATGCTTTATTAGCAATATTAGAGTTGTTATTACTACAACACATCAGCATGGACTATGAAAATCAGAATAGTGAGTGATAAGCATGGGCGAATTTTGCGAATCTGGCGTTCGCGAATTTTGCGAATTTGCAAACTCGCAATCCGCAAAATTCGCGAATTCTCGCGAATTTGCGGATTTTTTTTTGTGTTCGCAAGGATTTCTGCCAGTTCGTAAGGATTTCTGACAGTTCACGAGGGTTTTGTAACAGTTCGCAATTGCGAACTTACATGTCGGTTCGCAACGGTCACGATTATGTTGTTTCTACGTCTGGTTCATCATCACAGGTTCCCAGCACCCTCTGTTTCACCCCTGCCACCCTCTGTTTCACCCATGCCACCCTCTGGTACATTAATGCCTTATGCCACCCTCTGGTTCAACATCACTGTAGATTACGGGGAGAAAAAGCAAGCACACCTGCCTGCTTCAACTGACATGAATTAATTTGGGGTTGATTTATTAATGTGTCACTGTTTTAAAATTCCAGTCTGGCACCTGCTTCCTTATCTGTAATTTGCTTTCTGTTGCAGTGCAATATTTTTCCAGGACCTTTGTGGCCTACTTATAGCTATTCTATGAGCCTGCTGTGAGGGTCAGAGGAGTGTCATACAATTGTTGCAACTAGCAAATGAACTGGGAATTTGCGGATTTTTTTTTTGGTGTTCGCAAGGATTTCTGCCAGTTCGCAAGGATTTCTGACAGTTCGCGAAGGTTTTGTAACAGTTCGCAATTGCGAACTTACATGTCGGCTCGCAACGGTCACGATTATGTTGTTTCTACGTCTGGTTCATCATCACAGGTTCCCAGCACCCTCTGTTTCACCCCTGTCACCCTCTGTTTCACCCATGCCACCCTATGGTACATCAATGCCTTATGCCACCCTCTGGTTCATCATCACTGTAGATTATGGGGGGGAAAAGCAAGCACACCTGCCTGCTTCAACTGACATGAATTAATTTGGGGTTGATTTATTAATGTGTCACTGTTTTAAAATTCCAGTCTGGCACCTGCTTCCTTATCTGTAATTTGCTTTCTGTTGCAGCGCAATTTTTTTTCCAGGACCTTTGTGGCCTACTTGTAGCTATTCTATGAGCCTGCTGTGAGGGTCAGAGCAGGGTCATACAATTGTTGCAACTAGCAACTAAACTCTGGGGGGGCCCTTGTCAGGAAGCACTACAGGGAACAGTTACTAATGATGAGTTTGAACTTTTGAACCTGCTTTCCCTTTTGCAAAACTCGTTTTTCTGCAGAACAGCATTACAGCAACTGTAATGCCCCACCAAGCTTATATGAGAAAGTTGATTTCTAATCCAAAAGTTATCCAAAGAAAATCAAAAGGCCTCAAATCCAAAAAAGTGCAGGCAAATGTCAACCTGAGGAGTTATTCTGATAAAAATCATCATTTTCAGAAGGTCTATGCTGCTTGCTAGTAGATTTCTTGTGCAGAATTGCAATTTTTGTAATTTTGCGAGTGCGAGATTGTTGCTGCCCGCCGCACCTACATGTTCGCAATTGCGAACTTACACCGCAAAGAAAAAAATCCGCTGAGTGCGAATTTGCGGATTTTGCGGGAAATTCGCGAATCTCGCGGATTGCGAATTTACCGAAAATCCGCAAAATCCGCGAGCGTAACGGGTTTTCCGCCCATGCTTAGTGAGTGACATTATCTGATTTAATTGTGAGCCACCTAAAAGTATATGGTAATATGAGTGAGTGGGATGGGGCCCTTTCATTGCTCTGAGGTTTTAGAATTTGGAAAAAGCTCTTCCATAAAGCACTGCAGAGCCATAGTGGGGAAGAGGCTTAGTTCCGGTAGTGGAGGTCCAAACATATGCTTAGCCTTCTTCATGAGAAACGCTGCGACCCATAAACAGACTACAATTAAAATGTTCATACAACTTCTCTAGAGAAAGACACTTCCACATCTCCTCTACCTCACCTGCGATATACCGCTCCTTCACCAGTCACTCCATACACAGACCCATCAGTACCAACTTCGATCATCGAGAGTTTGCCAGCTACTTGCTGCCACACGGTTCCCTGGCAGAAAGTTGGAGTGATACCAAAACGGAAATGGATGTCATCAGTAGAGTTGACTCCCCAGCACCCAAGAGGTCCACAGGTGTAGTACTTCATCTCCCCTTGAATCCGGGACCAGGCTCTTGATGATGTGGTGGGGTTGCTCATGCAGAACACAGCATAGTTGTAGGTGACACCAGAGATATATGTGGCTCCTCCAGCATCAATCTGCTTCAGTCCCCCTAAAATCAACATGACAACAGAAACTGAGAAAATCATAGAGAGTCACCAAAGGAATTGAGATTAGCAAAGAATAAATACTACCAGGGCTCCGGAGTGATCTGAGGCAACGAAGCAGAACTTGATAAAAATAATCGAAACAAGAGAGCACAATGTTATCCAAGAGGACCAGAGCCAAAGCAGATTTTCAGGAGGAATCATCAACATGGACGGATGTTATCCTGGCATTGTTGGACAAGTCTATCTTAAACAATAAATGCAAAAAACTATGACACTTAAACAAAGTCTACCCAGGCTTCTACGCCCCCCATTTGTAGTACTGCCCCTGAAAACAAGATGAAAGTGCCCCTCTTAATGAACATGGCTGGAGAATTGTCTGCAGCTACCATACAACACTTTATCTTTAACTGTTTTCACTTAGACATCTACAAACCCACCCCTCCTATCAGTCCTACTCAGCACTACTGAAATAAACACTCTAGCAAACCAGTCTTCATCACTGAAGTCAGAACCCAAATTCACCAACTGTATTTACACTTTACAAAGAATAGGATTTACAGAATGACAGACTTTGTGAGAGAAGAAACAAAGATGCAATGTCTCCAAGCACATAGTTTGTTGCAATAGTCAGTATATATTGCACTACACACATTGTGAGAACTGGCAAAGTGAATGTAAAAGACAGCAAAGGAGATTCACATGGAAAGCATGTACACGTCATGAAATGTTACCAATCTCTCTTGCCAGTCAGTAAACAAGCTGTCCATGAGGTACTGGCCACTATATATTCAGATTAGCAAGCCCACAAGGCCCAGAATCCACCCTGCCATAAGACCATCTAGGTCACCGCTCATGAGCTACAATAATGAGGCTCCTCAGTCACAGATCTAGTGATGCCATTCTGCCAGTGACCAGGAGAGATCACCCTGGACCATTCTTGCCAGATTTCACCTAATTGGTTCAGTAGCAAAGAAAAAGCTTTGTTGTGGTAAAAAAGAGATTGCTAGAAATGGATCTCATATACATGCAAGGCTCAAAATAGCAGCAGAAGGAAATCCTGGCATTTTCAGATGCTGAAAGAAGCAAGGGAAAGATGGAGGATGAAGAATTGGAGTCACAACCCATTGGTGAGTCCTCTACAGGACAGAGACCGAGGGCATCAATGAAAATAAACTAATGTTCCAGTGACTAGGTACTGAGCTCCAATTGGATAGAGCTTATGAAAGGGACATCCAGTTTGAAGACAAGTGAAGGGCTTCAAAGCCATTAGTAAGTGATACAGGAGGGCTCCTAGAAATTGAGATTCAGTTGCAAAGCTGCTCCAATAACATCAGCCAAGGACAAAGGACAACCTAAGGGTGTTTAAAGCAGCAGCACCTGAACTCACTTCTCCATAGTGTGAAGGAGCCTGTATCGCTCACACCAAGAGGAGGTGCATATGGGACAGCCTACTCCAGTTTGGTTTAAGTGGGTTTGTTCCCTCAATCAAACTAAGGACCATATGGACTAACTTTAGGAATACAGATTTCCTAATTGAAATTATCTCCAAATCACAATTAGGAAATCGGTATTCCTTTTTTTTTTTTTAATTTGTTTTTTATTGTTGCATCAAAGTATATGGGTACAGTGAAAATTATCTGCTGACGTGGCATCAACATTCAGCCACGATCAGCTAGGCGCGCAACGTTTTCTTGTTTTATACAACTGGTACAAGTATGCATTTCCTCCATTAGTCAGTACAGATTGTGCAAATATGTCTGCAGGCTGGGAGACAGTGAACATGCATCGCCAAGAGGACGATGAATAATAACAGGCATGTAAGTTCCCGCCTTAAGGGCGTAAGATCGGGGTCTGTACAGTTCATATAGCGGTGCTACCAGAGAACGGGGGGGGGGACAAAACTGTGGGAGGGAAGCATGTGGGCGCTAGCAGGGTCTAAGTAGGGGGATACTGGTGACGGGCGTCGGGGGGGGGGCCACTGGGCCATCCAGTTTGCACTCCAAGGGGGGGAGAGGGGCGGACAGGGGGTAGATACAACCCGTGTATGTGAGTGACCGGATGGGTGGTATGGCAGATGAGAATTTGGCTAGGATGCGTGGGGTACCGGGAGTCGGCCCTGGGATGGTTGACACCAGGTAGAGACTACTGGCTCTCTCGGGCGGGGGGGAGGAGTAGGTGGGTCTCCTGCATGCATGGACTGCCGGAAGCTATGGAGGAGCATGGCCCATTCCATGGATATGGGAATTTTACGCGCGCCCCTGGCTTCTTCCTCTCTAAGAGCATCCTCTTCCGCCGCCGCCCACTTACAGACCACCCCCGTCCTTGCTACTATAGGGGGACCCTCCGAGGATCGCCAGTGCATGGCTATGCACCTGTTCGCCAACAGGAGCGCTAAGGACACGAAGCGTCTATGCACCGGTTCTTGCTTAGGGACATGAAAGATGCCTAGTGCGCTGGACTCCCAGGTGGCTATTGTAGTGAGACCTGTGAGTTCCGACAGTGTTCCGTGCACCGCCCGCCATAAGGGATGAAGGTTGGGACAACTCCAAAACATGTGACGAAAATCTGCAGCAGGGGAGCTACATCTCGGGCATAGGAATGGTGTGGAGGGATAGAACTTCTGCAAGCGCGCTGGGGTGAGGTATGCCCTGTGTAAGATATAGTATTGGATCTTTTTGAAGCGGGCGTTCCTAGAGACGCGTTTTGGGGCCTCAAGTGCTTTAGTCCATTCCGAGTCGTGTAGTGCGCGACCTATGTCCTCCTCCCATGTAGCACATAAGGTCGTCAGGGGGGCGTGCGAGAGTTCCCGGATGGATTTATATAGCCAGGTGACTAAGTGGCGTCCCACTCCCATATGCAGGATAGTATGTATTACTGGATGCGTGTCTGGCTCGCCAGTTCGGAGATTAAAATGGGGCTGGTACCCATCGAGCAGCTGTCTATATCTGAGGAATTAATCTGGGGGGAGCCCGTATTCAGCGACCAGGCGGTCGAGTGATTTCAGCTGGCCTTCTTCAAAGAGCGATTCCAGATCTGTGATGCCACAGTGCGACTATTCGGTGAACAGTGGAGCCGTGAAGTAGGAGTCCTGCCTGGGGCTGCCTATCAACGGTAGTAGCGGGGAGTATGGAGGTCTACTGGGGGATATCCGGTGGATCCACATCATGCACCGGCGCGCTATCGCTACCTGAAGGGGGTATGTACGCCGTGGCTTGGTGCCCGGGAGGAGAAGGCGGGTGAGTTCCGGGGTTGCGACTCTGCCGGTCGGGGTAAAAGTCTCTTGGGGGTAACGGTCCGCCGTCCAGTATGACAGCCATTGGAGCTGTGCCGCGAGGAAATATGACTCGAAGGACGGAGCCCCGAGCCCACCTTGCATCGTGGGAAGTTGAAGGGTTTTCAGGGCAACCCTGTGTCGGCCCGCGCCCCAGATAAGGGTTCCTAGGAGGGAGTCAACGTCGCGGAAGAAGGACCTGGGTGGCACTACCGGTAAATTTGTGAAGTGGTAAAGGAGTCGGGGAAGCATCACCAATTTAGCCAGGGCTATCTGTCCTATTGGGGCCAACAGGAGTTTATTCCAGAAGGCAACAGTCGGGCGTAGGCTAGCGAGTGCTTTGCGGTGGTTACCCTCGAAAATGTCTGCTGGAGTATGGTACAGGCGGACACCAAGGTACCGGGGAGCTTCTGCGGACCAGGAGAGTTTATGCGGTCCGAGCTCGACTTCCCGGGGGGGTAGACCCGAGTGAAAGGGGTAGACTGTGGACTTGTCCCAGTTCACCTGGAGTCCCGAGGCGTCTGCAAATTCCGCCAGCGTTGCCCCTATGGGGGCCAGGTCTGTCTCGATGTCTCGGACGTATATGAGAAGGTCGTCCGCGTACATGGAGACGCAATGTGTGCCGTCCGCAAGCAGAATGCCCCAGTCCACACCCTCCAGGTGCAGCCGAACCGCCAGCGGCTCGACTGCCAGCGCGAATAAGAGAGGCGACAGGGGGCACCCCTGTCTTGTGCCTCGTCGAACTCCAAACGCCGGTGATATGCGTTTCCCGATACGAACACGAGTGGTTAGATCGGTATACAGAAGGCGTGTGTATGCCGTGAGTGTCGGGCCGATGTTGAGGCGCCGCAGGACTGAGAATAGATAGGGCCAGGTGAGGGTGTTGAACGCCTTCTCCAGGTCCATAATGAGGCAGGCGGCGCAGGGAAATCTGTCACGTACCTGATCCTGGACATGGAAGACTCGGCGGAGGTTCTGGGAGGTATTCCTCCCCGGAACGAAGCCGCATTGGTCGGGGTGGACTAGTGGGCGTATGACCTGTGCATACCGATCAGCCAGGATTTTCCCCAGGATCTTACAGTCAGCCGACAGGAGCGTGATGGGACGATACGACCCCATGTGGAGTGGATCCTTGTGGGGTTTGGGAAAGGTGACAATCACGGACTCCCGCAGTGACTGGGGTAACCTCCCTAAATGAAGAGATGCCCCGAACATCCGAGATAGTCGGGGGACCACTAGGGGAGAGAATGTCGAGTAGTATTCTAGTGGGAAGCCGTCCAGTCCTGGCGCTTTATTCCCAGACATGGCACGTATCGCCTGGGTGATGTCTGAGGGTACTATCTTGGCGTCGAGTGTGCGCTTGTCATCATCCGATATCGCGGGTAACATCAGCGGGTCTAAAAAACGATCCACAAGAGACGGGGAGTACTGGGCCGGGGTCCCGTACACTTGTGCATAGTGGCGCTGGAACGCCAGAAGGATCTCGGCCTGTGAACGCACTAGTACACCTTCCGGATTGATAATATCCGTGATTGGCTTGATTTCGGTGTCCTGCCTCGCCATCTAGGCCAGTAGTGCCCCTGTTTTGTCTCTGTCCTTATGCACCCTAGAGGCGTAAGCCCTAAAATTGTATTTTCGGAGTTCAGCGCAGGCTGTGTGATACACCGTCTTAGCCTCGGCCGTAAGCACGGCGTGTTCCTCCGAGTCGTCAGGCCGTTTAGTGAGTGCGGCTAGATCCTGCTCCGAGGATAGGAGTGCCCGTTCAAATGTGCGGCGAACCCCTACTACCTGTTTGATGCATTCCCCCCTTGCCACTACTTTAAACGCGTCCCACTCCACCAGTACCGACGATGCCGTGTCCGTGTTGTGTGTGAAGTAATCTTGTATGCTGGTTTTGTGTGCGTCTCTGAAGACTGGATCTGATAGGCAATCCCTAGGGAGGCGCCAGGTGGGGACTGGTGGGTGCGGGGGGCGCCAGGTCAGGCGAAGGATGTGGGCGTCAAGATCCGAGAGGATCCGACC